>NC_139823.1:5427870-5809870 GCF_963457635.1 Microchirus variegatus
AAAACATGAGTGAATCATCTTTTTTTTACACTTTGCGGACTGATAAGACCTCCAGATATAAGGATTTAAATGATTCAAAAGTTGCTTTTGCATAATATGGGACCTTTAAGACACGTTTGTGGCTCCAGCCAAGAAAAAGTCTTGAACACAACCTCCACTAAAAGCCACACTTTATTTTTTTTTTACAGATTACACAAACAGACGTGCAGTACGTGGCATCGATCCCTTCATCTCACTCTCAGCAGGAAAGTAAATGCATGTACACTGAGGAGTAAAAGGTCTTTTAAAAAAAGCAGGAACACTGTACTTGTCAAACTGTCTTACTGCTCCTTTAATCAGACCGCTGTGTTTAACTCAAGCTGAGGTTGTCTGGATATTCATCTGTTCTATGTGAAGTCTCTCCGGGTTTTCTTCCCGTTTTTTGCCGCCGGGCACAACACTCTGATCTTTGATAAACTAAATTACTATGCCCAAATCAAGAGCAGGAAGCCACGATATGTTCGGATAACGCAAAAAGAAAACACCGTATTAACCGACCGCTGTAGTGGTCTCTGTGAAAATTGCTGCAGCGCTCCTCTGGGCTCGCTGCATGATCTGACTTTCATATAGACAACCGTCCGCTGACTGCCAAGAATAGCACTCAGGCTGATGTGTCTGGCTTTTGTTAGCAGAGGATAGGTTTGTGTCAAGCACAGCTTTCTCCTCGGGGGCTGATGCGTGCTGTTGTTGTGGTTAGAAGAGATTGCAGAAGCGTTGTGTGCGCTCACTGATGCCGAGGCATAACTCACCTCTGATCACAACTGATCCGCTGCCAGCGTGTGTCACTATGGAAAAAGGACAAATAAAAGTGACTTTGAACAGGTGTCCTGTCCCAAACACCTTTTTTTTTCCTCATCTCTTTCATTTTCTTCTTTAACATTTACTGTGAATCTGATTCCCAGCTCTCGCTTCGCTCGCTCACTCACACTCACACCCACGCTCGTGCTTTCTCTTGCCTTTTTTTTTACACAAAAGAAACTGTGTTAGTCTTTGGCATTTGTCAAGGATGAAATCTGTTCAGCAAGAGAAAGTGCCTTTGACTTTGAGCCTATAACATATTTTATGAGAAAATACTGAATTGAGTTAAAGTCTCATAGTGGGTAATTTTATTTTTTTTTAGCAAGAAAAGGGGGATAATGTTTCTTTTCTGTGATTACTCAGCTGTTTTGTGATCCCCACTCAACAAACTAAAACTTCTTATGAATTTACTCCAAGTGTCGTGTCACGACAAAAAAATTCCGGTCACTTTCTCTGCTTGAAGGTCTGCCAGCCATTGAGGGGAGGCTGCTTTTAATTGACTCATTGTCCACATGGTTGGGATATTCACAGGCATTGCCACGGGCAGGTTTTCCTCTCATCAGAAGCTGCTGTTGGTGGAACATCTCAGATCTGAGGCCAGTAATTGAATCGATAGGGTTTTGATTGATGTTTAGAGGAAGTCCCTTTCCTATTTAAATATTCATGGGTCTGTAGCCTGCAGGGGTGAGACAGGAATCCAAAGCAAACCTGTGCACAACAATAGCAGCTCAGAGTTCCTCCTGTCTGCTTTTCATTACAGTAAATGCGCTCTCATCTCTCATGCATTCCCGCTCTCCGCTCCACTGGGCTCCACCTAATGAAGGCTATTTGGAGTGCAAGTCTACATGCGTGGAATGGAAGGACACATTCCAACATCATCTTTACTGTTTGGGTAAATAAATACCATAAGACACACGAACGCGAAACAGTGTGAAGGCGTATGGAAGCAAGTGGATTTATGTTTCTCTGGGCTTTAACCAGCTGCTACACTTACTTTTGTTACAGACCGCAGATTAAAAGTGACTGTAATGCTACTTACATTTGAAACTCGTGCAACTCGTGTTACAGGTGTTGCCTCTGGCACCCGTGTCTCCCTCTCCTAATGTGCTCGTGGTCTTTTGAATCCCTGCAAATCCCACTAGAACGGTGTCAATCACTGTGTGTCGCTTCTGCAGCGCAGACGCGCCGCGTGCCGAAAATACACTCGCGCACCGTGAAAGCATGTGCAAGAACGCGGCATTATGCATGATTTAGTCTGTGGCTTGGAACAAGTCCCCGCTATGATAATACACGAGGAATTACTTTTATCTTCACATCAAGTGGATTTAACCGATTGTTTTTTTGTCTGCATTACCATGAGACAACATCAAAAACATTAGCGGCTGCTTGAAAGCTAAATGTAAAGCAAAACAATCAAAGGGTTTAAACATGACAATATCCACGGTGATGCTACACTGCACTTGTGTTATTAATTTGGTTGTTAAAGCTGCGGTGCTTAACTTTTAAACATGAACAAATTAGATTCAAACCATTGTCAAAATGAGGTCACACAATGTTGATTAAGCCTGATCGGCTCCACATGACTCTCTTGTGTTTCTCAGTGTAGCCGCATTAAGGTCTCATGTTGTGCTGCCCCGGCGACATTCCTGCGCTGCACGCAGGAAGTGATTTGTTTTGTGTCAAGGAAGACGGATTCGACGTCAACGCTGCGCTGCAAATGGGAGCAGTCTCGCTTTTTGACAGGCAGGTCTGATAGTAACGCTGCACAGATCCTGCACACACATTATTGCAACAGAGACAGGCTCACTTTTTGGCAAGCAACTAATAACTGCTGCACCTTTTTAATCTCATATGTCATAATGTTTTTATGCAAAAGAGATTTACAGAGTTTTAATTATTATGCTATTTATCAACCACTTTTGAATGAATGTATTATTAAACCATTATTGAAGGCAATGCCTTTGAATAGGGTGGTTCAAGGATTCAAGGATTTTATTTTCATTCTAAAAAGGCCAATAGTAATTATCAGAGTTAAATACAAAGAGATTTATGCAGTTTTAAGTATTAACCTATTTATTAACCATATACAAATGATTTTATTGGGATAAAACCCTTATATTGAAATATAAGGGTGGTTCAAGGATATTTCATCCTGAAAAAGGCCAGTAGTAATTACCAGAGGTAAATAAAAAGCGATGAATCATTGTGCCACTTTGGTGTCACATGTACTAAAACTGCAACAATAAATTAGAAATCAAGAATGCAAGCTCTTCCAAGTAAACGTCTCCTGACTGGAGACGGATGACTCATTAATATCAGTGTCATAAAGCACGATGACGGCGACGGATTCCTGGATGCCGTCAGTATATATTCGTTTCTCGTGTGACCTGGGCGTCTTATTAGCTGCCAGCTTAGAGCAGTGTGAAAATCCACCAGCAAAACCCTGAGAAGGAGAAGAAGTCAAGTTGAAAGAAGAAAAAAAAAAAAAACTTGTTGGAAATGAATTCAGCCACTTATAAGCCAACAAACACAGATAGAATCTGGGACTGAGAGAGCTGAGAGAGCAGTGAAAGTGAGAGCGGCACTCACTGGGAAAACAAAGAATTGTCTGCAGATAATGTTGTCTGCATGGAATTTTGTTTTTCTTTCCACATTTTCAATTGAGGATTTAATTAAGTGAGTGAGAGTTTGTATTATAATAATAATAATAATAATAAAAGCTCTGTTACAGAGTCAGACACAGCTTGCTGTTCTGATATATAAATATTCATTTTTTTTTTTTACCATTGTGTGTCATTTGTCAACACATTTAAATGAATGTCTGTCTGAAGCCAACTCATTCCTTGCTAATGAAGGAATTATGCTTGGCCATCGGCAATAAAAAAAAAAAAAGCTTCTTTTCATTGACAGAGAACGCTTTCATGGAAATTAGAAGTGTTCGCGTAAGAAGAGCTCACATGTTGCACGATGTGTTCTTTTCTGTGTGTTTCATGTGACAAGCACGCTCAGTCAAATATGTCTGCTGATTCCCAGCAGTGCCTTTTTTGAAGTGAGACACAAAGTGGAGTGAAGCATAATATCCCAAGGGTCCCATTTAGTATTTGGGAAAATAAACATTTGCCAAGGCCAATCTTGGAGGACTGATTCTTTCTATGTATGTGTGTGTGTGTGTGTGTGTGTGTGTGTGGGAAAAGAGCCAATGGTATTTTAACAGTATAATTAAAATTATAGGTGTCCACTCAGTCTTTGAGGAGTATGTAATTCCTCGTTCACAGAGAACAAATCTCATGACACAAAGTGCGGAATCACATAATGAAATAAACACACAGCGACGTTAAACAAACATCACATTTGGGTGATTGTTTTCTACGTTTTTCCACACGTTTCTTCCATTTCATGAATGAAAAAAGAGAGAAAAGCACCCCCCCCCCCACCACACAGTCACTGCAGAGGTTGTTGTATTCCCACATGTTATTCCAGAATTAGCCTCAATCTGAGAAAACAATAAATGCAAGGTCCATTTCATTGCACTTTTTCTGGCTATACCACATTACCTTCATTAGCAGATTAGGCTCAAATATCCGCTTGGCTGCATTTGAATATAATTTGATTCAGACACACGTGTGTGTGTGTGTGTGTGTGTGTGTGTGTGTGTGTGTGTGTGTGTGTGTGTGTGTGTGTGTGTGTGTGTGTGTGTGTGTGTGTGTGTGTGTGTGTGTGTGTGTGTGTGTGTGTGTGTGTGTGTGTGTGTGTGTGTGTGTGTGTGTGAAATGCTGTGCAAACAGATATGACATTTCACTTCTGTCTCTACATGAAAATAAAACCTGAAGTGTTGATCTTAAAGAATGGACATCAAAGCTTATCGGTTCCTTTTTTTTTTTTTAATGACACTCTCGCTTCCCGGCATTTATTAATACATCTCTTCCAAGAAAAGGAATATAAAAAAAACCTTCTTACGACTGAGCGCTTTTTTTTTTTTTTTATCATTTTCCAAAGCCCACACTTCAACTCACTCATAATATCCCCCACTAAACGCACTGATTTATTGCATCTTCAAATTTCACAATCTGGGGACAAATTGGTCCCCTCAAAAATGCACGAACATGGCTGAGAAGCCTCATATTGGATGGAAATGCATTCCTGATGTTGCAACATGAGAGAGTGCGGGCACAGTTGTGTCACTGCGGATTAAAGGAGATGCCGTGTTTTATGACCTGCAATACTGTTACTAATTTGAGGACACTCGATACGGTGCCTTTCGCTGGAAACACACACACACACACACACAAAAAAAACCCCCTCACAGTGCTGTTTCTCTCGGGCTCAGTCGGGCCGAGCTCAAGGTGACAGAGACGCATGGCCCGCGGGGGTGGCGAGGATATGCATCTCGCTCCGAAAAACAAAAGGAACAAAAGCACTGCGAGGCGGAACAAGACGTCATGCCAAAACACTCATAAAGAGGCATGAACTGGCAAGTCCTCCATCTCCACATCTTGAGAAATAATCACTCCCTTCTGGATGTGTTTATGAGGGGAAAGGGGTCTGCGTGATGATGCCTGTACAATATACTCAGGAAGGAGCGTACAATGCAGTCGATCTGAGACGTTGGACTCTCACAGAAGGGCGCGCCTGAAGTGACACTGTGCTTTTGTCAGTTGTAAAGGACAGACACCTTATTTTTTTTTCTCAGAAATCCCAGAGATTATAGGATGCTTGAAATGAAAATTGAATTCACACGGGTCACTGAAAAGATTACATACCTATCTGTCACGCAGTCTTTCTTTTCCCTTCTTCTTTTTTTTTTTTTTTTGTTACGGCTTTGTAATCGTAGGTGTTCTCCACATGTGCTTCAGATCAAATCATAAATGTCAGGCCGACATTTGCGAGGAAAGAAAAATCGTTTATCCTCATGAAAGCTTGCACAAGGTTTGCAGTGAAAAAATGAATATTTGCCCCCTTTGGCACAATCTTATTATGACGTCCAAGAAGAGAGAGAGAGAGAGAGATGGGAGTTGAGTCCAGCTCCTTCATCAATGCAGCAAACATCAAGTGAAAAAGCTCTTTCTGACTCAGAAGATCAAGGCCAGTGAGTCTGGACGCTCAGTCAAAGCAGCGATGAACAAAAGATCAGCGGTGGGCGTAGAAAGTAATAATATAAAACATACATTATAACCCTTTAAGGTACTACTCAACCATTTGGTCGACCACACTTTAAGTCACTATATCTCAATGAAAAATGCATCAAGCTGAACTCACAAACACTAAATTAATGTGACTTGTTCTGAATGTTGTACTTTATGAATTATGCAAACCAGGTTTATTATGAACAGACATCTCAACCGTTTGGTAGAGGCCTGTATCTGAAATACTGTAGGGCAGGGCTATTCCAGAGGGCCAGCTTTTCGGAGGGCTGTCCAGCCAGTGGACCGGTCAACCCCTGTACTACTATTTTGTGTTGCATGTACAGTAAACGGATACAAAATGTTTTAAATTATTTAGCACTTATTTATCGAAATGACAATTTGCGTATAGTGCAAAAAGGCCACAGTTACAGTGCCACCAACATTTGGGTATAACAGTCACAATTGGCTCTTACAAAATTAGGTAATAATATAAACAACATTAAGGTGCAATGGCCACAAAAGGCTATTTTTGCAAATATAAGAATATAGAAATATAAGTAACAGTACCAATAATATTCAGATACAACTGCTACAGTTGGTTTTTAGTGCAAAACATAAAAGTTACAGTTACCAACAAGACACAGGTACAGCTGCAGTTGGCTCATAGTGCGAAATATTCTGGTACATACATACGCCGCCTACAAATACAGCTGTACTATATTTTGCCAAAAAGGGATGCAAAGTATCACAAAGTGTCGCAAAGTGCCAGAAATAGGCGAAGCTACGGTTTTATTGGCTTTTTAATAATACATTCATTATTTATGGGTTAATGGGCCGTGGGCCGGTCCAAATTGCTTGAAGGGCCTGATCTGGGCCCCGGGCCTTAAGTTGAATAGCCTTGCTGTAGGGTCTAATTTAAAATATATATATTGATTGTCGTTATTGTTATTGTAAGTTAATAAAATAATAAAAAATGCAAAGAAATAATTTTTCCTTTGCTTTTTCTCTGTGCGTACCTTAAAGGGTTATTACAGTGTTGTCATCAGGTGGTCATACTGCATCCCCCTTTTTCTCTCTCAAGTTATTTTCCATGTTTTACTTTTCTTTTTGTCAGTCACCACTGACACCCACACACACTTTAGTGTTTCACATCTCATTGCAACCAGATTTCACGGAACAGGAAGCTTTGGCGCCGTCGCCGTGCGTTGACTTTACGTTTGGACTTACGAGGAAACGAACTCTCAAAGCGTGACATTATTGTAATACAGGGAAGAAGCTGAAACGACTGCTTCGGTGGGTCTGACGCATGTCATGTGAGGAGTGGACTGGCTACGAGTTACCACGGGATTAAGGAAAGGGCGGATTCAAACAACTCCACGTCCAATCCAGAGATATGTCGAGTTTGTCCACTCAGCACATGACATGCAGAGGATCTGCTATTCTTCTTTCATGACGACTGTGGTATTGTTTTCGTCTAAGCTTTGCGAGCCTCCGAGGACATTGTTGGGGGGAAACCAGGCATGTGTTTGTTTGTCAGGAGCTCATTTATAATAGATCCCTATTTTAAAACAAAAGCAAACTTAAGGAGACTGTTTATCTTAATCATTACCTCGTAGCCGCAGCAGCATTTATGAATTGTGTTTTCGGCGAGAAAACAAGCTCCAAACACAAATGATTGAATGACACTTGATACAGTGGAATATAAAACAAAATAACATCTACTTTAGTTGGTTCATAGGATAACATGCATGCGTGGTTGGACAAAAACCCACAAAGTTGCAGGAATTTAAAAATCATTTTTAAGCCACTGTCCATGACATGATGATTACTTTATGATGCTTTCTTTCTTTCTTTTTTTCCCCCCTCTCTTCCCCTCTGATTTGCATTTGGAGGAGAGGAACTCCTCTGAGGATCAGCTCCGAAAGAATTGCATCAACTTTGTTCTCTGGATTGATGAAAAGGGGCTTTATGCGTCTCTGCGAGCTTGTTAAAAAGGCAAAAGCAGAATGTCAAGGAAAGGAACACGTTGGATATACCATTCCCAGTGGAACGGTCCACATTTAAAGAGATTAATGTGCTGCAAATTTTTCCCCCTGCTGAATGGCTTTTGCTATCAATATCTTTTATTGAATATGAAAAGTTCACTAACAAACTGCCAGTGACCTGAAAAGTCTAAAAAAAATTCCTGGAACACAACTCGGAAGTCAAATATATTCAAAAAGTGTTTGTTATTACTGGTTTAGAGTCTGTGATATTGTTAATTATGACTGATTTGATTGATACCTCGCCCAAAAAGTGAGATTCTGATTTCTAACAAATGAACCTTAGTATTAAAGGTGCCATATGTAAGAATGTGGCCAAAAATGGTTACTACATTCAAATTCAAAATACCGAGGTCTTTTAGGTTTTGTGTTCTGACGTAACTGGCAACCCGTGGTTGCTCGGCAGCTGAGACTCTACTGACTGCAATTATTGGTAGATGGCGGTAGGTGGCGCCACATGCCAAAACATGATTTCAAAACATAAACGTGATTTGCAGTCTGCAAAATATATTTTTGAATGCAAATATTTTGTCTGTACTGTTGTTGTTGGTGAGTTCAGTTTGTTATATGAACATTATTCCTGAGTCTCTGTGACATATTAGGAGGATTTTATGGCCAGTTGCTTTAGATTTATTACATAATGCACCTTTAAGAGATTCTTATAAATGGCCAAGGCGACGCAAGGTGGAGCAACAGCACAGTCCAGTTGAATCTAATCAAACTGTATTGATTATATATTTTAAAAAAATCACAGTTTTCCTCGGTGGACTTTACAATCTGTGCATGTAGTTTTCTGAATAGAGGCAGAAAAGGTTAAGAACTGTAATGAAAGCCAGGTTATGACCTATTTGTATTTGCTTGCACCTTTGTAGGTCTCTCCTCCTCTGGTGTTTTACGTTACATGACTGTCTTTAATATCCATTTCAGTCTTTGTCTATACGCCGGCTTTATTGTTTTATGGCATTTGGAATCCATAATGTTGCATTTACTGCCTCCTTGTCATGTCACGTCTATAACGGTTCCTGTGCTGACATTTACAAGGCCTTTGATAAATGTTAGAGTTGTTGCAGGTTTCACTTCGTCACACACACACACACAGGGTGAGAGAGTACTGGGCAGGCTTGATATCAGCTTGTCAAATCTCTGCATCAAGCACAGAACATCCTGACAGCTCCGGGGGTTGTAAAGCTGCTGAAAAGACATCCAGACCTCAAGCTCCAGCCACCTTTTAGCACCACATTACTACTTCCTTTAATTAGTTTCCTCATTTATCAGTGGCGTCCTTCAACACGTGCCACAGACGCACCTCCATGCTGACACTTTCAAACATGACCCAGTCATCTGGTTCCAATCACACTGATGCCATGCAAATGTGCCAATGACTTTACTCTGAATCTGAAGGTGAATATCTCTGGAACTGATTTTTCTCAGTGTCAGTTTGGCTGTGGATGGTGAAGAAGACGACTGGTCATTACATCATCCATAAGAGTTCTTTTTGCCCCAGTAGCTATTCAATATATTCTTCTTTCCTTCTGAGGCGGAAAGCAGAAGACGAAATTGTCAAATGTTTGTCCTTTACATCTCTATTCAGGCTCAGATGAGAGCTTTGACCTTGAGGGCAAAGCGGTGGCGAACATGTGCAGGTAATTTGTATAAAATAAATAACAGGGTGATCTTTATCACATTCAGCACAGCTGTTCTGGTTGCTTTGTTGTTGTCATTCAGGTGTCGCCGCGGCAACCTGGAGCTGAAGTTCAAATTTCTTTTTAAAAAAGAACTTTTTGCTGACAAAATATACAAGTGCATCACATCAAATTAAGAGTTTTAGTTGGTATTCATACACAGATTTATATCTTTAACATCAACGGCATGTTGACACAGCTCATGTTGGCTTGTTATGACAAAAAAAAACAATATATTACCATTTGTGAATGGAATCTAAATGATATAAAGTAAAAAGAGCCATCCGAACAATGCAGAGACAACAATGTCAGCTGTATATATGTATATGTATATGTATGCATATGTGTATGTGTATATATATATATATATGTGTATATATATATATATGTATATGCATATGCGTATGTGTGTTTATATATATGTTTATGGAAATATATATATATATATATATATATATATACAAATACAAACATGTATGTGTAAATACAGTGTATATATATATATGTATATGCGTATGTGTATATAATATATGTATATGCATATATGTATGTGTATATAATATATATGTATATGTATATGCATATAATTTATATGTATATGTATGCATATGTGTGTATATATGTATATGCATATGTGTGTGTTTATATATGTTTATGTAAATATATGTATATATATATATATATACAAATATGTATGTATGTGTATATAGAGTATATATATATATGTATATGTGTGTGTGTGTGTGTGTGTGTGTGTGTGTATATATATAAATATATATGTATATGAGTGTATATATGTATTGTATGTGTGTGTTTAATGCACAGAGGTCATAGAGTACACAATAAAATATAATGTGAACGAGCAAATACACATCACATGTGAAGGGTGGGGAACTATATTTGGGTAATGTCTAACAGCGTGCGAGTAACGGATCATAAACTTTTGCATCTGTAGCAGCATTTGCTTTTCCCCCTTTTCGTGATATTTGATGATTCATGGTACTGGGAAGCTGAAGATAGTGGAAGAAAACAGATTTATGCCATTTTTTTTTTTTTTTTTTGCTTTCACCGTGTAATTCCACCAGGGTGTCTGAGCCAAGCACAAATGTCCTAGAAAGATAAACTTAAAAACACCGAATCACTCATTCTTGTCACCGTGTCGGATCACCCTTCCCAGCGCAGGTACAGATTATGAATCTGCTCATTTCCTCGATATGAACCAAAGAGCAGATGGATTGCACATTAAAAGACTTCTGAGTTGCCAGTGGCCATTTATAAAAGCTAAAAAAAAAGTGGGATAGAGGTGACATCCTTTCAGGAAGGAGAAAGATTTGAAGTGGCATGATTTCCCAAAGGCCTCAGTAACCAAAAGGCAGTCGGAGAAAAAAGACTTAAGGTGAAAAATAACCTTTTAGAGCTCATATGATTTTGCTCTGTCTATAGATTCATAAAAGTTTGTGCGATTATAAAGTCAATGCAGCACAAGTTTAAGACACTCATTAGAGATGGCGAGGAAGAAAAACAATGGTGAGTTTAATTAGGTGAAGAAAAATGGGATGCATGTGTGATAAATGTTCAGCTCTCATGCTGGATATTGATACAGATGTAATTCCTACCAGGACCTTAGTCTGGCTGAGCCGTTGGAAGAAAAACACAGCCTGATGCTTTACAGAGATTAATAACAACCTTGGTCACACAGTACATTTACATTAGATGGATGAGAACAGAACATTTTTTATCAGACATCTGTTCAACCTGACTTATCACAGACAGTTGGAACTGAAGCTCGCTTGCCGGACCAAATAAAGCGGTGAACTATCGCTAACACTGCACAGTGACTTGTGGTGGACTGTCATCCAAGAATACCACATAAAACCAAATCATTCTTATAAAGCTCTGCTGTCCCTGTGGCTTTGAGCCGGGGGCTTCGGGGCTTATAAAGGGGATACTAAACCCCTTTAAGAGACTTTGTGGCCTCGGGGTTAAGGTAACAGCTAATTGTTTCACTGGTGTCCTAAAGCTATTCGCAGTGAGCTCATGAATCAAACATGTGACTTATGCATCAGGCCACATCCTCACATTCTCCACGTACGGCATGTAGACGGTGATTTATGGCTAGACAGTGGCCCTGCAGAGGTGTTGGATTCAGTGAAAATACAAGGGGAAAACATCTGGAGAGGTGATTAGCTTCAAATCACAGCTTGGGGGCAGTTTGATAGCAATAGCTGATGCAAGCCTGAATTTGACGCGCTCGTGTGCACCGAGGGATGCCGAGTCGAGCAGACTGCATGAACTGATTATATCACGGTAAGATCGATATTAATAGTCCCACTTAAAGCACCAGGTGAGCTAACAGGGCCTTAAATGAGCCTCCTCCATGTGGGCTTAATGTTTCTCACATGTAGAGCGCTGATGTTGACGTCCTCGCTCAGAGGCAGGAGAAAAATCAGAATGTGGAAAATGCTTCCATTTTTACAAAGCTGCGTGACACAGTCTGTGTTGCGCTAGTCAAGGGTTATTGGTTAAGAAAGAGCCATCGGCGGGGAGCAGTCTGAACAAGGTACCCTACCTCCACTCATTCCAGTCTTATAATAAGAGCACGGCGAGGTGTGCTGAAACACAACACCGTCACTATTCATCTTCGCCCCCCCCCCCTTGATGCAACAATGACTCGCATGCAGTCTGCTTTTCATTTAAGGGAATTACCTTGGGGAGGCCAGCAGACGTCTCCTGGGCCGCTCTGTGTGTGTGTGTGTGTGTGTTCTCCTCATCCCTGCAGAGCTGTCTCATTAACACAGAGCCCAGTGGTCTCGATTTAACCGGAGCCCCGTCTCTGTCCATTCTGAAACCCGGCTACATGGAAGCTAAAATAATGAGTCGAAGACATAACATAAGAGCGAGAACACCGCCTGGTTCCGGCAACACTCGGCTGGTCACTGCCGCTCACATCTCCAAACTCTCTAATGAACGGGTGACTGTACAGAGAGGGATAGGTGTCACATGACCTGCAAGAAAGCAGCGTTACCTTATTATTATAATATTTGAATTTCCTCAGGGATTGTGTGACAGTGTGTGGAGTTTACCTAATCAGAGTTTTCACGCTGAAGCAAGACCTGCCGTCTCATTTAAGTTTCGGAGTGAAGTGCCCATTACTGGTTTCCTCTGTAAAAACATGTTTCACAGCCACTGAGAAAGCCTAATTATTCAATCAGCAGTAGGGAGGCTACTTCCTTTCGGCGCACTTATGAGTTCAGGCGTCGTCTCACCGGGGTGTGGCTTGCATCATTTACATTTCATTAAGGCCCGCTGTGAGACAGCATTGATTTCCCACTAAACCAGGAGTTTCCATGATGCAAGCTCATGGGTGGATGGGTGGGTGGGTGGGTGATTGGGGGGGCGATAAACGCGTCACCCATCAGGAGCTGTCGGGAGCTGTCAGAGGACAGGATCCAGAGCCATGGCCAGGAGAGGCCAGGCCAGCCAGCTGTCACCTCCCTGACACCGGCTGAGACCATCCATCTGGCTGAGGGAGGCCCACCATGGGTGGAGAGGAACTCGCCAGATCCTAGACTACATGCACATGCCGGCAGGAATGTACACACACACACACACAAGAAGACATTATTGTACATGGATGATACATCAACTAACATTTATGCAAAAACGTGTCGTCTTTTGTGTCTGCGTGTGTGTGTGTGTGTGTGTGTGCGCGCGTAACGCCAGAGTTGTTTCGGGGCGTTTAGGGTAATCGTCAACAATCTGTGGTGTTGTCCGCATGAATCATTCCCTCACGGACAGATCTGAGAAACGGGAGTGACAAGCTGCCATCAAGACACAAATAAACAATTATAACATTTGGCCGTAAGACTCACTTTCACATACAGTGACTCTCTGTCTCACTGCGGCAGCCGAACAGCAGGAGTTGTTTCTTTTCCATACCCATCATTATAGGGTACATAAAAGTCCTGTGCTGGCAATAATATTTGAATGAGTGGCAAGCTTGTACTCCACTCCAAATTTAGACATGCCACAACAGTAGATCTATCTCTCCTTGTTATGTTTGACTGGGATTTTTATTTTTTTTTTACTGCCGTAATACTCGTGTAAAGTAAAACAACAACATGGCTGCACACTGGCCAAGTGTGGAACACGACCGCCATGGCATGTTTAAATATGAGGGGTCAGTGGAGCTGCCAGACATGTGGAGAACATTTGGATATATTCAGACTCCGCAAACTCGACCACAACAGACACAGACAGTGAGTTGTACATGTTGTTTTGGTAATATTTTTATTTTCATAAAAATCTTAAATAGCCCACAATTGTCCCTGAAATTCAGAATCAATTTTTTTCACTCAAAGAAAGACGTTTTATTTTCTGTTTTCTGGATTTTATCACCGAGATTCATGACATTGTTATTTCAGACATGTGCGTCAAATTAATAATTAGAATGATTAAAAATGTAATTCCTTCTCTCCTTGGTTGTATTTCACTGACTAAAATGAGACTCAATTAACAAAATCACACAGTTATGCGTGAACTTTCGTTCTCGTGTAGAGCAGATAATTACTATAGCTTTTCTCAAATCTTCTCAGAATGTATTTATAATTGTTGTGAACAATTACCTTTTGCAGCCAATGAATATAATATACTGCATGCTTATCATCTTTTTCTTTTTTTTTTCTTGTGAGAAGACAAAACAGTCATTAAATCCAACGGTAGACTGGCAACAATTACCGAGAGCTGCAGTCCCAACTCATTATTTCCTCCCACTGTTAACAGAGGTTGTTAAGCATTTAAGTAAGTGATTTTATTCAAAGCCTGGGAAAAAAAAAAAAAAATCAATGTGCATCTCTGTGCACGGTGAGGTCATCACAATTTCCTATCACAGTCGTGATATGAGAGGCGACAGGGGAGCCATGAGAAATGTGAGTGAAAGCACAGACTCAGACATCCATGATAATGTGATCTGATGACATAGTTGAGTGAGCCGTTCCCCTCTGGTGGTCTCGCCCATCCACCAACTCCGAGCCGGAGAGAGTAACATTTTGTTTGGTTTGGCTTTAATCTCTCCATATATATATATATACAGTATATACGCTGCAAGTGTTTTCCATTTTGCCACAGGGGAATCGTGTCAGGTTGTTCTTGATTGTGCACGAGCACAGAATGATGTGTCCGTGCGGCGCACTGAAACAGCAGCTTGTTCGAATAAAGAACCGACAAAGCTCGGAGCTCGCAGTGACTCAACTGATGGGGGCAAGTATTTACAGACACACATGCACATGACAACAAGAAAACAAAGCAATTTTCTCGGCTGCATGTCAGAAACCGTCTCTCCGTGGCACTGAAACGATTCGTTGCCAAATTCTGAAAAGAGTAATTCATGCTTCTTCTTTTTTTTTTAACTTCAAAGATAATTACAAATAATTTCAGAGTCGCTTAAAATTGTAACGGAATTGAAAGCATAAGCTCTTTTGACAGCTTTGCCTGTAAAGTCACGTCGAACAACTCGTGTGGAGTTTTATCCTTGACAAATTATAGCGTCATATGGTGGTGAGTGTTTGGGGAGAGAATGTGAAACCAGATGATGAACGGTGCTCAGTGAAACTCAATACATTTGTCAGTTCAAGCAAAACAGTGTTATCCATCTATGACTACATTTACACCTGGTTTTAACACAAAAGTGCGTGTACCGCACGAGCGTCCAGATTATAACCTCATCACGATCATGTGACACGATTACATTCACAGCTGGTATTAATACGATGCTTCCAGGGTCATCGCTGAGATCAGATTGCTGTGTTCACATTGAGATCAGATTGTCTATTCAGCTCGTGCTACATCCTCCGTTGGTCTATTTTCAGGTGTCTTGAACAACACAAGGGCTATTACTTACAGGTTCATGGCTACCAGAGGATATGTTGCTGGATTGTAATATTATTATTTCCTTTCACATGCAGTTGCAATTGAATTTACAGTGCAACAAACCCAGGATCAAAATCTCTCCTCAGTGCACAGGTTCATGGAGTCATGCATCATCACGCAGTCATGTGTCATCATGTAGTCATGCGACATCATGCAGTCATGTGTCATCACTAGGGCACATCTTGCTGAATAACACATAATACAATAAGAATCTGTAGCCAACTGTGATGCTTTAATCCAAAAATACATATTAATCCTAATCACTCCTGATGGGTGACGCGGTTCTAACACTCTGCTCTACGACAGAGTGTTAGAACCAAACTGAAGAGGAAAAAAGTCATCTTTTGGATATTAAGTCATAATATTATGAGAATAAAGTCGTAATATTACAAGATGATGATAACTTTATCATGATCTCATGTATTATTATTATTAAATAGCAACAGAGCACAGATGTAACCAGTGTTATCCTTGCAGTCAAACACTATACCAGCCAGTTCCTCATCCACAAAAGGGATGATTTTCTCCAAGTCTGCGTGATTCTTTAGTCCAAACAGACTCAGTTTCTTGCACAAGTCCTGATCAAGCCTTGATAAAGATAATTTGCTGGTGCTGATGGTGGTAAAAATATTAAAGGTGCCATATGTAAGAATGTGGCCATAAACGGTTACTACACTCAAATTCAAAATACCGAGGTCTTTTAGGTTACGTTTTCTGACGTATAACTGGCAACCCGTGGTTGCTCGGCAGCTGAGACTCTACTGACTGCAATGATTGGTAGACGGCGGTAGGTGGCGCCACATGCCAAAACATGATTTCAAAACATAAACATGATTTGCAGTCTGCAAAATATTTTTTTAATGCAAATATTTTGTCTGTACTGTTGTTGTTGGTGAGTTCAGTTTGTTATATGAACATTATTCCTGAGTCTCTGTGACATATTAGGAGGATTTTATGTCCAGTTGCTTTAGATTTATTACATAATGCACCTTTAAATACCTCTTTATTTCTGAAGCCCCAATCAAAATGTATCTTGACGCAGGTTGCAGCTGATCATCTGAGATGTTGCTTAAATAATAATTACAAGGTTATTCTCATAATAGTACGACTTTATTCTCAAAAGATTTAATTTTTTTTTTAAACGTCTTCAGTTTGGCCCTCATTCTCCGTCATAGAGCTTATATAATAATTATGCACCATATTAGTTTTACAGGTTTGTGGTCACAAACCAAATCAAACATGTTGGACACATTTGAATGAAATGATTAGCATGAATGTCTGTACCAATTTAAAAGTTGATCCAATGGTTGTGGCATTTCATGAAAAAAAAAAAAAAAAAAAACCCCACAGAAGACCTGTTCCTTTTCAATGTCAATTAAATGTATAGTTTGGGAAAAGCCACAAGTCAAATGTTGAATATTGTTGATCTGACATTAAAGGAAATGCTCAGATATGGACAACGTCATAGGGTTTGTATATAATAATTTAAACTACTTAACCCACAGACAATACGACCTCTAGAAGCACTGGTGTGGCAAAAAACATCTAATGTAAGCCAATGTAAGCGTGTGTAGTGTTTGTCTTATTTTCAGTGTGTACATTCTGTTTCAGTAACCACTGAGGTCAGGACCTGCAGTCCCACCACAAAGATGAAAACATTCACCATAGCAAATGCCCAGGAGAAAGCGTTATGAAATCATGTCAATACTCTCAAATGCTTCCTCGTCTTACAAAATAAAAAAAATATTCACATATTGACTTCATTATTGATGTTTGTGATGGAAAGTTTCGCCAAGATGTTGTGTGACAGATCTACCTTCAAGCCATAGCCAGGCCACAAGAAGATGCCTGAGACGCTGTAATTGGCCGGATTTCTGCATAGCTAAATTAGAACATTTTTGGATGTAATCAGTTGTCTGATGTTTACATTCCGAAATGGGTGGAATAAAAAAAAAAAAGTTCTGAACTTTTCAACATTTTAAATTCAAGCTTCAGACTTTATGGGTCCCAAGGCTGACAGCAGCCAAATGTATGCTGAGCTTCAGGACAGTCATCGTGGGAAGGCGGCTGGTCTGAGCCGTTCAATCTTCCACAAAAAAGAAAAGAAAAGAAAAAAAGATTTCTGGTAATGTTTCCGTTATGTTCAGTTCAATTTTGCCCCAACAAGTAAATCTGCTTCCCGACCAAAGGAAGAGGGAAAAAAAAAATCTGGCACTGTTTTGACATTTGAGTTCATGCAAGTCTTTTCTCCGTCAAATCAATACAGGATCTGTTTTGAACAAGTATCAGAGGCAAAGAGACAGGGAGGAAAAAGTGAATGAAATTGAAAAAAATATACATATATATATTATTACATTACTTATCAAAGAGAGACAGAATACAAGATGTCTGAATGCCCCGATAACAGATATTGTGGGGGAGGACCACAGTTACAGACCATAGCGGAGTCTCATAAATCCTTACTCTGTATCAACTGATGCACATAAAACAGCTGTCGCTCCTTTCTATAGAGCATCAGCTCTGTGTGAGAGAAAGTGTTCTAGTTCTACAAAGTGTGTAATGTGAACCAGTGCAGAGGTGGAAAGAGAAGTAGAAATATTCTACTCAAGTAAAAGTACTACTATTTGGATAAAAGTACTCAAAATGTAAAGTAGCTTGTTTGAAATGAACTCAGAGTAAAAGTTACTTATTTACTTTAAGGCAAACCTTTACAAATTAAAGTGCTGACAAAACACATGTAAACATAATTATAGTGTATCAGTCAGAACGGGTCAAAGGTCACAAATGCTTTAACTTTCTCACTCACTCAGGGACCTTGATTAGCACCAATTCACCTGTCATCATCATTCACCTGTCCTTGTTATTATTCACCTGTTTGTCCTCGTCATTCACCTGTCCTCATCATCATTCACATGTCCTGTCATCATCATTCACCTGTCCTCAGTCATTCCCCTGTCCACAATATCATTCACCTGTGTATTCTTGTCATTCACCTGTCCTCAAAGTGATTCCCCTGTCCTCATCATCATTCACCTGTCCTCAAAGTGATTCCCCTGTCCTCATCATCATTCACCTGTCCTCAAAGTGATTCCCCTGTCCTCATCATCATTCACCTGTCCTCAAAGTGATTCCCCTGTCCTCATCATCATTCACTTGTCCTCTTTATAATTCACCTGTCTGTTCTCGTCATTCACCTGTCCTCAAAATAATTCCGCTGTCGGTCGTTGCCATTCACCTGTGCTCGTCATCATTCACCTGTCCTCAAAATCAGTCACCTGTCCTGTCCTTTCATTCACCTGTGCTCTTTATCATTTCCCTGTCTGTCCTCATCTTTCACCTGTCCTCATAGTCATGCACCTGTCCTCAAAATAAATCACCTGTCTGTCCTCGTCATTCACCTGTTAATTAAAATTACAAGTTTTACTATGACTCTAAAAAGTGCAAGTGCACAAAAAAACCTTCTCAATTGCAGTAACGTAAGCAAATGTAATTCATTACTTTCCACCACTGAATCAGATTATTATAAGCCTGAAATGTTAGTAAGGCCTGTGCAGAGACACTGCCTCAATGTATGAAAGGTGACTTACAGTCAGGAAAGACTGTAAGTGTATATAATATATATTTTGTGTATGAACAACTAAAATTCATGCAGGAATACGTCCATCAGTGGGGTTTCATAAGAGTTTGACACGTGTAAACTGAGTGTACACACCTTCATTCCACCAGGAGGTGGCCTAATATCCAGTGTTTATATTGCGGTTACCAAATATGAACACACCAACAAAGGTGCATCTGACAGTTCCCTCCCTGTGGAGTTAAAACACAACCAGATTCAAGATAACATCTTCAAATTAAGCCTCATTAGTGGAGTAATGACAACATTACACTGTAGGTGTTTAAATCACCACAACTATCTGGTCACAGAAAATATCTTTTTTTTTGAGGTCACAAGGAGCTGAGGCACATTATATTGTTCTGGGATGAGATTGGTCAGTGAGGACGGTCTTTTCCCTCTCTTTATGACTCATATTTGTAACATGTTATCAGAAAATGAAAAGCATAGAACATCACAATTCCAGAAAAAAATAATGTTTTTTAAATGTAGTTTCGTAATAACTATGACAAACATTGCCCTGTCATTACTCCTCCAGTTGTAAAAGCAGAGTCCAAAGACAGTCAGGATTTAATAAAAGTCATTCATTTATAGAGACAGGAAAGGGAGATTACTTCAGTACAAGGTTCAACCACTCAATTCATCCACATAATTATGTTGGGCATTGGACATAATAAAATATGATAAAGAGCCAAGGACATTTATTGAGCTGATATTAATTGATTTGTCCTAATCTACCCAGTCTGCTCGGAGCAGTGGAGCAGCACCGAGGTGCTGTCCTAACTCTGCATAAAAATAAATGAGAAGCCATGGGGCTAGTCTCTAAAGTCTGGGGATGTTGTTCAATTTCACATCAGCCTTCCAGGAGGCAATTTAAGTAAGCCAGCATGCTAATCAACCTGGTATAAAAGGCTGTTCTGGAGGGTGACACAGTCTTTTTTCCTCCCCCTCTCTTCTATTACAGCAAGGCCAAAGATGACCTAAAGATCCTGAAAGTGTAATTGGGCCAGTGTTTGAGAGAACATTGCACTCTAGTGTACTATAAATGTACGATGAGGAAAATGAAATGACCTTTCCTGCATTAAAAAGCATTTCCTGCACAGTTGCACAGTATGGGCTGCTGTTCTGTTTGTCACATTTTTCAACCTCTAGGTAAAGCCGAGAAAAAAAACAAGATCTTAACCATCAAAGGGGAAAGATACGGACTAAACGTGTTGGCATGGAAAGACAGAGCATCGCTGCAAGGCACTGGTGAGCGCGGATGTGAGCCTCCCTGCTGCCATCAACACGTCTCAGTGGAACCACATTGTGACCCTTGTCTGAAGAGGCGCAGCCTTATCACCACAAATAATCCAATACTCTTAATACTTCCTTCAGTGTTTGTTTGCGGCCGACAGAAACGTGATAGTGTTCATTCTCTGCTTGTGCGCTGAACCCACGGGTCAGGTGGTACCAGATCACAGACTTCACTGTGACTCAGAGGTTAAAATAATCAGGCTTGACTTTTTCACATGGCCCAAACTGCGCCCTCAGAAATCTACAACAGCTTGACGTACAGCACTGAGTGGACGTGGATTATATGCATTTACATCACAGAGCTGTTTTTCTTGCTCACGCTGCTGGATCGTTTACAGTAGCTGTCATGTCGCTCCTCTCTGAATGACTTATTCACTGATGCAAAATGTTGTGTCCACCAAGACAATTTTTTATTGAACTGTGCCAAAAAATGTCTGAAAACAAGTGTTTCTAAATTGTATCCTTGAATAATTTCCAACTGAAACATTCCTACAAAATGATTTTACATCAACACACTGTCCTGAACACAAGAAACAAACATCATTTCAAACTTTAGATCAATGTTCTGCAGTAAATACTTTGTATTTGTTAATTCTGCCTTCAAAACCAAAAATGTCCCTGAACTGCAACAGATTAAGGAGCTAAAAAGGACTAACAGCTCAAATCTCAGCCCAAAAATCTGCAAGTGATTGGATATAAAGACTGACAAACACTGCCCCCTATTGAGATAACATTATTACTACAAATACTTGCGCAAGGAGTGCTCTTTTGTCTGTGTCAGTTATAGATTTTCAGTTTTATGCACATCTTAGACTGCCAAAAAATGACACCAGTGTATTTGCGTATTATACTAAATTAATCTGCAATATTTTGGCACTATTGGGCAAAAGGGAATCTATCAAATCCAAGTGTTCTTAAGAAACTGTAGCTGCACTGTTTTAAATCAAAATGACAAACAATTAATAAATAATCGGTACTGAAAAACACTAACATACCCAGCCCTTAAATATTATCAGATATAGATCAGTGGATAGCTTTTTTAAAATGAAACAAACATTACACTTTGATGACACGAATAAAAATGGTATCATAAAACTTTTGTTGCCTTCCTCAGATCCTGTTAATTTGTTTATGCCTTCAACATCAGACTTGTTGTCATTTACATTATCTGTTAAACGCTTAATGCAGAGGTGTGTTTGTTAAAATATACAACAATAAAACAGGAGGCAACTGTATTAAAAAGCACCGAGAGCAAAGCATTTAAAAGTAACATTTCAGTTCTCTGTTACTTTTTTGATTGATTATTTATAATTAAAAAAATATAAGAGCAATACTCTTATGTTTAATGTCCATTACAACGGCGGCCATTTTCTCTGATCTGCCATCTCTGTGCGCTCATATGTGGTTGATGCCGTCTTATCGTTCACGGTTTATGAGGGTGGATAACCACGCTTGTCCTTGAGTCATCTGTCTACAATTTATAGCAGTACGACTGGTTTGAATTGCGACTCTTAAAAACAGATAAAGATAAATCACCAGTCGGCTTTCAGTCAACTGTGTCCCTTCTGCTTTTTCCAGTTGAACGTCTGGCTTTGTTCTCTGAGGCTCTTCTCGACCGTCAACTTCGACATCACTTTTTCTCGTTGTGCGATCACCTAGTCGTCACTTTCAGTTTTCTTTTCTCTCTCTTTATCCTCACTCGGGTTGAGGCTGCCTGTCTTTTCTTCCTTTGGGCCACACTGGTCTTTACTGTTTTCCTCAGTTGTACCTTCACCTTCACCCTTTCCTGAATCTGCTGTGCTGCAGGCTGATTGTTCCTCACGCTCCTCTGACTTGTGCCTTCTCATATTTTCTAGTTCTTGCTCTGGATCTGCATGGGCCTCAGCGTTCAGAGGCTCTTCAAAGTTATCAGTTTTAGAGTCATCTGGTTCTGTTTGTGCGGGGCTGCTCAGAGGCTGCTCAGAGGCGTCTAAATACAGATCCTGCTCTGATTCTGACTCTATTTCCTCCAACTTCTGATTACTTTCATGATCTGATTCACTTTCATCTACAGAAACGGTTTTGTCCATGTCTTGCTGCTCTTTTTTACATGTGAGCATCTCATCCTGGGACACGTTTGGGTTTTCATGATCATGTAAAGCAGTTTCTAAACCTCTCGATGACAGCTGTTCCTCCTCACTGAAGTTGTCTGATTCAGTACTCTTCACCGGGCCTGTTGAGTGAGACTCTGGGACATTTTCCTCTGAAGTTCCTCCATTAACCTGGTCTGAGTTGGCACCTTCGCTAGTTCTCATATCTGGAGAGTTTGGGGTCAAAGGTGGACTCGTATCAGCAGCGGGAGGAGATAGGCTATTTGCAGGAGGAGACTCTGTCTCTTCATTTTCTCTCTCTGATTCTGAAACAGATAAAAAAAAATACAATTCAATTTGTATAAAAATGGAATCTCAAGGCATTAAATCAATGCAATCTTGGTTGTCAAGGTTTTTTCTTGGTCAGCCAGGTTGTCTTAATTAGATTTGCAAAGAACAATCGCCCTTATAAGAAGCATCATAATGAAAAACAAAGGGAATGGCCCCTGCTCTAGCTTTTAATATCTGATTACTTTATTTTGACCTGTCAGATGTTACATTTCATTAGTTAGGGCCAGTTCTTTATTAAATGGACTTTTTTCTTAGCTGTCATTGTCAAAGTTTCAAACCTGGCTGTTTAGGGAATGATTCCACATCAGACTGCTTGTCCTTACTGAAGGACTGATCTTCATCGCCACCTGCTTCGTCTTTGCTGGTAGGACTGTCCTGATCCTGACAAAACGACAGCTTTCGAACAAGAGAAGATTTAGCTCCCTCGTCCTGGTCTGCGTTCTTCTCTAAATCTAAATGTAAAACATAAAGAGAGATTCAGAAAAAGTCTGAGGAGAAAGCAAAGTCATTTCATTTTCAAGTTCAATTTCAAACATTTCGGTCAGCTTAGGTTTCACTGTTTTTGTGAAATAAGTTTAAGTTGTACTTTTATTTATACCCTTAGGGCAATTCCTTCTCTGCATTTAACCCATCCTCTACTAGAAACATTCCTAGAATTAGGAGCAGAGGGCACTGAGCAGTGCCCACGGAGCATATGGGGGTTTGGGTACCTTGCTCAGGGGTACCCGAGCCCTTTGACCTGGTGGAGCCTACAAATGATGTTCTCTTTCCACTTGACCATGGGCTGACACGGGCTGAAAAATGACACATGAGCAGATTTTAATGTTAACAAAAGCCAATAATCTCATTGACCTGTTAATAGTTATATTAAATTGATGTCTTGAAATTGATTATGAATTCTGATCTCAGGTAATCAATGTTTTTTGAATGTCACTGAAATCATGAATGCCTCATATTGATTACATAGTGATTAATCACATGCATAGTTGAATAAAAATCACCTGTCGTTGTGTCTAGAAGTGAATCTTGTTTAGTATTGTTTCGTTCAATGTCACGTATGTGTTTTTTGACATTACCTGCAAACAGTCATAATTGGTTTAATGCACCTGTTGCATGACTTTTTACTTCACATCAGTGTTGATAGATATATGTTTTATCAGGGTAACCTTTTGGTGTCTCATCTTGTAAACTCCTGTTATGTTCTGTAAAATACAATAAAATTGAGAATGCTGTGGTTAATTCTGCAATTGTATCCCCTTGTTCTCTTATTAATTTAAACATTAATGAATTATTAATTAACAGAAGCACAAGTCATATTTAATTATTGGAGTACAGTAGATCCCCCCCCCCCGCCCAACACTCCTTCATAAAACAATGCAGACCAGAGAGCATGTTAACATGCCTTTACCTTCTCCATGTCCATTGTCCATGTCTTTAATGTGACTGGTAACACCAGCTTCCACATTATTGTCACCATGGTAATGGAGTGCGGATGTTTGGCACATAGACGTTGATTCTTCAAAAATAGAAATGAAAAGGTTAAAATATATTGTAATAAGACAGAAATCACAAACTATTCACTCTTCAATTGTGCACTTTGATTGGTTTCTAACCCTGATCTGCAACAAACTTCCCACAAATTCATCTACCATCAAACTGACTTTATTTTAAGCACTTTAAGTAACTGTTGATGTGCAACATATATGGCATTTGAAATAAATTGCCTTTCATTCCACAAATATTTGTATTATTTATTGTGCACAAACAGAAGATAAATACCATCAATTCTGTTTGATGTTATCCTCTGATCTTAAAAACTGGGCTAATTCTTAGGATTATTCTTGCCTGTTGAGTGAGACTCTGTGACGTTTTCCTCTGAAGTTTCTCCATTAACCTGGTCTGAGTTGGCACCTTCCTTAGTTCTCATATCTGGAGAGTTTGGGGTCAAAGGTGTGGTGGGAGGAGAAATGCTATATGCAGGAGGAGACTCTGTCTCTTCATTATCATCTTCCTGTTTCTCTGATTCTGAAACAGTTACAAAAAAAAGTGCAATTCAATTTGTATAAACATTGAATCTCAAGGCATTAAATCAATGCAATCTTGGTTTCCAGTCAGCCAGGTTGTCTTAATTAGATTTGCAAAGAACAATCGCCCTTATAAGAAGCATCATAATGAAAAACAAAGGGAATCAAACATGGCCCCTGCTCCAGCTTTTAATATCAGATGACTTTATTTTGACCTGCCAGATGTTATGTTTCATTAGTTAAGGCCAGTTCTTTCTTTTATAAATGGACTTTTTTTTTTCTTATCCGTCATTGTCAGCAAAATATATTCACAATTCAGTTTATACCACTTTAGTATTGTCCCGCTAAACATATGCTTAACATACACCATCAAAGAGCACAGTTATTATTTTTAGCTTTTCTATCTGAACAGACAGCAGTCATTTCAGAGACACACATATGACGCAATAACATGTGCTAAACATCATTTGTGTAGATGTGTATCATAAGTCTGATTTATGTTTCATATGGAGAAACAACGTTTAAATAGCGTGGTTTCCAAACCTGGCTGTTCAGGTTTGTTCAGGTCGACACCTGCTTTGTCTTTGCTGCTGAGACTGTCCTGATCCTGACAAATCGACGGCTTTCTACCAAGAGGGGATGCAGAAGATTTAGCTCCCTCATCCTGGTCTGCTTTCTTTTCTAAATTTAAAACAAAGAGAGATTCAGAGTCACTCTGAGGACAAAGCAAACTCATTTCATTTTCAACTTCAATCTCAAACATCTTGATCAGCTCACGTTTCACTTTTCTGTGGAATATTATCAATAAGCAGATTTATGTTAACAAATGCCAAGCATCTCATTAACCTGTTAATAGTTATATTAAATTGATTATGAAATCTGATCTCAGGTAATCAATGTTTTCAATCAAATCATCTTATCGATTACAAAGTGATTAATCACATACATAGTGGAATAAAAATCACCTGTCTGTCTCTACAGGTAAAGCTGGTCCTATACTCTTTTGTTCAAATTGACTTCTGATTTCAGTAACATTGATTACATAATGATTAATCACATGCATAGTCGAATAAAAATCACCTGTCGTTGTGTCTACAGGTGAAGCTGGTCCACTGTTTTGTTCAAATTTACTAAGGAGTTTTTTGACAGTACCTGCAAACAGTCACAATTGGTTTAATGCATCTGTTGCACGACTTTTTACTACACATCAGTGTTGATAGATATATGTTTTATCTGGGTAACCTTTTATTGGTGTCTCATCTTGTAAACTCGAGTTATGTTCTGTAAAATACATTAAAATAGAGAATGCTGTGGTTAATTCTGTAATTGTATCCCCTTGTTCTCTTATTAATTTAAACATTAATGAATTATTAATTAACAGAAGCACAAGTCAGGGACATTTTTAAAGAACTTTTGTATCATATTTAATTATTGGAGTACAATAGATCCCACCCCCGCCCCCCAACACTCCTTCATAAAACAACGCAGACCAGAGAGCATGTTAACCTGCCTTTATCTTCTCCATGTCCGTGTCCATTGTCCATGTCTTTATTGTGACTGTTAACACCAGCTTGTTGAGGGTCAAGTCGTCCATGACAAGGGAGTGTGGATGCTTGGTTATACAGAGGCGTTGATTCTTCAAACGCCAAAATGAAAAGGTTAAAATATATTGTAATAAGACAGAAATCACAAACTTGACTCTTCAATTTTGCACTTTAATTGGTTTCTAGCCCTGATCTGCAACAAACTTCTCACAAATTCATTAAATATGAATGCAACAGCCTTTATTTCAACCACTATAAGTAACAAGTGCAACATGTGCAACAGTTACAATTGCTTTAATGCATCTGTTGCACAATGTATTTGGCTAATTCGTGGGATTAGTCTCGTGACAAAAAGTAGTAAAGCTAATTTAAAAACAATAACTTAACTGAAAAAAATAAAGTTGGGTGTAATTTACACAACAGTACTTTACTCTTATTACTGTTTGTTGCAGACCCACATCTTGAACTGACCATTGAAAAGAAGCAGTATCATACCTTCTGGTGTACCTGCAGGCAACTGCTCCACATCTTTGTTTTTTGGAGCAAAACAAGCTGGACAGAGGAAATAAGCCATACGTTCATGGTTAATACATTATAACATGGCAGTAGCAGCAGTGGCTTATGTTCAGAACTGCACCTCAACAGCTTTATATTGCTGCATATGAAAATATTTAAAGCATTAAATCAACTGTTACACCTAGTTTTGGTAAAGCATCAATTAGTGTTACTGTACCTTTTCTCTTTAGTCTGCAGAACACTATGGTCAAAGCCACAAGTATCATCAGCGCTATAAAGACAGTGGCAAGGCTGGCAACCAGTGCTACAGATGGACCTTCAAAAACACCAAAGGTCACAGTTATAGCGACTCTGTATTACATTACATTCGTTACACATGTGGTACTTTTACACTGAGACAACAGTGTATGTTTTTGAACATGATTTTGTTGCACCTAGTGTTTGCAAAGAGAGCTCATACATTTATTCCATTATCATCATTATTGTTTACAGACATGTGATGTGTAATGTGTGTTTGATTTTCTGTCGGCAATGAAAATAAATAAAGTCTGCAACGCTTGAAAGATCAAAATATCTGCTTCAAATTCCGCGTTGTGTTTTTAATGAAACTCAAAACATTTGGTGACTAAATTCTACAAACAAATTGATTTATGAAATGAATCATCGTGAAATGACAAACACTTGAATGAAAACTTACCAGAGTAGCAGCTCTTTGTTGTGAATGTAGCCTTCTCATTTGTCAGAGGGTTTCTCACCAGGCAAGTGTGTATTTGATCAGCGTATTCATCCTCCACATTTATTGTTAACTTTGGGCCCAGCAGCACATTTCCACGTGACTGCCACTCATACTTCAATACGGACTGAGGATGTGTGGCTTTTGAGGAGCATGTCAGCGTTGCCTGGGTCCCATGTGTACTCGAGCTGCCATTACTCAATTCACAGGAAATGGTGGGCTTGGCAACCCTGCCTATACAGTATGAATGTGTAATTAAATTACAATCACATACATAACATTCAACACGTCATTAAAAACAAATTAAGTATCGTCTCAAAAGTAGCACATGCTGGTGCTGCAGTTAAAATGTCCACAAGGGCTTTTATACTATATGTCATTGTTAACTTTGTAAACTTCAAGCATTGTAGACTTTGCAAGGTCTGAGATCACTCAAGAGCAACACAGGATGATACTGAACAGATCAAGACTTTCATTTATGTCTGAAAAATACACACACATCAGCCTATATTGACTGTTTCTTACTGTAGCTACATGTTAGTGAAAAACCTACCTATGACCTGTAATGTATAGCGAAAATGATGCAGCTGTTTTTCCATGTACGCTTCCAGTTCATATTCTCCACTATCTTCAAATCTGAGGTCTGTGATGTTTAGTTCTGCCGTGACCCAGTCGAGAGTGACTCTGTGTTGATGTTTGCCGTACACCTCCTCTTCCTTGCCATTAAACTCCACCACTTTGTTGCGATTGTGTTTCCACAGAATTTCATCGGGTTGCCCAGAGATGTGTGGTTGCAGGTGGTACGTCTGCCCTTGGAGGACATATGTTGGAGGCTGTACAGAAACTATAGAGAATGGGGAGGATACATGCAGGATGATGTGAGGAAAAGTGCATTTTAAGCTTTAAAAGATTCGCAACCACAACAACAAGAACTCTGTGATTTAAATGTATTATAATTTATGGCATAACAGAATAGTTGTATAAAATCTTCTTCTTCTCCCTTCAGGGGTTGTCACAGCAGATCTTCCTTATCACTTCTGCTGCTACTCTTCTGTCACACATCACCCTTGACACACGTCTCCGCCCACTCCACCCTGCCTACACTCTCTTCTTCACCTCTTGTACACTGTCAATTGCTTAAAACTCATCCACTTTCACTTACTCTACTCCAAACATCTTCACCGTACCACTTGTCTCACTGTCATTCATACACAGGTATTCTGTCTTGCTCCTACTAACCTTCATTCCCCTCAAGTGTATACCTCCATCTCTCTTAATATCATCTGTAAACAACATGTCCATCACAATTACAAACAAGAAGGGTCTCAGAGCTGATCCCTGATGTAATCTCTGTCCTCATACATGTCCTGCACCACCCGCGCATAGTCCACTGCCACTCCCAACTTCATCATAAAATACCACAGTTCCTCTTGGCACACAATCATAAGCTTGCTCTAAATCCACACACAGACACATACGCACTGCTCGCTGATTTCCACTTCTTACCTCAACCAAGCTTCTAACTTTTTCCCCATATTTTTATTGTGTGGCTGATTCAATTCAATTTTGTTTGTGTAGCGCCAATTCATAACATACATTATCTCAGGGAACCTTACATGGTAAACAACTATTACAAAGAAACCCAACAGGAACACAATGAGCAACTTTATGAGTCTGTAATTTACTACAGTTCACCTTTGTTCTTGAAAACCAGTACCACTTCTTCTCCATTACGAAGGGATTCTCTCGCTCTCCAAGAGTGTGTGAAACAAACATTCTGGTCAAAAAGTCCATTGCAATCTCACCTAGATATCTACATACCTCCACACAGGTATGGCATCTGAACCAACTGCCTTTCCACTCCTGAGGCACCATCTCCTCCTAATTGTCCTTATTCGTCAGCTCCTCATAGTACTCCTTCCATCTTCAACAACATACCCTGTTCACTTGTTAGAACATTTCCATCACTGTCCTTAATCGCATATTTAATCACTCTAACCTGCTGCAAATCCTTTCCAGCTCAGTCTCACTGTCGAGCCAATCGATGCAAGTAATTTTTTCCTTCCTGAGTGTGCACTCTCTCATACAACTCATTATAAGCCTTTTCCTTTGGCTTTTTCTGGTTGTTTAAAATATAAATGGAAGTACACAGTGAAGCTGAGAGTCACACTTATAATGTTCTTCATGTCTTCATGAGTCAGGTGCTTATTTAAATTAACTGAGCAGTTTCGATACTACAGTTAGTATTGGTTCTAAACTATTAACTGTGATACTGTGCGTGTATATATATATATATATAGTTTATTACAATGTAATAATAAGAAAAAAATGTGTTCTACACATAGAACATAATCTCTACACACTTACTGTTGGAGCTTTCAAACACATATTGAAGTGTTACTGGGGGTAGAGCTTGTTTCCTTTTCATAGAGAAGAGATTCTTTATTTGTTATCATCATGTGACCCAGGAATGGAACTTCAAATCATATGACCAACAAGTGGGTGTATGAAGTGGCACAAAAATAGGCAACATGTTCAAGTATCTTAGCCCTTATCAAATTGGTCAACTTTTTAGACATCCTTGATGCATCTAGCATTAAGCATGTTGTTGCTAATCACAGTCAGACTGGATGCCACCTGGCAGCCAAGTCGGTGTGTTTTTTTTTTGGTTCAGCATCAATAATAGGGATTGCTGTGATTGGCAGTTTAGCTTTAACTGATTAAAAGATGAGAATCATGTAAATGTAGATAGCAGTAAATGTGAATTACATTGTGGGCTCGAGGGCAACACCATCAGCTATCAATAAAACAGACATTATGGGACACAGCATTGTAAATGCAGTCTAAATAACTGCTCAGGAGGCAGCAGAGAAAGATGAATGAGGCCATTCACATCCAGCACCAGAAACCACTCTTTACACAAAGACGAGAGGTACAATCTGCCCTCCATTTCAGACCCATCTCTCACACAGGGCTCAGGTAACATGACGACAAATGAGCGAACTCCATTTCAACTGACCATTTCCCACCCCCACGAAGAAGACCAGGTGGATCAGTTGTAAGCTCAAGGTTATAATGTAACACAATTCAATACAAGTGCACTAGCAGTACACAAACTAGAGTGAAAAAAGAATATACATAAAGAAATAAGTTAACAGAGTGTAAAGTGTGATCCTTGCAGGGTTTGTGCATGACTTATGATTTTAGGACTGTATAAGACTGTTTTAGAGCATATTCCATGAACAAACAGCACACATTGTCACCTTATATTGCTTATGCTGCATATAGTAGTTATGTTATCTTATTTATTTGACCTACATTTTGTTTATCTCCAATTGCTTTTGCTGCTAACCCTTTGGAAGGCAGTGCCAATTAGAATTTGCCCGTTGAGCTGCCCATTGTGTAAGAAAGATTATAACCAACTGAAGACTCATCTGCTCGCCACGCCCTTTCCCGCAGCATTTCAGGGAGCTATGGTAGCCTTAGCATGCCAAAAAAGGTAATAATGTTCCGCATCAATGCATGAAACTCTGCGTTCCAGCTGCAGTTGCATCATGGAGACACAAGATGGCAGTCTATGTATTAGCACGACCCTTAATAAAAAAATGGCTTATTCTAAATCCATGACAATCTAATTATGCCATTACTTGCATCAACTTTTGAATGAATAGTATGCTAAACCTAAACGCAAATACTACGAGCTCAAAAATGCACTTTGGAAATTCAATGAAAGAGCAACGTATCTCAAGGTGTGTCTCTAAAAAAAAATCATAATGTATAAATATGTAAAGGGAAACGATAAAGCCAACTACTCAGAACTATACACGTGTTATTGCCTGTTATACTATTAGGTCATAGGTAAAACAATTGACTAAGTCGGCTGTGTCTTTTTTTCAGTTTTCTTGTCCAAGTGGGAAAATAAATCACAACAATGACAAACTCACCTACGCAGGACGTGAGGACACACCAGACCAGGAAGCAACGGCCAACCATTTTCACGAGAGCATGTAACTCACAGGTAAGCGGCCGCCGTGTCACTAACAACTGTCACTTCTCTGGTCGATGTAAGGTGTTGTCAGTCCCGAAACACACAGTCCAAAAAGTCATGTTAGTTTCCCTTGAAACTTTTAACACAAAACTCCTCGCACTAGCTGCGGAACGTGAAGCGACAGGTGCGTTTACACATTTCACAACATTCTCAAGTGAAAGTTAGTTTCATCCAGTTACGACACAGCAGTTTCCGGTCTCTGGGAAACTAAAGCTTCACAATAAAACGTTTTTTTTTTGAAAACACGTTTACACTGGAAACGGCGAAGTAGCGTTTGTAAATGTGCAACCCGTGTCTATATTGTTACTATACTGTTACTATGCTGTTATCTAGCACATTAAACCTTTATTAAACATTTTTAGATGATTACAACAACCCCTGCTGCTACTACTAGTTTTACCACATTTTATTTTAAAAAAAAAATCCCAGAAGCTTCACCAAATAAGTTGATAATTAATGAGATAATTGCACATTCAATAATAATTGAAAGCAATGTGTACTCATTTCTCTACTCTACATTCAATTCAATAGGTCACATTTGTGGTCATATGCAATTTGTTTATTTACTGTTATTATTGTGTTGTTACATTTTTCATGTGGCATGTTTTTCCTGAACATTTATAAACCAAGTGTAGCCCAAGTAATACATTCATACATGTTTATATACTAAAAGATCTTAAAACAGCTGCTGCTGCTGATAAGATACCTTTAATATGTAAATAAATGTAAACGTATTATCGAAAACAGTAGAATGAGCAAACGGCAATATCATTTCCTGTCATCGAAGTAAACATAAAAAAAATAAATATCTTCCATGGTAAAACACTGATTTCCGTTTATGCACATTTACATAAACATGTGTCATTGGCTCTCTTGTGGTGTCATTTTGTGTATGTGCGTGTAGGATTTCATCAGTGTCACACTGCCGTGGTGCGAGACACCCATAGGTAGAACGCACTCCTCTGTCAGCACCTCACGGGCAACATCCCAGCACATCACTGTGGAGATGACTTGGTTTTTGTTGTCTCGGCCTCCAGTGATGAAGATTTTGTTGTTACAGGCAGCAATGGCACAGCTTGCTCTCTCCCCCAGACGAGTCACAAGGGTCCACGAGTCAGACAGAGGGGCGTAGCAGTACATGGCATGCATCGCACCACCTGGCAGTAAGCACAATTGATCACTTATTATTATTATTATTATTATTGTGTCAAATAAGCACATATATACGTTTTACACCAGACTCATACACACAGATCCTCTTAATGTAATACCACTAAATTATAATGGACCCTGCACTTAAGTAAAAGTACTGATACTGCCATAAAACATCCCAGTTGAGTTATTATTTGAAGAACTGATGTACTAGTTGGATTTCCCTAATGTGAAGCTGTAGGTACATCTCATTTTGTGTTGATAGGTTTCCAAATAAGAGGAATAGTACTAATGTAGCCATTCATTGCACAGGTTTAAGAAATTTAATTAATTATGAGGACAACAACATAATTAATGCCAGGAATATCCTGGACTTTCCTACACTGAACGGTCAAAATATCTGCAGTAAAAAAAAGGTTTGAGTTAAAGTTAAATACTCGAAACCAAAACTTACCGACTATATAGATGCAGCTCTTGAACGTAACGGCATTGGTGCATTTGGTTTCAATGGGAATGGGCGTCCGCAGCTCCCAACAGTCTGCCCCAGGCTCCCAGCATTGAACCTTATCCGTTGCCAGCTTTCCATTTGGCCCGCCACCGATCACATAGATCCATCTGTCAAAGGTCGCGGCGGCAAAAGAACTCACTCCTGTTTCAAGAGGTGTCACCTGTGATGAGAACGAGGGATGTAGTTTGGTGGACACAGAACATAATATGTGAAGTATGAGCACAGCTTTCCCTGTGTCCTGTGCGTTCAGCACGTCTTTATCTCTAACTTTGCACTGGGCAGTTTTCTCATCAAACTTATATCTTGCTTTGACTCATAACATACTTTTTTATCAGCCGTTTACCTGTGTCCAACGATTGTGAAAGGGATCATAGGCTTCTACACTTGCAAGTCTCTGAGCTCCATCAAATCCACCCAACGCGTAAACCTTCCCCCCGTGAACTGCCATTTTGTGCCTCCATCGCCCAGTTAACAGAGGCTCAATTTGGATCCACTTGTCCAGGGCGCCGTTGTATTTCCAAACATCGTGCTGTGTCTCCTTTCCTCCTGCAATAAATAGACTTATTATAGAAGGTTCCTCCACAGTACAGACATAAAAAAAATACTAATTGAGTAGCTTTTCTCACCAGATATATACAGTTCATTGCGGAAGGTGATGCAAGCAAATTCCACCCATTTTCGGTTTTGTGACTCGTTCTCCATCTCTGTCATTGGCAGCCGGGCAACCTCAAGTCTGCTGCGCCTGAGGGGGTCCAAACAGGTGACGGTGGAAACGAAGCGTTCGTCTTTAGTGCAGCCTCCGATTATCAGGAATACCTCTGAGAGGAAGTGCCGCACGCGGGGTTTGGTTCGTTCGGACACCACCTACGAAAGATGTTAGATGAGTTTTGATGACAAAGTCAATAGGCTAGACTTTTAGTTGAGATTAGTGCCATTAATGTTCCCTATTATCATGGACATTTTGAACATTAGACTACCTAGAACAGGGGTCTCCAACCTTTTTTCTTCTGAGAGATACTTAACTACTTAAAACATTTATCCTGATCGCTTATCTCAACCCAAACAAACCGAAAAAAGCTTGTTTTGCCTGAATTTTCTTCTATAAAATGTTGCTATGAACATAACAAAAATAGTATCTAATTCAGCTCCGTTTGCATTTTGTATTTCTGTATGCATTTCTTTCTCGTACATCCCACACACTATTGAATTCAAATATTAATGCTGTCAAAACAGAGCAATGCATTCACAAGCGCACTAACATTTTGTCTTATTCCCGTCTCATTTTGTTATTATCTACCCACATGTCACTGTGTCTCTTCACAAGACCCACATGTACAGCTGTATGTATGATTTACAGTGTGATCCATTTAGTCAGATGACCGGCACTGCATGGAGTCAACGACAGAGGCGTAATTTAAATGTCCATCGGACATTCTGAGCTTTGATTTGACACACACTCATCAAGCGGACAGTTTGACAACTATCCATCCATCCATTATCTACCGCTTTATCCTTCACCGGAGGGTCGCATAGGGTCCTGTGCCTATCTCAGCTGACATAGGGGCGATCGGTGGGGTACACCCTGGACAGTTCGCCAGTCCATCACAGGGCCACATATAGAGACAAACAACCATTCACTCTCACATTCACACCTATGGTCAATTTAGAGTGACCAATTTACCTAATCCCCATATTGCATGTTTTTGGACCGTGGGGGGAAGCCCTGAGAAAACCCACACACACACGGGGAGGTGGTGTAGTGTTTAGCACTCTCGCCTTTGCAGCAAGAAGACCGGAGTTCCTGGGTTCAAAACCCAGGAACACCCAGGAACTTCGAGCCCCGGTTGGAACAAGGGCCTCTCTGCAGGGAGTTTGCATGTTCTCCCCGTATGTGCGTGGTTTTTCTCCGGGTTCTCCGGCTTCTGCTCCAGAGCAGCTGTGGCTACACGTAGCTTACCACCACCAGTGAGAATGTGTTAATTAATAATGGGTAATTTGTAAAGCGCTTTGCGTGCCTAGAAAAGCGCTCTAGAAATGTAATGAACAATAAAAATAAGTGAGAGCCCTAACTGCTACCCCAACCGTGGGCCCAGTTTGACAACTAATTGCCAAATAATAATTTAGTGTTAGAACGGAGCGGGAAACCTCTGAGTTTGATTGGATAAACATGTAAGCAGGTTATGTTTCACCTTTGGCGAGCTACTCGTTGGAGACCCCTGACCTAGACAGACAATAATGATACTGTACAGGCTTCCCTTGTGTACTTACCTCTGTGCCAGAGAGATGATAACTGCGGGCCTCTTGCAACAGAGGAAAGGCCTCACTGCATTGTCGTATCAGGCTATCCGACTCCACTTTTTCCACGAAATATGCTGGATTTAGTAATGGCAGTCGCACATGTGAGAGTAACTTGGCCAGTAAGGGATAGCGTTCATCCTGTCGGGCTCTAACCCAATGCATGAATGCCTCAAAAACACACTCCTCACACCTCACATCGAGGTTGTCACTCTGCAGGACTCTCTCCATCGATTCTGCTGGCAGCTCCAGGAAATCCTGCAGCTGAACCACCAGGGAGAACTGAGAGGTGATGTAGTCCTGAGCCCTGGCCTTCAGCGCTGACAAGGCGTGACTTTCAGCCAGATTCAGGATGCCGATGCAGTTCTCTAGGTGCAGACACTTGCCAAGAAAGTCAGCGCATGTGTCTACAATACGCGGGAACTGAAAGAGAGAATGCAACAATTTTTTTTGTATAGCACTGTTATCTCAAGGTGCCGTAAGACAGAAACCTTTACAATATTAAAGAGAGAAGAGAAACCTAAGAGTTCACCTAATGAGCAAGCACTAGTCATCAGTGGAGAGAGAGAGAAAAAAACTCCCTTTTAACTGGAAAATCTCTGACAAACCCAGATTCAAAAATGTGTGGCCATCTGCCTCAACTGGTGGGTGAAAGGAAAAACGGGGGACAGATGAGAGCTGGGGAAGAGAAAGAGAAAGGAGCTATGTGTATATATAGGTTTAGACTGGACTGTTCTGAATGTTTATAGTACCACAATGTCATTTATACATGCAGTAACATCTATTTTTGATTAAAAATTCAACTGATATCCATTTTAATCATCACATAATAATAATGATGGCAATCTTACTACTACTAATGATCATAATAAAACTGGAAACTGGATCTGGATTGTGCAGACTGCAAAATGAGGACAGAGAGAAAAAGAGAAAACAGGAAGGAAAAATGCAAACTATGGAGAGAAAAAAAAAAGTTTATGACATTTAATAAAGTCATATTGATGCCCTGAGAGTGCAAGAATGAGTGAGCGTGAGTGCACCACAGAAATTCCCCTTTAGCAGCATAACTAAGAGATGGTGCAGGTCACGATTACATTTCTACTAGTTTATAGTTTAAGCTTTCCTCCTCCTGCACTTGGCCGCTTCACTATTGCTAGATTGGCGAGCACCACTGCGAGATTTCTTTCTTTTAACATGCCACTAATGACTCGTAACTTGCACACGTGAGCACCAAAACCTGCAGATTAAGATACAAATGACAAAATTAAATGAATATTAGACCAATGGCGTCCTAAATGCACAACAGCACCACTGATAACAAACGCTGAATTTATATCAAAAAGTTGCACTATATTTTCACTTTATTCCACACCTTAATCTGATTCTAATTCTAATCTAAGAAGTAAGGACCCCCATTGCAGCTTGGTCTTTTTATCTTCAACATAAAAAAAAAACTGTTTGTCACAAAAATAGAAGTAGAAAAACACCTGCTTCACAGCTGTGTAGTTAAATGACGCCTGTGTATGGAAAAATAATCCTAAGTGTAAACAACTTGCAGCTTTCACTTCTCTCTTTGTGTGACACAGCTCTGACTGTGAAATGTCCATACTCAGAAACAACTGAAATATGTTCCATCATTTTATTTTATTTTAATTCCTTTGCCTGCTGTTAATCACAGTCTGTGTCATATAGGCATTTGTAAATGTGTGTATGTTCTGGTTCAAATCCCAGTTTTTCGTCCCAAAGCTCTCCTGTGTCTCCTCCTCTCCCCACGGCTGCGGGGTTTCCTCAGATTCTTTGGCCTCCTCCCAAACAAGCACAGTTAAGTCCATTAGAGGCTCTAAACGGCCTGTAAGTGTGAATGTTAGTGTGAATGATTGTGTGTCTTTGGATGTCGGCCCAGCGATCGGTTGACGAGGTGTCAAGAATACACCCTGTAAAATCGTCTCTAATCTCTCCAATGAGTCAAGTTTATTTCATTCATTTTTAAAAAAATCAATATATAAAACTAATCTTTTTAACAGAAATAGCAATGCCAAATAATGAAAAGGAGCAGAAAGAATACATTTGTAATTGATTGTGATTCCATAAAGTGACTCTCTTCACCATGATACTGGTACACCACATCAAACTGGTTCATCTTGTTGTTCTCTGTTGCCTTCAGCTCGTAAACACTTTTTACATTTTTCAAAGTGTTTCTGTAATTTGCTTTGAGTAATTTTCTTGTTTCTTGGCTTATACATTATTTGCATAACGCAGTTATCTTGCACATCATCGAATTTTGGCAATTTCCATTCGACAAATAGGGGACTTTATTTACTACTCAATGAGTCTTATAGTTTTCTCCTGTAATACAAAAATGTTGATTTAGATATTATTTTTCGCCTTGTAGCAATAATCTGAGATTTCCAGGTTAAATTATCATCTTGATGACGCCCCCAAAAAATATTTTCATTTACTCTTTGGATTATAATACTTTCCATAGTCAATTTTACTTCCATGCTTTTCTCCCAAGAACTACACTGTGCACACCTTTGACAAAATAAAATACCAATGAGCATAAAAATATAAGATATATGATATAATATAATAATAATAATATATATATAGTAAAGGAAAACCTGTTGGACTTACGTCTTCCTAATATTAGTCTTTCATTTAATCTTCGTTGTAGGAGAATATTGTGCTCTTTACCAACACCTAATTATGCTTAAGATATCATTTTGTTGTTGCTGTCATATTTACCTGAAACTGACAGGCAGCCTCTAGGATTCCCTGGACGTTTGATTGTGTGAGGAGGGCTCGACTGGTGTAGGTGTACTCCAGGAGAAAGTGCATTGTCCCACTGTCCAGCCCCTTCATTTGGACAATCTCCTCATGACTTTCTTTCAGACCGCTGCAAAACATCGCCCTAAAAAACATTCATGACATCACATTCATTTAGCAAAAGCAGCAGTCTCATCAAAATATTTTTTTTTTTTTAAAAAAAGGACAGTTCTTGGTTGTTTTACCTGAAGTAATGACTGGCAGCAGCAAGAATGGCTCTATGGCAAGGGAAGTCGTGTCCTTGAACACTGAGTGTCACATCAGTTAGATCTTTATTGACTCGCAGAGACTCCAAACCTCTCTGCAGCTCAATAGGTAGACCTCCATCTTCCCAGCATAGCTCATTCTCTGCTGTGAGTTTCTCTTTCTCCTCATCTGGACCGGAGTTGTCTCCATGAAGAGGCATGGGACAGTCTGTAGTCGTCTCCAGTGACTCGGTCATCTTCTCAGGCGTTCATTAGGCACTTGCTCGTCTCACAGCAACAACAACATGCTGCCACTTTTACGTGCACCTGCACTCGTAAGAAGACGGCGAACGTAAGACCCCCCCCCCCCTGTGGTTTTGCGCTCACAACAAGTTTTTTCCTGTCCTCTTCATACTTCCTATTTCTGTTCTGCGAGGAACATGCACATGCAGCAATGCTTCATGCACTTCCTCTTCTTGTGTCAAGTGAAGTTCCCCTTTGTTACCCAACTCTTTATCCGGGACTACAGATGTCTGGTTTCCCTCACTAGATTTCACCAAATGGCCACAACTACCAAAAACACTCAATTTACAGCATTTACTTCCTGTATTCTTAGTGGTCTCGAGCAGATCTCACCTCTTAACTGTCATCGCTCCGTCACAGTTGCCCCAACGTGGGACAAAATGGAGAGGCAGCCTCTGTTCATGCTTTACGACAGCTTTCATTTTCACCACTGAGCTGCTAATACTGCTCATAACACCACACAGTTGTTTATGGAGTAATTAGTAATTATCATGATATATTATAATGTTTCATATCACATTTTTAAACATATTTGAATCATATTTACTGTATATTACTATGTTATATGCTATCATGGAATTATATTCAGTGACTCATATGTGTGTGTTTATATGTATATACAGCTGCGATTATGTAATGGTTAATACACCAGTATATAGAAGCTCTTTAATGGAAATAATGTATTTATTGCTAAATGTTGAGACCGAGGCTAGCCAAAACAATAAAAGGGAGGAGAGGCGAGCAGAATGCAGTCCAAATGTTAATTTTATTACAATTCAAAAATGGTTACCTGATTATCAGAGGCACGGAGGCTTATATATGATTATTATTGTTGGATTTTTTTCAAATGCACTATTTTACACAAAGGAAACTGGAAAAAAATAGTAAAGCAAATTAGTATTTCTTGATTAAAATGTCAAATTATATTTATATACCTGCATTCCTGAACAGAAAACAATAGTTTTGGTGGTTGAATGTTGTGCTTTATTCATTTTTGACTTCTCAAAACAAGTCCAGTGAACCGACTCAAATTTGGGTATAAAAAGGTGACAAGGCCATAAAGCAGTGGTCTCAAACTTGTGGCCCCCAAATCAATTCCATGTGGTCCACCACTTAATATCAACTTATGAGTTATTTCTTAATGACCATATTCAATTCGCATCATAAATACATTTATATTGTGAACTTGCTATCGTTCCATATCAAAACAGACACGTTTATTGTGAAATATCATCATTAATATTATTATTTTGTTGTATTTTTCCTTAAAGTGCCATAAAGGTTAAAAAAAACAACAACAAAAAAAAAACGAAAATAACATTTTTAGTTTTAACCATGTTTTTGAATATATATATGTACGTTACTCATACACATGTGATATATTATCATTTGCATTGTTGTGTACATTTTTATTTATTTGTATTTGTTGTAATTTGTGAACACATCAAATCTTGAATTTCCTCTGCCAAAAATAAAAAAAAAAGTATTTTATAGAGCCTTAGCTTTAATTCTCTTAACTTATATAACTTTTCTCCTCTCCTCGGCCTGAAAGAAGCTGAGATGTGAACATGACACAAACGTCAAGCTGCAGCAGCAGAAGGTTTCAGTCTTCTCCACCAGGTGGCACTATTGCTTCAACACATTCTTTAAAATGACAGTGTTATTATCACTTAACTGTTTCCTGCTTCAGTAAATAGGTCAACATTTTACTGAGCTGTTTCCTGTCAAAACAACTAATCCCAGACTCTTTGTCTCCCAAAACAGGTTACAGTGTGTTTGGTGTTAAATGTATGATCCCTGATAAATATGACCATACAGTAGTATATACATGTGTGTCAATCATTGTATTGGAACACATCCAGAAAATACGGGAAACATGTATTCAGTTTAAAAAATAGCATTTTTTTATTTGGAAAATAAACAGAAAAAACAAACAAACAAACAAACAGTGTTTCCAGGTTTAAGTGTCAAGAATTATCCTTAATAACTACCTTTACACTGGAGCAATAGCACAACCTTGTGTTTCTTAAAACCTGAGTGAAACCCTAATCAATGTTATCGGTAAAGCCTAGTGTTTGTCTTCCTGTTTCATGACAACAAATATCTGCTGTGCAAAAACATCTATTCTGCCAGGTTTTTTCAATGCATGCTTGAGTATTACAGACAAATGCTGAATTAGTTAAACTTATTTGACAGTTTGTATAAGAACAACTTCACATCACCAATCCAAATCCTAAAGATCATTGAATATAAGAGACATATAAACAACAACAACTGGAGGAAATTATATTATAATACCGTACATATATACCAGGAGGTTTGTCCAAATCATTTCATATCACATTCAATGATGATGTCAAACCATAACGCGTATTGTATATCAGCCCTACTGTGAATTTCAACAAACCATATCAAATCTCAGGTGTGAGTCTGTTTTTATCCTCATAGGTCTGCCACTTGCACATGTTTGTGCACATTTTGAGACATGAAACCAACAATGAAAATAGTTTTCCATGTTGTTACAGTGTGTGGAAACTGTATGCAGGAAACCTTTAAGACTTCCTCTTGTTATACAAACGGAAACATAAACCACTTAAATGCGTCCCTTATAAAGACAAAGACAGATTTGCACTCTGTGATACTGAGCGCTCCTGTGTGGTGTGAACACTGAGACTTCTTAAGCCAGTTCAGGATGAGGCATTATATACTCTCATTTCACAGTCTACTCTTCTGTCTGGGTTTACTTCTGCACAGTGGTAAGTAGATCATTCAATTCCTGCAGTTGCATTTGTGTGAAAATAGATATGGTTTAATACACTTGATGTGTATATATATTATGTATATATACAAAAACAAGGGATTTCTTTTCTACCTAAATTTGTTGTGAATATATATTATATTTAGCTAAACTGTAAACGTATCTGATGCATTTAAAGCTGTCGCAAGTTTTTGGCACTGCATGCTTTTTTATACGATACAGCTTTTAGCAGAAACTCTAGAATAATATATAATTACTGATTCATATGACATTATTTTTCGATTTTCCATGCAAATAATTTTCAAAAAGAAATTCTGACCACAGATTGCACCTAAATACATACTTCACATACATCAGGGGTCTCAAACTAAAATGACCTGGGGGCCAAGAGGGGGCCAGCTTAGAGAACAAAAAGTGGGGAAAAAAAAACAACTGTCACACATATCACAATATCACACGTATACTTAATTAATACTATTTATAATGCAAACTTAACCCTTTAAGGTACGCACCAAGAAAAAAGCAAAGGAAAAAATATTTATTTGCATTTTCTATTATTTCATTTTATTTATTTATGATAACAATAACGACAATATATAGAGATTTTTTATTTTATTTTTTTTAATTAGACCCTACAGTACTTCAGATACAGGCCTCTACCAAACGGTTGAGACGTCTGTTCATAATAAACCTGGTTTGCATAATTCATAAAGTACAACATTCAGAACAAGTGACATTGTTAGCGAGTTCAGTTTGATGCATTTTTCAATGAGATATAGTGACTTAAAGTTTGACCAAATGGTTGAGTAGTACCTTAAAGGGTTAATATCAAAAACATACATTTATTTTAAATGACATAGATAATAGTGTGGACAACTGTAATTAAAATTCGTATCAGTAGCTGTTTTGGCCACTTCCATTCGTGGCTCGGGTCCTAACAAGTGTATTTATATGTGTAATTGAATGTTGTATATGACACATTACATAATGGGATAATTATGACCAAATGTCTTATTATTACTGTTATAATAAACATTGCTAGCAAACATATATTATATTCTATCACCTCGCCGGCAGCTGTGCCTCAGCTACACACTGTGTTTAAAAGACGGTCGAGGTCGTGGGCCATGTTTTCATGATAACATGATATTAAGTGGGGGGCCGCATGTAATCGATTGGGGGGCCGCATGTGGCCCCAGACCGCCAGTTTGAGACCCCTCTGCTTTACATGAAATATAGTTAATATCTGGAAAATATGAAGTACTTATATTGTAATATATTGTCTCTCATCTCCATGTCATAATGACACAAATGTTAGACACTGGAAAGAAGCGTTTAAAGTTGTCTCATGTTTCTGCATTCCGCTCAGGAAAAGCCAAAGTGCACACGGAAATACAAGCTGGGCCTCTGTATCGCGTGCTGGGCGCTCCGCTCTCCATCTCCTGCAACGTGAGCGGCTTTACCAACGCTGAGACTCTGAAAGAATTTCAATTCCTAATCACGAAGCCCGACAGACCCACATCTCAGATCAACATCATCAGCACTCACAACAAAAGATTTGCATATTCCGAGTACAACCGACGTGTGACGGGCGAGGAAATTACTCTCAAACATGCGTCTCCAAACTCTGTTGTCTTTGAGATACAAAGTCTACGGAAAGCTGATGAAGGGGACTATGAATGTTTTGTAGTCAACGCAGATTCTGGTTATGATGGAACATACAATGCTCAGACAACGGTTAAAGGTAATGAGTTAGCATTCGACTGTACAATTCAATTTTATTCTATTTTTAAATGAAATTTGCGCCACTGTCTTGTAAGCTGCATGTGTTTCTTGTTTTGTGCCACAGTGATTGACAACTCCCTGAGTGTTTCATCATCTGTCTCCACATCTCTGAGCTATAATGAGGGTGATGCTCTCACTTTAACGTGCCAAGCCTCCAGCAACACCATCCAGCACACCCATCTGTCTTTTGCCTGGTATCTCCTTAAAGACGTCGCGGGAGACGCCAAGCCTATCATTTCTTTGGACAGAGATTTCACACTGAGCCCAGGCCAGGGGTTTGAAGAGCGTTACCATGCTGGTCACATAAGGTTAGATAAAATTGGAGAGGCAATGTATAAGCTGACAATGTCTCAGCTGGAGATGTCAGACCGAGGGAAGATCTTCTGTCAGGCTCAGGAGTGGATTCAAGATCCTGATCGTTCCTGGTACACTATCACTCAGAAGGATGCAGAGAAAACCACTGTGGATGTCAAAGCCAGAGGTTAGAGGCCGTTCTAAATTCATTGCTGTTTGTGCATTAATTGCACAATTTGAGAGATTATTTTCTTATTTTCCTCTTCGCAGCCATTATGACTTTTTGAGGATGTGTGCATCCGAGTGCAAACTTGTCTCACTGTGATTATTTTTCAGAGGTGATGCCAGACACGTCCTCTCTGGTGGTGAGAATCTCAGCACAGCAGACGACTCTGCAGGAGGGGCAGGAGCTGTCGCTGTCCTGCAACGTCGACACATCGAATCTAGAGGAAAGGCTCCTCACTGTAGCTTGGCTCCAAGGACGCGTCGAGCTGGCACGCATTGGGCCAACAGGTGTTCTGTCCGTGGGGCCTGAATACAGCGGCCGAGAGAAGGAAGGAGAGCTCAGGGCTGCCCGACTCGACGATAGGCATTACCGCCTCATACTGCAGCCTGTCAGAACAGAGGACCGGGGAGAGTATTTCTGTCAGGCATGGCACAAAGACAAAGGCCAGGATGGCGTCTCTATACAAGGAGCAGTACAGAAATCTAGCCCCCAGCTAATCGACATCTCAGCCACAGGTCAGTCAGTCAGTAAATTAGCCCACAATGACTGAAACACATACAGTATCAGCCATTAATTCAGTGGTTTACTCTCAATTACTGTGTAATTTAAAGGTCCAGGGTGTAAGATTTAGGTGTAGTTATTGTCAGAATTGTAATATATTACCAAAAGTATGTTTGTACAAGTGTATAATCACTTTAAAATATAAATCAATTGGTTTTCCTAGCCTTATAATACGCCTATTATGTACTTTAGGGTTGAGAAGAGGAGTCCTCCATTTGTTGCTCTCTGGTTTCTCAACATAAGATAAAGCTTTAAAACGTTTAAAGGTGCCATATGTAAGAATGTGGCCAAATACGGTTACTTCACTCAAATTAAAAATACCAAGGTCTTTTAGGGTTTCGTTTTCTCCGCCATTGTAGCTCAGACGTAACTGGCAACCCATGGTTGCTCGGCAGTTGAGACTCTACTGACTGCAATGATTGGTAGACGGCGGTAGGTGGCGCCACATGCCAAATCACGATTTCAAAACATAAACATGATTTGCAGTCTGCAAAATATTTTTTTTAATGCGAATATTTTGTTCTGTTCTGTTGTTGTTGGTGAGTTCAGTTTGTTATATGAACATTATTCCTGAGTCTCTGTGACATATTAGGCGGATTTTATGGCCAGTTGCTTTAGATTTATTACATAATGCATCTTTAATCACTTAATTCTGATATATCACATGTTTTTTTTCCAAACACTGTAATACCATTAGTTTTTTTTCTTGTTTTTGTGACAGAAAGTGGACTCTCGGTTGAAATGCAGCCCATGATGAATATTAACGAAGGTGACAAGCTGAAGCTCACCTGCAAAGTGGACGGGGTTAAAGGTCAGCTGTCGGTCACCTGGCATCACAAGTCAACAACATCCACAGCGACTGCGCCATTTAGGGATGTCATTAGTCTCAGTCGTGAGGGTGTCTCGGAGACAGAGGGGGAGTTCCTGAGTCGCAGTGTGAAAGGGACGCGTCCAGCAACTGACACCTTCGCTCTGGAGCTCGATGAGGTCACGCCCGCTGATTCAGGTGTTTACCGCTGTTCCGTGTCTGAATGGAAAACCAATAGCAAGATCTACAGTCAGTCGCAAACTACCACTGTGACGGTGACTCCTATAGGTAAGATATGTCCCTGTCTATCTGTCTGTCTGTTTGTGTGTGTGGCACAAGTTATACCAGACAAACAAAAAAGGATGCTGACAGAGTATGTTCCAGTTACCAAATGGTCAGCTATGTGTATACACCCGTTCGAGAGTTTGGAGTCATTTTGTTGGTGTTTTCCATTAAAAGTCTCACTTTTATTCATCAAAACGGTTGCAAAATGAATAGAAAATATAGTCAAGACATTGGCAAGAACAGAAATAATGATTTTTATATGTTAGCTGTGCTAACATAAGGGTTTTCAAGGGTTTTCTAATCATCCAATAGCCTTCTAATGCGATTAGCAAACACAATGTACCATTAGAACACTGGAAATGGGCCTCTATACACCTATGGACATATTCCTTTAAAAACCAGACATTTGCAGCTAGAATAGTCGTTTACTACATTAACGAAGTAAAGAGTGTATTTCTGATTCATTTAATGTTGTATTCATTGGGAAAAAAAGTGCTTTTCCTTTGAAAAATAAGGACATTTCTAAGTGAACCCAAACTTTTGAATGGTAGTGTACGTCATTGCTCCATAATCTGAAACTTAAACTTGTTCACAGGTTTTTTTTGTAATGAAGATAAGATAAGCACTGCGCACAGAGAACACACAACTACCACAAGTTGCACATTGTGTTAGGTCATCATAACAGTTACGTAAAAAAAATATATATATGTATGATAACATGTGTTCCAGTGCGACCACGTGTTTCCCCACATCCCTTTTTTTTTCATCAAAACCCCTCACAGACTCATGACGACAGCATGATCGCTAACTTCTTCTTTCTCACTCCACAGAGTCGTCCGTGAGTGTGCGTCTGATAAGCCGCAAGTCCATAGTGACTGTTGGTGAGAACGTGGAGCTGTTGTGCCGGGTCAAAGGGCCTCGTGTGCCCGTAACGCTGATTTGGAGCCTGCAGCGTGATGCCTTGACTGTAGATAACATCCTGACGCTGTACTATGATGGTGGCATCAGCTGGTCTGGCGATCAGCAGGGCTACCAGGTGAAAGTCGAGAACAAACTGAACGAGGTCGCTCACTATCTGCTCATCAACGGTGCAAGCCACAGGGAGGCTGGAAGCTACCAGTGCAGGGCATCGGTCTTTGTTGAGAACGTGCACAAGAAGTTGCCTGAATCCAACCAAGTGGCTGTGATGGTGCAGAACCCAGGTATCATTTCGTTTTGTAATGTGTAGAACAACTCTGGGTAAAAGCAGCACTATTCATTGTACCGCTCACATACACAGTTTATAACTTTTGTCTCTCTCTCTTTCTCCTAGTGAGCAAACTCGTTCTTACCTCTCCCCGTACCTTGACGAGACACATCAACAGTGACATAGAAATAAAGTGCTCGGTTAGTTCAGAGTCCCTTACATTTCCTCGCTACACTGTCACATGGTTGCGCCGTCGCCAGGCAGATAATAAGACAATGATCAGCTCGAACCGAGATGCCTTAATAACATTTGGGACCCAGGTAGAGCTGAGTAGCAGACAACGTATCAGCATGAGACGCACTAAAGGCCCGAGTTTTGAGTTGACAATTCGGCAGGCTCAGCTCTCGGATGATGGCTCATACATATGTGAGGTGGTGGAATGGCTGCAGGATCCCCGCGGTAATTGGTATCAACTCTCGCCAGTGTCCCAAATCACGGAGGTGAAAGTTGTTGAGCCAGGTAAGTTTGTTTGGCATTTGCTCACAAAAATCCTCCAGAGTGGAGCAGTAGACAGGATTTTATTTAGATGTCTTCATCAAATACTCCACAATAACCTGTCAAAACAACACGTTTGGACCATTTCTGATCTGTTACAACCTTTCAATGAAGTCTGTCCTGTTACTGACAGCTTTTGGCCAATCAGATCACAGGGCAGTTCGGGGGGGGGGGGGTGTGACAGGAGAATTTGACCAATCACAGTTTACAGAGGGCAAGAGAAAGCTGCTGTTCTCTGTTCCACTACACTTGCTCTGCGTAGGTGTTTTCCGGTGGTGGAGGCACTGCGCTTCAGCGTTTCAGAGCTAGAGATTGCCTTGAGTCATCCGTCACATATGAAACAAGTGCTCATCCAAAGGTCGTCAGATAAAACTAAACAATCTACTGTTTTTCCAGTGATCCTACCGACTGCTGCTTTAACCATACACTCTTAGAAACAAGGGTTCCAAAAGGGTCCTTCTACAAGGGTTGAGGTTCTACCTTGAACTATTTGCTTCTGAAAAACCCTTTCCCGAAGAATGGGTTTATCAAGGGTTCTTGGTAACACTAATGGTTTCAGTAAGAACCATTTTGATCCAGAGAACCCTTTAAAACACCTGAACCCTCCAAAAGGGTTCTCCTATGAGGACACGCCGAAGAACCTTATATGGTTCTACTTAGCACTTTTATTTCTAAGAGTGTATAACAAATCTAATAACCACATTTGGTCCTACCATTTTTTAAATACAGTAAAGTTCTCATGTATCTCCTCTCTGCTTCCTCTCATTCTCCAGCCAACGATCTCCAGTTAGATGTGAAAGAGCCTCAGCAGTTGATAGCCACAGAGGGAGAGGAGGTAGAACTCCACTGTAACATCATCTCAGGCGCCTTCAGTCCTTCATTCTTCTACAAAGTTGCTTGGCTGTACTCTGGAAACAGTCCTCCCGTCACAAATGTCCCCGTCGTAGAGCTCGATCACACCGGCCTGCTGAGGTACCCAGAGAACCGGGCCCTCGGGGGCCTGCAGGGGCGGCTTCGTCTCTACAGACCCACTCAGAGCAGCTTCTACCTCAAGATTCAAAGGGCACATGAGGCAGATAGCGGGACCTTCCAGTGCCAGGTGGATCAATACCAGTTCGATCATGACGGTCACTGGCAGCAAAAAGCATCTGACAAGGCTGGTCCTATCACACTGGCTGTGAATGGTGTTGGTAAGATTGTGTTAAGAACACTTTATAGGTGTTACAAGCAAACATTTTAGTGTCTGTATGGTTCATTTAAAGCAGGTAAACTTAGCTTTTCTCAAAATGTTGCACCATTTTTTTCATATGTTATTATCAATATCACAGAATTGAGTTTTACATCTCCATTTATTCATCTTTTCTGGCTCTGTTAGGTCATTACAGACACAGACACACTTTGATTCTGCCCTTTTTTAATCACTGTTAATCCCCACTTTGTCTCCTTTTCATGACGTCTCCTTTGTCTGTCTTTGTAGAATTTAACACGGAGGCCTCGGTTGAATGAAATTTGTCTTTTAACTTTGTGCTTTCGTAGAAAAGAATCTGTTCATCGTAATGGACGAAGTGGAGCAGAATGTGAGCACATCCCAGGACTTCACCGTCCCCTGTCACATCAGCAATCGATCCAGCAGTGAATCTGAGTTCCAGGTCACGTGGCTTTGGCAGAGGGATTCAGAAACAGAACAACGCCCCATATTCATAGCTTACCGGAATGCTACCCTACAAGACAGGTTTGACAAAGGCGATCAGCTAAGATTTGGTCACAGGCTACCCAACCAGTACAGCCTCACAGTCATGAAGCCAGCTCCTGAACATAGTGGCCAATATTCGTGTGAGGTAGAAGAGTGGCTCCCATCTCTGTCTCATGGATGGAGGAAGGTTGCAGTGGAAAAGTCGGGATATATGACCATACGTGTTTTTCCAGAAGGTAAATGCCATTTAATTTGATTGCAACTTACTGTCAATGTTTCGCATAATGTGGATATAAGTGATGCATTTCTGTGCTTTCTTTGTAGGAGAACCTGTCTCTGAGCCACAGTGCAGTTCATATACGTTTATTGGGATTTTTGTACCTTTAGTCATCTGCTTACTGTTGGTGATATTCCTGCTGGTGCTGAAGATGAGCATGAACAAGGTCTCAGGAGAAAAGAAGTCAGGTCAATCTCTGTGGGTGGAGGATCATCCGCTGAATACTAAACCCAGTACAGATGATTGAACCTCACAGGCCAGAAGTGGAGGGGAGAGTATACAGAAGAGGAGCTGAAGATTTAAATTGCACTATTTTTTATGTATGCAATAATGTTTTATACTGTAAAATGTTGCACTTGACATGTATTTTTTAAATTTGATAATTCATGTTTAAATATATCTGTTTTTAATGATAACTATTATGCCTTTATGAATTTATACATTTTATTCAACCATGAAAATTAAACTAGCACATTTCATTTCACAGCAAAACATGTATTTGCATAAACAACAGCCTCATGCATCGTATTCGGCAGATCAACTTTTTTATGTGCTGACAAACCAGACAGCTTGTTAGCATGGCTTTGATGGGAAGAGGTTAAAGCTTCGCGCGTCCACGGGAGCAGCTGAGCATGCAAGATGTGAGATATTAGGCAGCAACTTAAACATAGATGAAAAAACCAGGAAGTGGTCTGTGGTTCTGCCAAGTTCAGGTCTGCGACATGTGGGACGGCAGTGTGGTCTGTAATACTGCTGAAATGAGAACACGAGCCAGACAGAAACAGACAGACATGTTAAAGTGGTTACTGTCATGCACAGGAAGTCGATCTGCCACCAAACTGCGTTTTTTTCTTTGGTGTCGTTACATACTTGTCTCACTAAAAGTGGCATAATAATGTTGAAGATGAGGAACGTGTTGCATTTACAAGTGATGGATGCTCAGTTTGACTTAAAATATAAGATATGGAGGCTGTGTGGTAATATACATAGATGCATTAGAACTAAATTAGATTAATAAATGGCAAACTTCAGTGCAATGTTATTGATTTAGAACAATGCAGTTCCTGCTTCTACCTCACTAGAATGCTCTTGATTTGCCAAGGCAGCCTTGACACAGTTGTCTCTTTCTTCTCGAGGACCAGACTGCTCTGGAGCTCAATAGCTTCTGTAGAAAAAACACATCCACATGCAGTGCTGGACACAATCCTATTGTGCAAGAATTGTGCAAGAAGAGAGTTTCATCACCAGTCTACCACAGGACCAACATGCACAGATAAACAACCACTCACACTCACATTTACACTGATAAGTTATTTATAGTCTCCAGGTAACTTAACCCACAGACAAATGGAGATGGTATGTAAACAACACACTTCTTGCTGTGAGGGACCAGTTCTAATCTCCATTCACTGTGCCAAAACATAATTATATGCCCCCTGTCCCTGATAATCACACACCGCCCTGTACTTGCTTTTGTCTGCATGTATTTTGATTCTACATATCAATGCAGATCTGTCATTTCCGGAGGGTCATCAAAGTAGTAAAACATATCTCCCCCCTTCTCTCTCCGCTCTCTGTCCAGTTGTCCCTCCATCACCCCTATTAAATGTTTAAAGGTGCCATATATAAGAATGTGGCCAAAAACGGTTACTACATTCAAATTCAAAATACCGAGGTCTTTTAGGTTTTGTTTTCTGACGTAACTGGCAACCCGTGGTTGCTCGGCAGCTGAGACTCTACTGACTGCAATGATTGGTATATGGCTGTAGGTGACGCCACATGCCAAAACATGATTTGCAGTCTGCAAAATATTTTGGCTGTACTGTTGTTGTTGGTGAGTTCAGTTTGTTATATGAACATTATTCCTGTGTCTCTGTGACATATCAGGAGGATTTTATGGCCAGTTGCTTTAGATTTATTACATAATGCACCTTTAATACCCCTTCTGTGTAAGAGGCAAGAATATAATCTATTTCTTGATTTTACCTTTGAGGATCGCTTTCCTGATTTTCAAAAATTCATTTAAAATATTCCTTAAGAGATATGCAAATATTTTCAATGGATTCTTGTTTAGGACGTCGTTGACTATGACTGAGTACAATTTCAAGACATTCCAACATACTTGGAATGTCCAAGCGCATGGATCGCTTTCCTGATTTTCATAAATTCATTAAAAATATTCTTCAAGAGATATGCAAATCTTTTCAAGGGATTCTTGTTCAGGGCATGCTTGACTATGACTGTGTACAATTTCAAGACATTACAAGATACTTTTGGGGTCTTTTTTGAATAAAAAGTTAAGTCACTGCCTAAGTACACAGACTTTCCTCATTTTCAAAAATTCATTAAAAATATTCCTTAAGAGATATGCAAATATTTTCAATGGATTCTTGTTCAAGGCGTCGTTGACTATGACTGAGTGCAATTTCAGGACATTCCAACATACTTGGAATGTCCAAGTGCATGGATCGCTTTCATGATTTTCAAAAATACATAAAAAATATTCTTCAAGAGATATGCAAATATATTCAACGGATTCTTGTTCAGGGCATGCTTGACTATGACTGTGTACAATTTCAAGATATTCCAAGATTCTTTTGGGGTCTTTTTTGACAAAAAAGTTAAGTCACTGCCTAAGTGCATGGATCGCTTTCCTGATTTTCAAAAATTCATTAAAAATATTCCTTAAGCGATATGCAAATATTTTCAATGGATTCTTGTTCAGGGCATGCTTGACTATGACTGTGTACAATTTCAAGACATTCCAAGATACTTTTGGGGTCTTTTTTGAATAAAAAGTTAAGTCACTGCCTAAGTGCACAGACTTTCCTCATTTTCAAAAATTCATTAAAAATATTCCTTAAGAGATATGCAAATATTTTCAATGGATTCTTGTTCAGGGCGTCGTTGACTATGACTGAGTACAATTTCAAGACATTCCAACATACTTGGAATGTCCAAGTGCATGGATCGTTTTCCTGATTTTCAAAAATTCATTAAAAATATTCTTCAAGAGATATGCAAATATATTCAATTGATTCTTGTTCAGGGCATGCTTGACTATGACTGTGTACAATTTCAAGACATTCCAAGATACTTTTTGGGTCTTTTTTGACGAAAAAGTTGAGTCACTGCCTAAGTGCATGGATCGCTTTCCTGATTTTCAAAAATTCATTAAAAATATTCTTCAAGAGATATGCAAATATATTCAACGGATTCTTGTTCAGGGCATGCTTGACTATGACTGTGTACAATTTCAAGATATTCCAAGATACTTTTGGGGTCTTTTTTGACAAAAAAGTTGAGTCACTGCCTAAGTGCATGGATCGCTTTCCTGATTTTCAAAAATTCATTAAAAATATTCCTTAAGCGATATGCAAATATTTTCAATGGATTCTTGTTCAGGGCGTTGTTGACTATGACTGAGTACAATTTCAAGACATTCCAACATACTTGGAATGTCCAAGTGCATGGATCGCTTTCCTGATTTTCAAAAATTCATTAAAAATATTCTTCAAGAGATATGCAAATATGTTCAACGGATTCTTGTTCAGGGCATGCTTGACTATGACTGTGTACAATTTCAAGACATTCCAAGATACTTTTGGGGTCTTTTTTGAATAAAAAGTTAAGTCACTGCCTAAGTGCACAGACTTTCCTGATTTTCAAAAATTCATTAAAAATATTCCTTAAGAGATATGCAAATATTTTCAATGGATTCTTGTTTAGGGCGTCGTTGACTATGACTGAGGACTATTTCAAGACATTCCAACATACTTTTGGGGTCTTTTTTGAATAAAAAGTTAAGTCACTGCCTAAGTGCATGGATCGCTTTCCTGATTTTCAAAAATTCATTAAATATATTCTTCAAGAGATATGCAAATATATTCAACGGATTCTTGTTCAGGGCATGCTTGACTATGACTGTGTACAATTTCAAGACATTCCAAGATACTTTTGGGGTCTTTTTTGACGAAAAAGTTAAGTCACTGCCTAAGTGCATGGATCGCTTTCCTGATTTTCAAAAATTCGTTATAAAATATTCCTTAAGCGATATGCAAATATTTTCAATGGATTCTTGTTCAGGGCGTCGTTGACTATGACTGAGTACAATTTCAAGACATTTCAACATACTTGGAATGTCCAAGTGCAGGGATCGCTTTCCTGATTTTCAAAAATTCATTAAAAATATTCTTCAAGAGATATGCAAATATATTCAACGGATTCTTGTTCAGGGCATGCTTGACTATGACTGTGTACATTAATTTCAAGACATTCCAAGATACTTTTGGGGTCTTTTTTGAATAAAAAGTTAAGTCACTGCCTAAGTGCATGGATTGCTTTCCTGATTTTCAAAAATTCATTAAGAATCCATTGAAAATATTTGCATATCTCTTAAGGAATATCTTTAATGAATTTTTGAAAATGAGGAAAGTCTGTGCACTTCGGCAGTGACTTAACTTTTTATTCAAAAAAGACCCCAAAAGTATCTTGGAATGTCATGAAATTGTACACAGTCATAGTCAAGCATGCCCTGAACAAGAATCCGTTGAATATATTTGCATATCTCTTGAAGAATATTTTTAATGAATTTTTGAAAATCAGGAAAGCGATCCATGCACTTAGGCAGTGACTTAACTTTTTCGTCCAATAAGACCCCAAAAGTGTCTTGGAATATCTTGAAATTGTACACAGTCATAGTCAAGCATGCCCTGGAGAAGAATCCGTTGAATATATTTGCATATCTCTTGAAGAATATTTTTAATGAACTTTTGAAAATCAGGAAAGCGATCCATGTACTTGGACATTCCAAGAATATTGGAATGTCTTGAAATTGTACTCAGTCATAGTCAACGACGCTCTGAACAAGAATCCGTGGAAAATATTTGCATATCGCTTAAGGAATATTTTTAATGAATTTTTGAATATCAGGAAAGCGATCCATGCACTTAGGCAGTGACTTAACTTTTTTGTCAAAAAAGACCCCAAAAGTATCTTGGAATGTCTTGAAATTGTACACAGTCATAGTCAAGCATGCCCTGAACAAGAATCCGTTGAATATATTTGCATATCTCTTGAAGAATATTTTTAATGAACTTTTGAAAATCCGGAAAGCGATCCATGCACTTGGACATTCCAAGTATGTTGGAATGTCTTGAAATTGTACTCAGTCATAGTCAACGATGCCCTGAACAATAATCCATTGAAAATATTTGCATATCTCTTAAGGAATATTTTTAATGAATTTTTGAAAATGAGGAAAGTCTGTGCACTTAGGCAGTGACTTAACTTTTTATTCAAAAAAGACCCCAAAAGTATCTTGGAATGTCTTGAAATTGTACACAGTCATAGTCAAGCATGCCCTGAACAAGATTCTGTTGAAAATATTTGCATATCTCTTGAAGAATATTTTTAATGAACTTTTGAAAATCAGGAAAGCGATCCATGCACTTGGACATTCCAAGTATGTTGGAATGTCTTGAAATTGTACTCAGTCATAGTCAACAACGCCCTGAACAAGAATCCGTTGAAAATATTTGCATGTCGCTTAAGGAATATTTTTAATGAATTTTTGAAAATCAGGAAAGCGATCCATGCACTTAGGCAGTGACTTAACTTTTTCGTCCAAAAAGACCCCAAAAGTATCTTGGAATGTCTTGAAATTGTACACAGTCATAGTCAAGCATGCCCTGAAGAAGAATCCGTTGAATATATTTGCATATCTCTTGAAGAATATTTTTAATGAATTTTTGAAAATCCTGAAAGCGATCCATGCACTTGGACATTCTGAGTATGTTGGAATGTCTTGAAATTGTACTCAGTCATAGTCAACGACGCCCTGAAAAAGAATCCATTGAAAATATTTGCATATCTCTTAAGGAATATTTTTAATGAATTTTTGAAAATGAGGAAAGTCTGTTCACTTAGACAGTGACTTAACTTTTTATTCAAAAAAGACCCCAAAAGTATCTTGGAATGTCTTGAAATTGTACACAGTCATAGTCAAGCATGCCCTGAACAAGATTCTGTCGAAAATATTTGCATATCTCTTGAATAATATTTTCAATGAACTTTTGAAAATCAGGAAAGCGATCCATGCACTTGGACATTCCAAGTATGTTGGAATGTCTTGAAATTGTACTCAGTCATAGTCAACGACGCCCTGAACAAGAATCCATTGAAAATATTTGCATATCTCTTAAGGAATATTTTTAATGAATTTTTGAAAATGAGGAAAGTCTGTGCACTTAGGCAGTTTCTTAACGTATTATTCAAAAAAGACCCCAAAAGTATCTTGGAATGTCTTGAAATTGTACACAGTCATAGTCAAGCATGCCCTGAACAAGAATCCGTTGAATATATTTGCATATCTCTTGAACAATATTTTTAATGAACTTTTGAAAATCAGGAAAGCGATCCATGTACTTGGACATTCCAAGAATATTGGAATGTCTTGAAATTGTACTCAGTCATAGTCAACGACGCCCTGAACAGTACTCCGTTGAAAATATTTGCTTATCGCTTAAGGAATATTTTTAATGAATTTTTGAAAATCAGGAAAGCGATCCATGCACTTAGGCAGTGACTTAACTTTTTCGTCCAAAAAGACCCCAAAAGTATCTTGGAATGTCTTGAAATTGTACACAGTCATAGTCAAGCATGCCCTGAACAAGAATCCGTTGAATATATTTGCATATCTCTTGAAGAATATTTTTAATGAACTTTTGAAAATCAGGAAAGCGATCCATGCACTTGGACATTCCAAGTATGTTGGAATGTCTTGAAATTGTACTCAGTCATAGTCAACGACGCCCTGAACAAGAATCTGTTGAAAATATTTCCATATCGCTTAAGGAATATTTTTAATGAATTTTTGAAAATCAGGAAAGCGATCCATGCACTTAGGCAGTGACTTAACTTTTTTGTCAAAAAAGACCCCAAAAGTATCTTGGAATGTCTTGAAATTGTACACAGTCATAGTCAAGCATGCCCTGAACAAGAATCCGTTGAATATATTTGCATATCTCTTGAAGAATATTTTTAATGAATTTTTGAAAATCCGAAAAGCGATCCATGCACTTGGACATTCCAAGTATGTTGGAATGTTTTGAAATTGTACTCAGTCATAGTCAACGACGCCCTGAACAAGAATCCGTTGAAAATATTTGCATATCTCTTAAGGAATATTTTTAATGAATTTTTGAAAATGAGGAAAGTCTGTGCACTGAGGCAGTGACTTAACTTTTTATTCAAAAAAGACCCCAAAGGTATCTTGGAATGTCTTGAAATTGTTCACAGTCATAGTCAAGCATGCCCTGAACAAGAATCCGTTGAATATATTTGCATATCTCTTGAAGAATATTTTTAATGAACTTTTGAAAATCAGGAAAGCGATCCATGCACTTGGACATTCCAAGTATGTTGGAATGTCTTGAAATTGTACTCAGTCATAGTCAACGACGCCCTGAACAAGAATCCGTTGAAAATATTTGCATATCGTTTAAGGAATATTTTTAAAGAATTTCTGAAAATCAGGAAAGCGATCCATGCACTTAGGCAGTGACTAAACTTTTTTGTCAAAAAAGACCCCAAAAGTATCTTGGAATGTCTTGAAATTGTACACAGTCATAGTCAAGCATGCCCTGAACAAGAATATGTTGAATATATTTGCATATCTCTTGAAGAATATTTTTAATGAATTTTTGAAAATCCGAAAAGCGATCCATGCACTTGGACATTCCAAGTATGTTGGAATGTCTTGAAATTGTACTCAGTCATAGTCAACGACGCCCTGAACAAGAATCAATTGAAAATGTTTGCATATCTCTTAAGGAATATTTTTAATGAATTTTTGAAAATGAGGAAAGTCTGTGCACTTAGGCAGTGACTTAACTTTTTATTCAAAAAAGACCCCAAAAGTATCTTGGAATGTCTTGAAATTGTACACAGTCATAGTCAAGCATGCCCTGAACAAGAATCCGTTGAATATATTTGCATATCTCTTGAAGAATATTTTTAATGAACTTTTGAAAATCAGGAAAGCGATCCATGCACTTGGACATTCCAAGTATGTTGGAATGTCTTGAAATTGTACTCAGTCATAGTCAACGACGCCCTGAACAAGAATCCGTTGAAAATATTTGCATATCGTTTAAGGAATATTTTTAAAGAATTTCTGAAAATCAGGAAAGCGATCCATGCACTTAGGCAGTGACTAAACTTTTTTGTCAAAAAAGACCCCAAAAGTATCTTGGAATGTCTTGAAATTGTACACAGTCATAGTCAAGCATGCCCTGAACAAGAATATGTTGAATATATTTGCATATCTCTTGAAGAATATTTTTAATGAATTTTTGAAAATCCGAAAAGCGATCCATGCACTTGGACATTCCAAGTATGTTGGAATGTCTTGAAATTGTACTCAGTCATAGTCAACGACGCCCTGAACAAGAATCAATTGAAAATGTTTGCATATCTCTTAAGGAATATTTTTAATGAATTTTTGAAAATGATGAAAGTCTGTGCACTTAGGCAGTGACTTAACTTTTTATTCAAAAAAGACCCCAAAGGTATCTTGGAATGTCTTGAAATTGTACACAGTCATAGTCAAGCATGCCCTGAACAAGAATCCGTTGAATATATTTGCATATCTCTTGAAGAATATTTTTAATGAACTTTTGAAAATCAGGAAAGCGATCCATGCACTTGGACATTCCAAGTATGTTGGAATGTCTTGAAATTGTACTCAGTCATAGTCAACGACGCCCTGAACAAGAATCCGTTGAAAATATTTGCATATCGTTTAAGGAATATTTTTAAAGAATTTCTGAAAATCAGGAAAGCGATCCATGCACTTAGGCAGTGACTAAACTTTTTTGTCAAAAAAGACCCCAAAAGTATCTTGGAATGTCTTGAAATTGTACACAGTCATAGTCAAGCATGCCCTGAACAAGAATATGTTGAATATATTTGCATATCTCTTGAAGAATATTTTTAATGAATTTTTGAAAATCCGAAAAGCGATCCATGCACTTGGACATTCCAAGTATGTTGGAATGTCTTGAAATTGTACTCAGTCATAGTCAACGACGCCCTGAACAAGAATCAATTGAAAATGTTTGCATATCTCTTAAGGAATATTTTTAATGAATTTTTGAAAATGAGGAAAGTCTGTGCACTTAGGCAGTGACTTAACTTTTTATTCAAAAAAGACCCCAAAAGTATCTTGGAATGTCTTGAAATTGTACACAGTCATAGTCAAGCATGCCCTGAACAAGAATCCGTTGAATATATTTGCATATCTCTTGAAGAATATTTTTAATGAACTTTTGAAAATCAGGAAAGCGATCCATGCACTTGGACATTCCAAGTATGTTGGAATGTCTTGAAATTGTACTCAGTCATAGTCAACGACGCCCTGAACAAGAATCCGTTGAAAATATTTGCATATCGTTTAAGGAATATTTTTAATGAATTTTTGAAAATCAGGAAAGCAATCCATGCACTTAGGCAGTGACTTAACTTTTTTGTCAAAAAAGACCCCAAAAGTATCTTGGAATGTCTTGAAATTGTACACAGTCATAGTCAAGCATGCCCTGAACAAGAATCCGTTGAATATATTTGCATATCTCTTGAAGAATATTTTTAATGAATTTTTGAAAATCCGAAAAGCGATCCATGCACTTGGACATTCCAAGTATGTTGGAATGTCTTGAAATTGTACTCAGTCATAGTCAACGACGCCCTGAACAAGAATCAATTGAAAATATTTGCATATCTCTTAAGGAATATTTTTAATGAATTTTTGAAAATGAGGAAAGTCTGTGCACTTAGGCAGTGACTTAACTTTTTATTCAAAAAAGACCCCAAAAGTATCTTGGAATGTCTTGAAATTGTACACAGTCATAGTCAAGCATGCCCTGAACAAGAATCCGTTGAATATATTTGCATATCTCTTGAAGAATATTTTTAATGAACTTTTGAAAATCAGGAAAGCGATCCATGCACTTGGACATTCCAAGTATGTTGGAATGTCTTGAAATTGTACTCAGTCATAGTCAACAACGCCCTGAACAAGAATCCGTTGAAAATATTTGCATATCGTTTAAGGAATATTTTTAAAGAATTTCTGAAAATCAGGAAAGCGATCCATGCACTTAGGCAGTGACTTAACTTTTTCGTCAAAAAAGACCCCAAAAGTATCTTGGAATGTCTTGAAATTGTACACAGTCATAGTCAAGCATGCCCTGAACAAGAATCCGTTGAATATATTTGCATATCTCTTAAGGAATATTTTTAAAGAATTTTTGAAAATGATGAAAGTCTGTGCACTTAGGCAGTGACTTAACTTTTTATTCAAAAAAGACCCCAAAGGTATCTTGGAATGTCTTGTAATTGTACACAGTCATAGTCAAGCATGCCCTGAACAAGAATCCGTTGAATATATTTGCATATCTCTTGAAGAATATTTTTAATGAACTTTTGAAAATCAGGAAAGCGATCCATGCACTTGGACATTCCAAGTATGTTGGAATGTCTTGAAATTGTACTCAGTCATAGTCAACGACGCCCTGAACAAGAATCAATTGAAAATATTTGCATATCTCTTAAGGAAAATTTTTAATGAATTTTTGAAAATGAGGAAAGTCTGTGCACTTAGGCAGTGACTTAACTTTTTATTCAAAAAAGACCCCAAAAGTATCTTGGAATGTCTTGAAATTGTACACAGTCATAGTCAAGCATGCCCTGAACAAGAATCCGTTGAATATATTTGCATATCTCTTGAAGAATATTTTTAATGAACTTTTGAAAATCAGGAAAGCGATCCATGCACTTGGACATTCCAAGTATGTTGGAATGTCTTGAAATTGTACTCAGTCATAGTCAACGACGCCCTGAACAAGAATCCGTTGAAAATATTTGCATATCGCTTAAGGAATATTTTTAATGAATTTTTGAAAATCAGGAAAGCGATCCATGCACTTAGGCAGTGACTTAACTTTTTTGTCAAAAAAGACCCCAAAAGTATCTTGGAATGTCTTGAAATTGTACTCAGTCATAGTCAACAACGCGCTGAACAAGAATCCGTTGAATATATTTGCATATCTCTTGAAGAATATTTTTAATGAATTTTTGAAAATCCGAAAAGCGATCCATGCACTTGGACATTCCAAGTATGTTGGAATGTCTTGAAATTGTACTCAGTCATAGTCAACGACGCCCTGAACAAGAATCAATTGAAAATATTTGCATATCGCTTAAGGAATATTTTTAATGAATTTTTGAAAATGAGGAAAGTCTGTGCACTTCGGCAGTGACTTAACTTTTTATTCAAAAAAGACCCCAAAAGTATCTTGGAATGTCTTGAAATTGTACACAGTCATAGTCAAGCATGCCCTGAACAAGAATCTGTTGAAAATATTTGCATATCGTTTAAGGAATATTTTTAAAGAATTTCTGAAAATCAGGAAAGCGATCCATGCACTTAGGCAGTGACTTAACTTTTTCGTCAAAAAAGACCCCAAAAGTATCTTGGAATGTCTTGAAATTGTACACAGTCATAGTCAAGCATGCCCTGAACAAGAATCCGTTGAATATATTTGCATATCTCTTGAAGAATATTTTTAATGAATTTTTGAAAATCCGGAAAGCGATCCATGCACTTGGACATTCCAAGTATGTTGGAATGTCTTGAAATTGTACTCGGTCATAGTCAACGACGCCCTGAACAAGAATCCATTGAAAATATTTGCATATCTCTTAAGGAATATTTTTAATGAATTTTTGAAAATGATGAAAGTCTGTGCACTTAGGCAGTGACTTAACTTTTTATTCAAAAAAGACCCCAAAGGTATCTTGGAATGTCTTGAAATTGTACACAGTCATAGTCAAGCATGCCCTGAACAAGAATCCGTTGAATATATTTGCATATCTCTTGAAGAATATTATAAATGAACTTTTGAAAATCAGGAAAGCGATCCATGCACTTGGACATTCCAAGTATGTTGGAATGTCTTGAAATTGTACTCGGTCATAGTCAACGACGCCCTGAACAAGAATCCGTTGAAAATATTTGCATATCGCTTAAGGAATATTTTTAATGAATTTTTGAAAATCAGGAAAGCGATCCATGCACTTAGGCAGTGACTTAACTTTTTTGACAAAAAAGACCCCAAAAGTATCTTGGAATGTCTTGAAATTGTACACAGTCATAGTCAAGCATGCCCTGAACAAGAATCCGTTGAATATATTTGCATATCTCTTGAAGAATATTTTTAATGAATTTTTGAAAATCCGAAAAGAGATCCATGCACTTGGACATTCCAAGTATGTTGGAATGTCTTGAAATTGTACTCAGTCATAGTCAACGACGCCCTGAACAAGAATCCGTTGAAAATATTTGCATATCGTTTAAGGAATATTTTTAAAGAATTTCTGAAAATCAGGAAAGCGATCCATGCACTTAGGCAGTGACTTAACTTTTTCGTCAAAAAAGACCCCAAAAGTATCTTGGAATGTCTTGAAATTGTACACAGTCATAGTCAAGCATGCCCTGAACAAGAATCCGTTGAATATATTTGCATATCTCTTGAAGAATATTTTTAATGAATTTTTGAAAATCCGGAAAGCGATCCATGCACTTGGACATTCCAAGTATGTTGGAATGTCTTGAAATTGTACTCGGTCATAGTCAACGACGCCCTGAACAAGAATCAATTGAAAATATTTGCATATCTCTTAAGGAATATTTTTAATGAATTTTTGAAAATGAGGAAAGTCTGTGCACTTAGGCAGTGACTTAACTTTTTATTCAAAAAAGACCCCAAAAGTATCTTGGAATGTCTTGAAATTGTACACAGTCATAGTCAAGCATGCCCTGAACAAGAATCCGTTGAATATATTTGCATATCTCTTGAAGAATATTTTTAATGAACTTTTGAAAATCAGGAAAGCGATCCATGCACTTGGACATTCCAAGTATGTTGGAATGTCTTGAAATTGTACTCAGTCATAGTCAACGACGCCCTGAACAAGAATCCGTTGAAAATATTTGCATATCGTTTAAGGAATATTTTTAAAGAATTTCTGAAAATCAGGAAAGCGATCCATGCACTTAGGCAGTGACTTAACTTTTTCGTCAAAAAAGACCCCAAAAGTATCTTGGAATGTCTTGAAATTGTACACAGTCATAGTCAAGCATGCCCTGAACAAGAATCCGTTGAATATATTTGCATATCTCTTGAAGAATATTTTTAATGAATTTTTGAAAATCCGGAAAGCGATCCATGCACTTGGACATTCCAAGTATGTTGGAATGTCTTGAAATTGTACTCGGTCATAGTCAACGACGCCCTGAACAAGAATCCATTGAAAATATTTGCATATCTCTTAAGGAATATTTTTAATGAATTTTTGAAAATGATGAAAGTCTGTGCACTTAGGCAGTGACTTAACTTTTTATTCAAAAAAGACCCCAAAGGTATCTTGGAATGTCTTGAAATTGTACACAGTCATAGTCAAGCATGCCCTGAACAAGAATCCGTTGAATATATTTGCATATCTCTTGAAGAATATTTTTAATGAACTTTTGAAAATCAGGAAAGCGATCCATGCACTTGGACATTCCAAGTATGTTGGAATGTCTTGAAATTGTACTCAGTCATAGTCAACGACGCCCTGAACAAGAATCCGTTGAAAATATTTGCATATCGCTTAAGGAATATTTTTAATGAATTTTTGAAAATCAGGAAAGCGATCCATGCACTTAGGCAGTGACTTAACTTTTTTGTCAAAAAAGACCCCAAAAGTATCTTGGAATGTCTTGAAATTGTACTCAGTCATAGTCAACAACGCCCTGAACAAGAATCCATTGAAAATATTTGCATATCTCTTAAGGAATATTTTTAATGAATTTTTGAAAATGAGGAAAGTCTGTGCACTTAGGCAGTGACTTAACTTTTTATTCAAAAAAGACCCCAAAAGTATCTTGGAATGTCTTGAAATTGTACACAGTCATAGTCAAGCATGCCCTGAACAAGAATCCGTTGAATATATTTGCATATCTCTTGAAGAATATTTTTAATGAACTTTTGAAAATCAGGAAAGCGATCCATGCACTTGGACATTCCAAGTATGTTGGAATGTCTTGAAATTGTACTCAGTCATAGTCAACGACACCCTGAACAAGAATCCGTTGAAAATATTTGCATATCGTTTAAGGAATATTTTTAAAGAATTTCTGAAAATCAGGAAAGCGATCCATGCACTTAGGCAGTGACTTAACTTTTTTCGTCAAAAAAGACCCCAAAAGTATCTTGGAATGTCTTGAAATTGTACACAGTCATAGTCAAGCATGCCCTGAACAAGAATCCGTTGAATATATTTGCATATCTCTTGAAGAATATTTTTAATGAATTTTTGAAAATCCGGAAAGCGATCCATGCACTTGGACATTCCAAGTATGTTGGAATGTCTTGAAATTGTACTCAGTCATAGTCAACGACGCCCTGAACAAGAATCCATTGAAAATATTTGCATATCTCTTGAAGAATATTTTTAATGAACTTTTGAAAATCAGGAAAGCGATCCATGCACTTGGACATTCCAAGTATGTTGGAATGTCTTGAAATTGTACTCATTCATAGTCAACGACGCCCTGAACAAGAATCCGTTGAAAATATTTGCATATCGCTTAAGGAATATTTTTAATGAATTTTTGAAAATCAGGAAAGCGATCCATGCACTTGGACATTCCAAGTATGTTGGAATGTCTTGAAATTGTACTCAGTCATAGTCAACGACGCCCTGAACAAGAATCCGTTGAAAATATTTGCATATCTCTTAAGGAATATTTTTAATGAATTTTTGAAAATGAGGAAAGTCTGTGCACTTAGGCAGTGACTTAACTTTTTATTCAAAAAAGACCCCAAAAGTATCTTGGAATGTCTTGAAATTGTACACAGTCATAGTCAAGCATGCCCTGAACAAGAATCCGTTGAATATATTTGCATATCTCTTGAAGAATATTTTTAATGAACTTTTGAAAATCAGGAAAGCGATCCATGCACTTGGACATTCCAAGTATGTTGGAATGTCTTGAAATTGTACTCAGTCATAGTCAACGACGCCCTGAACAAGAATCCGTTGAAAATATTTGCATATCGCTTAAGGAATATTTTTAATGAATTTTTGAAAATCAGGAAAGCGATCCATGCACTTAGGCAGTGACTTAACTTTTTTGTCAAAAAAGACCCCAAAAGTATCTTGGAATGTCTTGAAATTGTACACAGTCATAGTCTAGCATGCCCTGAACAAGAATCCGTTGAATATATTTGCATATCTCTTGAAGAATATTTTTAATGAATTTTTGAAAATCCGAAAAGCGATCCATGCACTTGGACATTCCAAGTATGTTGGAATGTCTTTAAATTGTACTCAGTCATAGTCAACGACGCCCTGAACAAGAATCAATTGAAAATATTTGCATATCTCTTAAGGAATATTTTTAATGAATTTTTGAAAATGAGGAAAGTCTGTGCACTTCGGCAGTGACTTAACTTTTTATTCAAAAAAGACCCCAAAAGTATCTTGGAATGTCTTGAAATTGTACGCAGTCATAGTCAAGCATGCCCTGAACAAGAATCCGTTGAATATATTTGCATATCTCTTGAAGAATATTTTTAATGAACTTTTGAAAATCAGGAAAGCGATCCATGCACTTGGACATTCCAAGTATGTTGGAATGTCTTGAAATTGTACTCAGTCATAGTCAACGACGCCCTGAACAAGAATCCGTTGAAAATATTTGCATATCGTTTAAGGAATATTTTTAAAGAATTTCTGAAAATCAGGAAAGCGATCCATGCACTTAGGCAGTGACTTAACTTTTTATTCAAAAAAGACCCCAAAAGTATCTTGGAATGTCTTGAAATTGTACACAGTCATAGTCAAGCATGCCCTGAACAAGAATCCGTTGAATATATTTGCATATCTCTTGAAGAATATTTTTAATGAACTTTTGAAAATCAGGAAAGCGATCCATGCACTTGGACATTCCAAGTATGTTGGAATGTCTTGAAATTGTACTCAGTCATAGTCAACGACGCCCTGAACAAGAATCCGTTGAAAATATTTGCATATCGCTTAAGGAATATTTTTAATGAATTTTTGAAAATCAGGAAATCGGTCCATGCACTTAGGCAGTGACTTAACTTTTTTGTCAAAAAAGACCCCAAAAGTATCTTGGAATGTCTTGAAATTGTACACAGTCATAGTCAAGCATGCCCTGAACAAGAATCCGTTGAATATAATTGCATATCTCTGGAAGAATATTTTTAATGAATTTTTGAAAATCCGGAAAGCGATCCATGCACTTGGACATTCCAAGTATGTTGGAATGTCTTGAAATTGTACTCAGTCATAGTCAACAACGCCCTGAACAAGAATCCATTGAAGATATTTGCATATCTCTTAAGGAATATTTTTAATGAATTTTTGAAAATGAGGAAAGTCTGTGCACTTAGGCAGTGACTTAACTTTTTTGTCAAAAAAGACCCCAAAAGTATCTTGGAATGTCTTGAAATTGTACACAGTCATAGTCAAGCATGCCCTGAACAAGAATCCGTTGAATATATTTGCATATCTCTTGAAGAATATTTTTAATGAATTTTTGAAAATCCGAAAAGCGATCCATGCACTTGGACATTCCAAGTATGTTGGAATGTCTTGAAATTGTACTCAGTCATAGTCAACGACGCCCTGAACAAGAATCAATTGAAAATATTTGCATATCTCTTAAGGAATATTTTTAATGAATTTTTGAAAATGAGGAAAGTCTGTGCACTTAGGCAGTGACTTAACTTTTTATTCAAAAAAGACCCCAAAAGTATCTTGGAATGTCTTGAAATTGTACACAGTCATAGTCAAGCATGCCCTGAACAAGAATCCGTTGAATATATTTGCATATCTCTTGAAGAATATTTTTAATGAACTTTTGAAAATCAGGAAAGCGATCCATGCACTTGGACATTCCAAGTATTTTGGAATGTCTTGAAATTGTACTCAGTCATAGTCAACGACGCCCTGAACAAGAATCCGTTGAAAATATTTGCATATCGTTTAAGGAATATTTTTAAAGAATTTCTGAAAATCAGGAAAGCGATCCATGCACTTCGGCAGTGACTTAACTTTTTCGTCAAAAAAGACCCCAAAAGTATCTTGGAATGTCTTGAAATTGTACACAGTCATAGTCAAGAATGCCCTGAACAAGAATCCGTTGAATATATTTGCATATCTCTTGAAGAATATTTTTAATGAATTTTTGAAAATCCGGAAAGCGATCCATGCACTTGGACATTCCAAGTATGTTGGAATGTCTTGAAATTGTACTCGGTCATAGTCAACGACGCCCTGAACAAGAATCCATTGAAAATATTTGCATATCTCTTAAGGAATATTTTTAATGAATTTTTGAAAATTATGAAAGTCTGTGCACTTAGGCAGTGACTTAACTTTTTATTCAAAAAAAACCCCAAAGGTATCTTGGAATGTCTTGAAATTGTACACAGTCATAGTCAAGCATGCCCTGAACAAGAATCCGTTGAATATATTTGCATATCTCTTGAAGAATATTTTTAATGAACTTTTGAAAATCAGGAAAGCGATCCATGCACTTGGACATTCCAAGTATGTTGGAATGTCTTGAAATTGTACTCAGTCATAGTCAACGACGCCCTGAACAAGAATCCGTTGAAAATATTTGCATATCGCTTAAGGAATATTTTTAATGAATTTTTGAAAATCAGGAAAGCGATCCATGCACTTAGGCAGTGACTTAACTTTTTCATCAAAAAAGACCCCAAAAGTATCTTGGAATGTCTTGAAATTGTACACAGTCATAGTCAAGCATGCCCTGAACAAGAATCCGTTGAATATATTTGCATATCTCTTGAAGAATATTTTTAATGAATTTTGGAAAATCCAGAAAGCGATCCATGCACTTGGACATGCCAAGTATGTTGGAATGTCTTGAAATTGTACTCAGTCATAGTCAACGACGCCCTGAACAAGAATCAATTGAAAAAATTTGCATATCTCTTAAGGAATATTTTTAATGAATTTTTGAAAATGAGGAAAGTCTGTGCACTTAGGCAGTGACTTAACTTTTTATTCAAAAAAGACCCCAAAAGTATCTTGGAATGTCTTGAAATTGTACACAGTCATAGTCAAGCATGCCCTGAACAAGAATCCGTTGAATATATTTGCATATCTCTTGAAGAATATTTTTAATGAACTTTTGAAAATCAGGAAAGCGATCCATGCACTTGGACATTCCAAGTATGTTGGAATGTCTTGAAATTGTACTCAGTCATAGTCAACGACGCCCTGAACAAGAATCCGTTGAAAATATTTGCATATCGTTTAAGGAATATTTTTAAAGAATTTCTGAAAATCAGGAAAGCGATCCATGCACTTAGGCAGTGACTTAACTTTTTCGTCAAAAAAGACCCCAAAAGTATCTTGGAATGTCTTGAAATTGTACACAGTCATAGTCAAGCATGCCCTGAACAAGAATCCGTTGAATATATTTGCATATCTCTGGAAGAATATTTTTAATGAATTTTTGAAAATCCGGAAAAGCGATCCATGCACTTGGACATTCCAAGTATGTTGGAATGTCTTGAAATTGTACTCAGTCATAGTCAACAACGCCCTGAACAAGAATCCATTGAAAATATTTGCATATCTCTTAAGGAATATTTTTAATGAATTTTTGAAAATGAGGAAAGTCTGTGCACTTAGGCAGTGACTTAACTTTTTATTCAAAAAAGACCCAAAAAGTATCTTGGAATGTCTTGAAATTGTACACAGTCATAGTCAAGCATGCCCTGAACAAGAATCCGTTGAATATATTTGCATATCTCTTGAAGAATATTTTTAATGAACTTTTGAAAATCAGGAAAGCGATCCATGCACTTGGACATTCCAAGTATGTTGGAATGTCTTGAAATTGTACTCAGTCATAGTCAACGACGCCCTGAACAAGAATCCGTTGAAAATATTTGCATATCGTTTAAGGAATATTTTTAAAGAATTTCTGAAAATCAGGAAAGCGATCCATGCACTTAGGCAGTGACTTAACTTTTTCGTCAAAAAAGACCCCAAAAGTATCTTGGAATGTCTTGAAATTGTACACAGTCATAGTCAAGCATGCCCTGAACAAGAATCCGTTGAATATATTTGCATATCTCTTGAAGAATATTTTTAATGAATTTTTGAAAATCCGGAAAAGCGATCCATGCACTTGGACATTCCAAGTATGTTGGAATGTCTTGAAATTGTACTCAGTCATAGTCAACAACGCCCTGAACAAGAATCCATTGAAAATATTTGCATATCTCTTAAGGAATATTTTTAATGAATTTTTGAAAATGAGGAAAGTCTGTGCACTTAGGCAGTGACTTAACTTTTTATTCAAAAAAGACCCAAAAAGTATCTTGGAATATCTTGAAATTGTACACAGTCATAGTCAAGCATGCCCTGAACAAGAATCCGTTGAATATATTTGCATATCTCTTGAAGAATATTTTTAATGAACTTTTGAAAATCAGGAAAGCGATCCATGCACTTGGACATTCCAAGTATGTTGGAATGTTTTGAAATTGTACTCAGTCATAGTCAACGACGCCCTGAACAAGAATCCGTTGAAAATATTTGCATATCGCTTAAGGAATATTTTTAATGAATTTTTGAAAATCAGGAAAGCGATCCAAGCACTTAGGCAGTGACTTAACTTTTTATTCAAAAAAGACCCCAAAAGTATCTTGGAATGTCTTGAAATTGTACACAGTCATAGTCAAGCATGCCCTGAACAAGAATCCGTTGAATGTATTTGCATATCTCTTGAAGAATATTTTTAATGAATTTTTGAAAATCCGAAAAGCGATCCATGCACTTGGACATTCCAAGTATGTTGGAATGTCTTGAAATTGTACTCAGTCATAGTCAACGACGCCCTGAACAAGAATCAATTGAAAATATTTGCATATCTCTTAAGGAATATTTTTAATGAATTTTTGAAAATGAGGAAAGTCTGTGCACTTCGGCAGTGACTTAACTTTTTATTCAAAAAAGACCCCAAAAGTATCTTGGAATGTCTTGAAATTGTACACAGTCATAGTCAAGCATGCCCTGAACAAGAATCCGTTGAATATATTTGCATATCTCTTGAAGAATATTTTTAATGAATTTTTGAAAATCAGGGAAGCGATCCATGCACTTGGACATTCCAAGTATGTTGGAATGTCTTGAAATTGTACTCAGTCATAGTCAACGACGCCCTGAACAAGAATCCGTTGAAAATATTTGCATATCGCTTAAGGAATATTTTGAATGAATTTTTGAAAATCAGGAAAGCGATCCATGCACTTAGGCAGTGACTTAACTTTTTTGTCAAAAAAGACCCCAAAAGTATCTTGGAATGTCTTGAAATTGTACACAGTCATAGTCAAGCATGCCCTGAACAAGAATCCGTTTAATATATTTGCATATCTCTTGAAGAATATTTTTAATGAATTTTTGAAAATCCGGAAAGCGATCCATGCACTTGGACATTCCAAGTATGTTGGAATGTCTTGAAATTGTACTCAGTCATAGTCAACGACGCCCTGAACAAGAATCCGTTGAAAATATTTGCATATCGCTTAAGGAATATTTTTAATGAATTTTTGAAAATCAGGAAAGCGGTCCATGCACTTTGGCAGTGACTTAACTTTTTTGTCAAAAAAGACCCCAAAAGTATCTTGGAATGTCTTGAAATTGTACACAGTCATAGTCAAGCATGCCCTGAACAAGAATCCGTTGAATATATTTGCATATCTCTTGAAGAATATTTTTAATGAATTTTTGAAAATCCAAAAAGCGATCCATGCACTTGGACTTTCCAAGTATGTTGGAATGTCTTGAAATTGTACTCAGTCATAGTCAACGACGCCCTGAACAAGAATCAATTGAAAATATTTGCATATCTCTTAAGGAATATTTTTAATGAATTTTTGAAAATGAGGAAAGTCTGTGCACTTAGGCAGTGACTTAACTTTTTATTCAAAAAAGACCCCAAAAGTATCTTTGAATGTCTTGAAATTGTACACAGTCATAGTCAAGCATGCCCTGAACAAGAATCCGTTGAATATATTTGCATATCTCTTGAAGAATATTTTTAATGAACTTTTGAAAATCAGGAAAGCGATCCATGCACTTGGACATTCCAAGTATGTTGGAATGTTTTGAAATTGTACTCAGTCATAGTCAACGACGCCCTGAACAAGAATCCGTTGAAAATATTTGCATATCGCTTAAGGAATATTTTTAATGAATTTTTGAAAATCAGGAAAGCGATCCAAGCACTTAGGCAGTGACTTAACTTTTTATTCAAAAAAGACCCCAAAAGTATCTTGGAATGTCTTGAAATTGTACACAGTCATAGTCAAGCATGCCCTGAACAAGAATCCGTTGAATATATTTGCATATCTCTTGAAGAATATTTTTAATGAACTTTTGAAAATCAGGAAAGCGATCCATGCACTTGGACATTCCAAGTATGTTGGAATGTCTTGAAATTGTACTCAGTCATAGTCAACGACGCCCTGAACAAGAATCCGTTGAAAATATTTGCATATCGTTTAAGGAATATTTTTAAAGAATTTCTGAAAATCAGGAAAGCGATCCATGCACTTAGGCAGTGACTTAACTTTTTCGTCAAAAAAGACCCCAAAAGTATCTTGGAATGTCTTGAAATTGTACACAGTCATAGTCAAGCATGCCCTGAACAAGAATCCGTTGAATATATTTGCATATCTCTGGAAGAATATTTTTAATGAATTTTTGAAAATCCGGAAAAGCGATCCATGCACTTGGACATTCCAAGTATGTTGGAATGTCTTGAAATTGTACTCAGTCATAGTCAACAACGCCCTGAACAAGAATCCATTGAAAATATTTGCATATCTCTTAAGGAATATTTTTAATGAATTTTTGAAAATGAGGAAAGTCTGTGCACTTAGGCAGTGACTTAACTTTTTATTCAAAAAAGACCCAAAAAGTATCTTGGAATGTCTTGAAATTGTACACAGTCATAGTCAAGCATGCCCTGAACAAGAATCCGTTGAATATATTTGCATATCTCTGGAAGAATATTTTTAATGAATTTTTGAAAATCCGGAAAAGCGATCCATGCACTTGGACATTCCAAGTATGTTGGAATGTCTTGAAATTGTACTCAGTCATAGTCAACAACGCCCTGAACAAGAATCCATTGAAAATATTTGCATATCTCTTAAGGAATATTTTTAATGAATTTTTGAAAATGAGGAAAGTCTGTGCACTTAGGCAGTGACTTAACTTTTTATTCAAAAAAGACCCAAAAAGTATCTTGGAATGTCTTGAAATTGTACACAGTCATAGTCAAGCATGCCCTGAACAAGAATCCGTTGAATATATTTGCATATCTCTTGAAGAATATTTTTAATGAACTTTTGGAAATCAGGAAAGCGATCCATGCACTTGGACATTCCAAGTATGTTGGAATGTCTTGAAATTGTACTCAGTCATAGTCAACGACGCCCTGAACAAGAATCCGTTGAAAATATTTGCATATCGTTTAAGGAATATTTTTAAAGAATTTCTGAAAATCAGGAAAGCGATCCATGCACTTAGGCAGTGACTTAACTTTTTCGTCAAAAAAGACCCCAAAAGTATCTTGGAATGTCTTGAAATTGTACACAGTCATAGTCAAGCATGCCCTGAACAAGAATCCGTTGAATATATTTGCATATCTCTTGAAGAATATTTTTAATGAATTTTTGAAAATCCGGAAAAGCGATCCATGCACTTGGACATTCCAAGTATGTTGGAATGTCTTGAAATTGTACTCAGTCATAGTCAACAACGCCCTGAACAAGAATCCATTGAAAATATTTGCATATCTCTTAAGGAATATTTTTAATGAATTTTTGAAAATGAGGAAAGTCTGTGCACTTAGGCAGTGACTTAACTTTTTATTCAAAAAAGACCCAAAAAGTATCTTGGAATATCTTGAAATTGTACACAGTCATAGTCAAGCATGCCCTGAACAAGAATCCGTTGAATATATTTGCATATCTCTTGAAGAATATTTTTAATGAACTTTTGAAAATCAGGAAAGCGATCCATGCACTTGGACATTCCAAGTATGTTGGAATGTTTTGAAATTGTACTCAGTCATAGTCAACGACGCCCTGAACAAGAATCCGTTGAAAATATTTGCATATCGCTTAAGGAATATTTTTAATGAATTTTTGAAAATCAGGAAAGCGATCCAAGCACTTAGGCAGTGACTTAACTTTTTATTCAAAAAAGACCCCAAAAGTATCTTGGAATGTCTTGAAATTGTACACAGTCATAGTCAAGCATGCCCTGAACAAGAATCCGTTGAATATATTTGCATATCTCTTGAAGAATATTTTTAATGAACTTTTGAAAATCAGGAAAGCGATCCATGCACTTGGACATTCCAAGTATGTTGGAATGTCTTGAAATTGTACTCAGTCATAGTCAACGACGCCCTGAACAAGAATCCGTTGAAAATATTTGCATATCGTTTAAGGAATATTTTTAAAGAATTTCTGAAAATCAGGAAAGCGATCCATGCACTTAGGCAGTGACTTAACTTTTTCGTCAAAAAAGACCCCAAAAGTATCTTGGAATGTCTTGAAATTGTACACAGTCATAGTCAAGCATGCCCTGAACAAGAATCCGTTGAATGTATTTGCATATCTCTTGAAGAATATTTTTAATGAATTTTTGAAAATCCGAAAAGCGATCCATGCACTTGGACATTCCAAGTATGTTGGAATGTCTTGAAATTGTACTCAGTCATAGTCAACGACGCCCTGAACAAGAATCAATTGAAAATATTTGCATATCTCTTAAGGAATATTTTTAATGAATTTTTGAAAATGAGGAAAGTCTGTGCACTTCGGCAGTGACTTAACTTTTTATTCAAAAAAGACCCCAAAAGTATCTTGGAATGTCTTGAAATTGTACACAGTCATAGTCAAGCATGCCCTGAACAAGAATCCGTTGAATATATTTGCATATCTCTTGAAGAATATTTTTAATGAATTTTTGAAAATCAGGAAAGCGATCCATGCACTTGGACATTCCAAGTATGTTGGAATGTCTTGAAATTGTACTCAGTCATAGTCAACGACGCCCTGAACAAGAATCCGTTGAAAATATTTGCATATCGCTTAAGGAATATTTTGAATGAATTTTTGAAAATCAGGAAAGCGATCCATGCACTTAGGCAGTGACTTAACTTTTTTGTCAAAAAAGACCCCAAAAGTATCTTGGAATGTCTTGAAATTGTACACAGTCATAGTCAAGCATGCCCTGAACAAGAATCCGTTTAATATATTTGCATATCTCTTGAAGAATATTTTTAATGAATTTTTGAAAATCCGGAAAGCGATCCATGCACTTGGACATTCCAAGTATGTTGGAATGTCTTGAAATTGTACTCAGTCATAGTCAACGACGCCCTGAACAAGAATCCGTTGAAAATATTTGCATATCGCTTAAGGAATATTTTTAATGAATTTTTGAAAATCAGGAAAGCGGTCCATGCACTTTGGCAGTGACTTAACTTTTTTGTCAAAAAAGACCCCAAAAGTATCTTGGAATGTCTTGAAATTGTACACAGTCATAGTCAAGCATGCCCTGAACAAGAATCCGTTGAATATATTTGCATATCTCTTGAAGAATATTTTTAATGAATTTTTGAAAATCCAAAAAGCGATCCATGCACTTGGACATTCCAAGTATGTTGGAATGTCTTGAAATTGTACTCAGTCATAGTCAACGACGCCCTGAACAAGAATCAATTGAAAATATTTGCATATCTCTTAAGGAATATTTTTAATGAATTTTTGAAAATGAGGAAAGTCTGTGCACTTAGGCAGTGACTTAACTTTTTATTCAAAAAAGACCCCAAAAGTATCTTTGAATGTCTTGAAATTGTACACAGTCATAGTCAAGCATGCCCTGAACAAGAATCCGTTGAATATATTTGCATATCTCTTGAAGAATATTTTTAATGAACTTTTGAAAATCAGGAAAGCGATCCATGCACTTGGACATTCCAAGTATGTTGGAATGTTTTGAAATTGTACTCAGTCATAGTCAACGACGCCCTGAACAAGAATCCGTTGAAAATATTTGCATATCGCTTAAGGAATATTTTTAATGAATTTTTGAAAATCAGGAAAGCGATCCAAGCACTTAGGCAGTGACTTAACTTTTTATTCAAAAAAGACACCAAAAGTATCTTGGAATGTCTTGAAATTGTACACAGTCATAGTCAAGCATGCCCTGAACAAGAATCCGTTGAATATATTTGCATATCTCTTGAAGAATATTTTTAATGAACTTTTGAAAATCAGGAAAGCGATCCATGCACTTGGACATTCCAAGTATGTTGGAATGTCTTGAAATTGTACTCAGTCATAGTCAACGACGCCCTGAACAAGAATCCGTTGAAAATATTTGCATATCGTTTAAGGAATATTTTTAAAGAATTTCTGAAAATCAGGAAAGCGATCCATGCACTTAGGCAGTGACTTAACTTTTTCGTCAAAAAAGACCCCAAAAGTATCTTGGAATGTCTTGAAATTGTACACAGTCATAGTCAAGCATGCCCTGAACAAGAATCCGTTGAATATATTTGCATATCTCTGGAAGAATATTTTTAATGAATTTTTGAAAATCCGGAAAAGCGATCCATGCACTTGGACATTCCAAGTATGTTGGAATGTCTTGAAATTGTACTCAGTCATAGTCAACAACGCCCTGAACAAGAATCAATTGAAAATATTTGCATATCTCTTAAGGAATATTTTTAATGAATTTTTGAAAATGAGGAAAGTCTGTGCACTTCGGCAGTGACTTAACTTTTTATTCAAAAAAGACCCCAAAAGTATCTTGGAATGTCTTGAAATTGTACACAGTCATAGTCAAGCATGCCCTGAACAAGAATCCGTTGAATATATTTGCATATCTCTTGAAGAATATTTTTAATGAATTTTTGAAAATCAGGAAAGCGATCCATGCACTTGGACATTCCAAGTATGTTGGAATGTCTTGAAATTGTACTCAGTCATAGTCAACGACGCCCTGAACAAGAATCCGTTGAAAATATTTGCATATCGCTTAAGGAATATTTTGAATGAATTTTTGAAAATCAGGAAAGCGATCCATGCACTTAGGCAGTGACTTAACTTTTTTGTCAAAAAAGACCCCAAAAGTATCTTGGAATGTCTTGAAATTGTACACAGTCATAGTCAAGCATGCCCTGAACAAGAATCCGTTTAATATATTTGCATATCTCTTGAAGAATATTTTTAATGAATTTTTGAAAATCCGGAAAGCGATCCATGCACTTGGACATTCCAAGTATGTTGGAATGTCTTGAAATTGTACTCAGTCATAGTCAACGACGCCCTGAACAAGAATCCGTTGAAAATATTTGCATATCGCTTAAGGAATATTTTTAATGAATTTTTGAAAATCAGGAAAGCGGTCCATGCACTTTGGCAGTGACTTAACTTTTTTGTCAAAAAAGACCCCAAAAGTATCTTGGAATGTCTTGAAATTGTACACAGTCATAGTCAAGCATGCCCTGAACAAGAATCCGTTGAATATATTTGCATATCTCTTGAAGAATATTTTTAATGAATTTTTGAAAATCCAAAAAGCGATCCATGCACTTGGACATTCCAAGTATGTTGGAATGTCTTGAAATTGTACTCAGTCATAGTCAACGACGCCCTGAACAAGAATCAATTGAAAATATTTGCATATCTCTTAAGGAATATTTTTAATGAATTTTTGAAAATGAGGAAAGTCTGTGCACTTAGGCAGTGACTTAACTTTTTATTCAAAAAAGACCCCAAAAGTATCTTTGAATGTCTTGAAATTGTACACAGTCATAGTCAAGCATGCCCTGAACAAGAATCCGTTGAATATATTTGCATATCTCTTGAAGAATATTTTTAATGAACTTTTGAAAATCAGGAAAGCGATCCATGCACTTGGACATTCCAAGTATGTTGGAATGTTTTGAAATTGTACTCAGTCATAGTCAACGACGCCCTGAACAAGAATCCGTTGAAAATATTTGCATATCGCTTAAGGAATATTTTTAATGAATTTTTGAAAATCAGGAAAGCGATCCAAGCACTTAGGCAGTGACTTAACTTTTTATTCAAAAAAGACCCCAAAAGTATCTTGGAATGTCTTGAAATTGTACACAGTCATAGTCAAGCATGCCCTGAACAAGAATCCGTTGAATATATTTGCATATCTCTTGAAGAATATTTTTAATGAACTTTTGAAAATCAGGAAAGCGATCCATGCACTTGGACATTCCAAGTATGTTGGAATGTCTTGAAATTGTACTCAGTCATAGTCAACGACGCCCTGAACAAGAATCCGTTGAAAATATTTGCATATCGTTTAAGGAATATTTTTAAAGAATTTCTGAAAGTCAGGAAAGCGATCCATGCACTTAGGCAGTGACTTAACTTTTTCGTCAAAAAAGACCCCAAAAGTATCTTGGAATGTCTTGAAATTGTACACAGTCATAGTCAAGCATGCCCTGAACAAGAATCCGTTGAATATATTTGCATATCTCTGGAAGAATATTTTTAATGAATTTTTGAAAATCCGGAAAAGCGATCCATGCACTTGGACATTCCAAGTATGTTGGAATGTCTTGAAATTGTACTCAGTCATAGTCAACAACGCCCTGAACAAGAATCCATTGAAAATATTTGCATATCTCTTAAGGAATATTTTTAATGAATTTTTGAAAATGAGGAAAGTCTGTGCACTTAGGCAGTGACTTAACTTTTTATTCAAAAAAGACCCAAAAAGTATCTTGGAATGTCTTGAAATTGTACACAGTCATAGTCAAGCATGCCCTGAACAAGAATCCGTTGAATATATTTGCATATCTCTTGAAGAATATTTTTAATGAACTTTTGAAAATCAGGAAAGCGATCCATGCACTTGGACATTCCAAGTATGTTGGAATGTCTTGAAATTGTACTCAGTCATAGTCAACGACGCCCTGAACAAGAATCCGTTGAAAATATTTGCATATCGTTTAAGGAATATTTTTAAAGAATTTCTGAAAATCAGGAAAGCGATCCATGCACTTAGGCAGTGACTTAACTTTTTCGTCAAAAAAGACCCCAAAAGTATCTTGGAATGTCTTGAAATTGTACACAGTCATAGTCAAGCATGCCCTGAACAAGAATCCGTTGAATATATTTGCATATCTCTTGAAGAATATTTTTAATGAATTTTTGAAAATCCGGAAAAGCGATCCATGCACTTGGACATTCCAAGTATGTTGGAATGTCTTGAAATTGTACTCAGTCATAGTCAACAACGCCCTGAACAAGAATCCATTGAAAATATTTGCATATCTCTTAAGGAATATTTTTAATGAATTTTTGAAAATGAGGAAAGTCTGTGCACTTAGGCAGTGACTTAACTTTTTATTCAAAAAAGACCCAAAAAGTATCTTGGAATATCTTGAAATTGTACACAGTCATAGTCAAGCATGCCCTGAACAAGAATCCGTTGAATATATTTGCATATCTCTTGAAGAATATTTTTAATGAACTTTTGAAAATCAGGAAAGCGATCCATGCACTTGGACATTCCAAGTATGTTGGAATGTTTTGAAATTGTACTCAGTCATAGTCAACGACGCCCTGAACAAGAATCCGTTGAAAATATTTGCATATCGCTTAAGGAATATTTTTAATGAATTTTTGAAAATCAGGAAAGCGATCCAAGCACTTAGGCAGTGACTTAACTTTTTATTCAAAAAAGACCCCAAAAGTATCTTGGAATGTCTTGAAATTGTACACAGTCATAGTCAAGCATGCCCTGAACAAGAATCTGTTGAATGTATTTGCATATCTCTTGAAGAATATTTTTAATGAATTTTTGAAAATCCGAAAAGCGATCCATGCACTTGGACATTCCAAGTATGTTGGAATGTCTTGAAATTGTACTCAGTCATAGTCAACGACGCCCTGAACAAGAATCAATTGAAAATATTTGCATATCTCTTAAGGAATATTTTTAAAGAATTTCTGAAAATGAGGAAAGTCTGTGCACTTCGGCAGTGACTTAACTTTTTATTCAAAAAAGACCCCAAAAGTATCTTGGAATGTCTTGAAATTGTACACAGTCATAGTCAAGCATGCCCTGAACAAGAATCCGTTGAATATATTTGCATATCTCTTGAAGAATATTTTTAATGAACTTTTGAAAATCAGGAAAGCGATCCATGCACTTGGACATTCCAAGTATGTTGGAATGTCTTGAAATTGTACTCAGTCATAGTCAACGACGCCCTGAACAAGAATCCGTTGAAAATATTTGCATATCGCTTAAGGAATATTTTTAATGAATTTTTGAAAATCAGGAAAGCGATCCATGCACTTAGGCAGTGACTTAACTTTTTTGTCAAAAAAGACCCCAAAAGTATCTTGGAATGTCTTGAAATTGTACACAGTCATAGTCAAGCATGCCCTGAACAAGAATCTGTTTAATATATTTGCATATCTCTTGAAGAATATTTTTAATGAATTTTTGAAAATCCGGAAAGCGGTCCATGCACTTGGACATTCCAAGTATGTTGGAATGTCTTGAAATTGTACTCAGTCATAGTCAACGACGCCCTGAACAAGAATCCGTTGAAAATATTTGCATATCGCTTAAGGAATATTTTTAATGAATTTTTGAAAATCAGGAAAGCGGTCCATGCACTTTGGCAGTGACTTAACTTTTTTGTCAAAAAAGACCCCAAAAGTATCTTGGAATGTCTTGAAATTGTACACAGTCATAGTCAAGCATGCCCTGAACAAGAATCCGTTGAATATATTTGCATATCTCTTGAAGAATATTTTTAATGAATTTTTGAAAATCCAAAAAGCGATCCATGCACTTGGACATTCCAAGTATGTTGGAATGTCTTGAAATTGTACTCAGTCATAGTCAACGACGCCCTGAACAAGAATCAATTGAAAATATTTGCATATCTCTTAAGGAATATTTTTAATGAATTTTTGAAAATGAGGAAAGTCTGTGCACTTAGGCAGTGACTTAACTTTTTATTCAAAAAAGACCCCAAAAGTATCTTTGAATGTCTTGAAATTGTACACAGTCATAGTCAAGCATGCCCTGAACAAGAATCCGTTGAATATATTTGCATATCTCTTGAAGAATATTTTTAATGAACTTTTGAAAATCAGGAAAGCGATCCATGCACTTGGACATTCCAAGTATGTTGGAATGTTTTGAAATTGTACTCAGTCATAGTCAACGACGCCCTGAACAAGAATCCGTTGAAAATATTTGCATATCGCTTAAGGAATATTTTTAATGAATTTTTGAAAATCAGGAAAGCGATCCAAGCACTTAGGCAGTGACTTAACTTTTTATTCAAAAAAGACCCCAAAAGTATCTTGGAATGTCTTGAAATTGTACACAGTCATAGTCAAGCATGCCCTGAACAAGAATCCGTTGAATATATTTGCATATCTCTTGAAGAATATTTTTAATGAACTTTTGAAAATCAGGAAAGCGATCCATGCACTTGGACATTCCAAGTATGTTGGAATGTCTTGAAATTGTACTCAGTCATAGTCAACGACGCCCTGAACAAGAATCCGTTGAAAATATTTGCATATCGTTTAAGGAATATTTTTAAAGAATTTCTGAAAATCAGGAAAGCGATCCATGCACTTAGGCAGTGACTTAACTTTTTCGTCAAAAAAGACCCCAAAAGTATCTTTGAATGTCTTGAAATTGTACACAGTCATAGTCAAGCATGCCCTGAACAAGAATCCGTTGAATATATTTGCATATCTCTTGAAGAATATTTTTAATGAACTTTTGAAAATCAGGAAAGCGATCCATGCACTTGGACATTCCAAGTATGTTGGAATGTTTTGAAATTGTACTCAGTCATAGTCAACGACGCCCTGAACAAGAATCCGTTGAAAATATTTGCATATCGCTTAAGGAATATTTTTAATGAATTTTTGAAAATCAGGAAAGCGATCCAAGCACTTAGGCAGTGACTTAACTTTTTATTCAAAAAAGACCCCAAAAGTATCTTGGAATGTCTTGAAATTGTACACAGTCATAGTCAAGCATGCCCTGAACAAGAATCCGTTGAATATATTTGCATATCTCTTGAAGAATATTTTTAATGAACTTTTGAAAATCAGGAAAGCGATCCATGCACTTGGACATTCCAAGTATGTTGGAATGTCTTGAAATTGTACTCAGTCATAGTCAACGACGCCCTGAACAAGAATCCGTTGAAAATATTTGCATATCGTTTAAGGAATATTTTTAAAGAATTTCTGAAAATCAGGAAAGCGATCCATGCACTTAGGCAGTGACTTAACTTTTTCGTCAAAAAAGACCCCAAAAGTATCTTGGAATGTCTTGAAATTGTACACAGTCATAGTCAAGCATGCCCTGAACAAGAATCCGTTGAATATATTTGCATATCTCTGGAAGAATATTTTTAATGAATTTTTGAAAATCCGGAAAAGCGATCCATGCACTTGGACATTCCAAGTATGTTGGAATGTCTTGAAATTGTACTCAGTCATAGTCAACAACGCCCTGAACAAGAATCCATTGAAAATATTTGCATATCTCTTAAGGAATATTTTTAATGAATTTTTGAAAATGAGGAAAGTCTGTGCACTTAGGCAGTGACTTAACTTTTTATTCAAAAAAGACCCAAAAAGTATCTTGGAATGTCTTGAAATTGTACACAGTCATAGTCAAGCATGCCCTGAACAAGAATCCGTTGAATATATTTGCATATCTCTTGAAGAATATTTTTAATGAACTTTTGAAAATCAGGAAAGCGATCCATGCACTTGGACATTCCAAGTATGTTGGAATGTCTTGAAATTGTACTCAGTCATAGTCAACGACGCCCTGAACAAGAATCCGTTGAAAATATTTGCATATCGTTTAAGGAATATTTTTAAAGAATTTCTGAAAATCAGGAAAGCGATCCATGCACTTAGGCAGTGACTTAACTTTTTCGTCAAAAAAGACCCCAAAAGTATCTTGGAATGTCTTGAAATTGTACACAGTCATAGTCAAGCATGCCCTGAACAAGAATCCGTTGAATATATTTGCATATCTCTTGAAGAATATTTTTAATGAATTTTTGAAAATCCGGAAAAGCGATCCATGCACTTGGACATTCCAAGTATGTTGGAATGTCTTGAAATTGTACTCAGTCATAGTCAACGACGCCCTGAACAAGAATCCGTTGAAAATATTTGCATATCGTTTAAGGAATATTTTTAAAGAATTTCTGAAAATCAGGAAAGCGATCCATGCACTTAGGCAGTGACTTAACTTTTTCGTCAAAAAAGACCCCAAAAGTATCTTGGAATGTCTTGAAATTGTACACAGTCATAGTCAAGCATGCCCTGAACAAGAATCCGTTGAATATATTTGCATATCTCTGGAAGAATATTTTTAATGAATTTTTGAAAATCCGGAAAAGCGATCCATGTACTTGGACATTCCAAGTATGTTGGAATGTCTTGAAATTGTACTCAGTCATAGTCAACAACGCCCTGAACAAGAATCCATTGAAAATATTTGCATATCTCTTAAGGAATATTTTTAATGAATTTTTGAAAATGAGGAAAGTCTGTGCACTTAGGCAGTGACTTAACTTTTTATTCAAAAAAGACCCAAAAAGTATCTTGGAATGTCTTGAAATTGTACACAGTCATAGTCAAGCATGCCCTGAACAAGAATCCGTTGAATATATTTGCATATCTCTTGAAGAATATTTTTAATGAACTTTTGAAAATCAGGAAAGCGATCCATGCACTTGGACATTCCAAGTATGTTGGAATGTCTTGAAATTGTACTCAGTCATAGTCAACGACGCCCTGAACAAGAATCCGTTGAAAATATTTGCATATCGTTTAAGGAATATTTTTAAAGAATTTCTGAAAATCAGGAAAGCGATCCATGCACTTAGGCAGTGACTTAACTTTTTCGTCAAAAAAGACCCCAAAAGTATCTTGGAATGTCTTGAAATTGTACACAGTCATAGTCAAGCATGCCCTGAACAAGAATCCGTTGAATATATTTGCATATCTCTTGAAGAATATTTTTAATGAATTTTTGAAAATCCGTAAAAGCGATCCATGCACTTGGACATTCCAAGTATGTTGGAATGTCTTGAAATTGTACTCAGTCATAGTCAACAACGCCCTGAACAAGAATCCATTGAAAATATTTGCATATCTCTTAAGGAATATTTTTAATGAATTTTTGAAAATCAGGAAAGCGATCCAAGCACTTAGGCAGTGACTTAACTTTTTATTCAAAAAAGACCCCAAAAGTATCTTGGAATGTCTTGAAATTGTACACAGTCATAGTCAAGCATGCCCTGAACAAGAATCCGTTGAATATATTTGCATATCTCTTGAAGAATATTTTTAATGAATTTTTGAAAATCAGAAAAGCGATCCATGCACTTGGACATTCCAAGTATGTTGGAATGTCTTGAAATTGTACTCAGTCATAGTCAACGACGCCCTGAACAAGAATCAATTGAAAATATTTGCATATCTCTTAAGGAATATTTTTAATGAATTTTTGAAAATGAGGAAAGTCTGTGCACTTCGGCAGTGACTTAACTTTTTATTCAAAAAAGACCCCAAAAGTATCTTGGAATGTCTTGAAATTGTACACAGTCATAGTCAAGCATGCCCTGAACAAGAATCCGTTGAATATATTTGCATATCTCTTGAAGAATATTTTTAATGAATTTTTGAAAATCCGAAAAGCGATCCATGCACTTGGACATTCCAAGTATGTTGGAATGTCTTGAAATTGTACTCAGTCATAGTCAACGACGCCCTGAACAAGAATCAATTGAAAATATTTGCATATCTCTTAAGGAATATTTTTAATGAATTTTTGAAAATGAGAAAAGTCTGTGCACTTCGGCAGTGACTTAACTTTTTATTCAAAAAAGACCCCAAAAGTATCTTGGAATGTCTTGAAATTGTATACAGTCATAGTCAAGCATGCCCTGAACAAGAATCCGTTGAATATATTTGCATATCTCTTGAAGAATATTTTTAATGAACTTTTGAAAATCAGGAAAGCGATCCATGCACTTGGACATTCCAAGTATGTTGGAATGTCTTGAAATTGTACTCAGTCATAGTCAACGACGCCCTGAACAAGAATCCGTTGAAAATATTTGCATATCGTTTAAGGAATATTTTTAAAGAATTTCTGAAAATCAGGAAAGCGATCCATGCACTTAGGCAGTGACTTAACTTTTACGTCAAAAAAGACCCCAAAAGTATCTTGGAATGTCTTGAAATTGTACACAGTCATAGTCAAGCATGCCCTGAACAAGAATCTGTTGAATATATTTGCATATCTCTTGAAGAATATTTTTAATGAACTTTTGAAAATCAGGAAAGCGATCCATGCACTTGGACATTCCAAGTATGTTGGAATGTCTTGAAATTGTACTCAGTCATAGTCAACGACGTCCTGAACAAGAATCCGTTGAAAATATTTGCATATCGTTTAAGGAATATTTTTAAAGAATTTCTGAAAATCAGGAAAGCGATCCATGCTCTTAGGCAGTGACTTAACTTTTTCGTCAAAAAAGACCCCAAAAGTATCTTGGAATGTCTTGAAATTGTACACAGTCATAGTCAAGCATGCCCTGAACAAGAATCCGTTTAATATATTTGCATATCTCTTGAAGAATATTTTTAATGAATTTTTGAAAATCCGGAAAGCGATCCATGCACTGAGGCAGTGACTTAACTTTTTCGTCAAAAAAGACCCCAAAAGTATCTTGGAATGTCTTGAAATTGTACACAGTCATAGTCAAGCATGCCCTGAACAAGAATCCGTTGAATATATTTGCATATCTCTTGAAGAATATTTTTAATGAACTTTTGAAAATCAGGAAAGCGATCCATGCACTTGGACATTCAAAGTATGTTGGAATGTCTTGAAATTGTACTCAGTCATAGTCAACGACGCCCTGAACAAGAATCTGTTGAAAATATTTGCATATCGCTTAAGGAATACTTTTAATGAATTTTTGAAAATCAGGAAAGCGATCCATGCACTTAGGCAGTGACTTAACTTTTTATTCAAAAAAGACCCCAAAAGTATCTTGGAATGTCTTGAAATTGTACACAGTCATAGTCAAGCATGCCCTGAACAAGAATCCGTTGAATATATTTGCGTATCTCTTGAACAATATTTTTAATGAACTTTTGAAAATCAGGAAAGCGATCCATGCACTTGGACATTCCAAGTATGTTGGAATGTCTTGAAATTGTACTCAGTCATATTCAACGACGCCCTGAACAAGAATCTATTGAAAATATTTGCATATCTCTTAAGGAATATTTTTAATGAATTTTTGAAAATGAGGAATTTCTGTGCACTTAGGCAGTGACTTAACTTTTTATTCAAAAAAGACCCCAAAAGTATCTTGGAATGTCTTGAAATTGTACACAGTCATAGTCAAGCATGCCCTGAACAAGAATCCGTTGAATATATTTGCATATCTCTTGAAGAATATTTTTAATGAACTTTTGAAAATCAGGAAAGCGATCCATGCACTTGGACATTCCAAGTATGTTGGAATGTCTTGAAATTGTACTCAGTCATAGTCAACGACGCCCTGAACAAGAATCAGTTGAAAATATTTGCATATCGCTTAAGGAATATTTTTAATGAATTTTTGAAAATGAGGAAAGCGATCCATGCACTTAGGCAGTGACTTAACTTTTTTGTCAAAAAAGACCCCAAAAGTATCTTGGAATGTCTTGAAATTGTACACAGTCATAGTCAAGCATGCCCTGAACAAGAATCCGTTGAATATATTTGCATATCTCTTGAAGAATATTTTTAATGAATTTTTGAAAATCCGAAAAGCGATCCATGCACTTGGACATTCCAAGTATGTTGGAATGTCTTGAAATTGTACTCAGTCATAGTCAACGACGCCCTGAACAAGAATCAATTGAAAATATTTGCATATCTCTTAAGGAATATTTTTAATGAATTTTTGAAAATGAGGAAAGTCTGTGCACTTAGGCAGTGACTTAACTTTTTATTCAAAAAAGACCCCAAAAGTATCTTGGAATGTCTTGAAATTGTACACAGTCATAGTCAAGCATGCCCTGAACAAGAATCCGTTGAATATATTTGCATATCTCTTGAAGAATATTTTTAATGAACTTTTGAAAATCAGGAAAGCGATCCATGCACTTGGACATTCCAAGTATGTTGGAATGTTTTGAAATTGTACTCAGTCATAGTCAACGACGCCCTGAACAAGAATCCGTTGAAAATATTTGCATATCGCTTAAGGAATATTTTTAATGAATTTTTGAAAATCAGGAAAGCGATCCATGCACTTAGGCAGTGACTTAACTTTTTATTCAAAAAAGACCCCAAAAGTATCTTGGAATGTCTTGAAATTGTACACAGTCATAGTCAAGCATGCCCTGAACAAGAATCCGTTGAATATATTTGCATATCTCTTGAAGAATATTTTTAATGAATTTTTGAAAATCCGAAAAGCGATCCATGCACTTGGACATTCCAAGTATGTTGGAATGTCTTGAAATTGTACTCAGTCATAGTCAACGACGCCCTGAACAAGAATCAATTGAAAATATTTGCATATCTCTTAAGGAATATTTTTAATGAATTTTTGAAAATGAGGAAAGTCTGTGCACTTCGGCAGTGACTTAACTTTTTATTCAAAAAAGACCCCAAAAGTATCTTGGAATGTCTTGAAATTGTACACAGTCATAGTCAAGCATGCCCTGAACAAGAATCCGTTGAATATATTTGCATATCTCTTGAAGAATAATTTTAATGAACTTTTGAAAATCAGGAAAGCGATCCATGCACTTGGACATTCCAAGTATGTTGGAATGTCTTGAAATTGTACTCAGTCATAGTCAACGACGCCCTGAACAAGAATCCATTGAAAATATTTGCATATCGTTTAAGGAATATTTTTAAAGAATTTCTGAAAATCAGGAAAGCGATCCATGCACTTAGGCAGTGACTTAACTTTTTCGTCAAAAAAGACCCCAAAAGTATCTTGGAATGTCTTGAAATTGTACACAGTCATAGTCAAGCATGCCCTGAACAAGAATCCGTTGAATATATTTGCATATCTCTTGAAGAATATTTTTAATGAATTTTTGAAAATCCGGAAAGCGATCCATGCACTTAGGCAGTGACTTAACTTTTTCGTCAAAAAAGACCCCAAAAGTATCTTGGAATGTCTTGAAATTGTACACAGTCATAGTCAAGCATGCCCTGAACAAGAAACCGTTGAATATATTTGCATATCTCTTGAAGAATATTTTTTATGAATTTTTTTAAAAATCAGGAAAGCGATCCATGCACTTAGGCAGTGACTTAACTTTTTCGTCAAAAAAGACCCCAAAAGTATCTTGGAATGTCTTGAAATTGTACACAGTCATAGTCAAGCATGCCCTGAACAAGAAACCGTTGAATATATTTGCATATCTCTTGAAGAATATTTTTAATGAATTTTTGAAAATCCGAAAAGCGATCCATGCACTTGGACATTCCAAGTATGTTGGAATGTCTTGAAATTGTACTCAGTCATAGTCAACGACGCCCTGAACAAGAATCTGTTGAAAATATTTGCATATCTCTTAAGGAATATTTTTAATGAATTTTTGAAAATGAGGAAAGTCTGTTCACTTAGGCAGTGACTTAACTTTTTATTCAAAAAAGACCCCAAAAGTATCTTGGAATGTCTTGAAATTGTACACAGTCATAGTCAAGCATGCCCTGAACAAGAATCCGTTGAATATATTTGCATATCTCTTGAAGAATATTTTTAATGAACTTTTGAAAATCAGGAAAGCGATCCATGCACTTGGACATTCCAAGTATGTTGGAATGTCTTGAAATTGTACTCAGTCATAGTCAACGACGCCCTGAACAAGAATCTGTTGAAAATATTTGCATATCGCTTAAGGAATATTTTTAATGAATTTTTGAAAATCAGGAAAGCGATCCATGCACTTAGGCAGTGACTTAACTTTTTATTCAAAAAAGACCCCAAAAGTATCTTGGAATGTCTTGAAATTGTACACAGTCATAGTCAAGCATGCCCTGAACAAGAATCCGTTGAATATATATGCATATCTCTTGAAGAATATTTTAAATTAATTTTTGAATATCCGGAACGCGATCCATGCACTTGGACATTCCAAATATGTTGGAATGTCTTGAAATTGTACTCAGTCATAGTCAACGACGCCCTGAACAAGAATCCATTGAAAATATTTGCATATCTCTTAAGGAATATTTTTAATGAATTTCTGAAAATGAGGAAAGTCTGTGCACTTAGGCAGTGACTTAACTTTTTATTCAAAAAAGACCCCAAAAGTATCTTGGAATGTCTTGAAATTGTACACAGTCATAGTCAAGCATGCCCTGAACAAGAATCCGTTGAATATATTTGCATATCTCTTGAAGAATATTTTTAATGAATTTTTGAAAATCCGGAAAGCGATCCATGCACTTGAACATTCCAAGTATGTTGGAATGTCTTGAAATTGTACTCAGTCATAGTCAACGACGCCCTGAACAAGAATCCATTGAAAATATTTGCATATCTCTTAAGGAATATTTTTAATGAATTTTTGAAAAGGAGGAAAGTCTGTGCACTCAGGCAGACTTAACTTTTTATTCAAAAAAGACCCCAAAAGTATCTTGGAATGTCTTGAAATTGTACACAGTCATAGTCAAGCATGCCCTGAACAAGAATCCGTTGAATATATTTGCATATCTCTTGAAGAATATTTTTATAGAATTTTTGAAAATCCGGAAAGCGATCCATGCACTTGGACATTCCAAGTATGTTGGAATGTCTTGAAATTGTACTCGGTCATAGTCAACGACGCCCTGAACAAGAATCCATTAAAAATATTTGCAAATCTCTTAAGGAATATTTTTAATGAATTTTTGAAAAGGAGGAAAGTCTGTGCACTTAGGCAGTGACTTAACTTTTTATTCAAAAAAGACCCAAAAAGTATCTTAGAATGTCTTGAAATTGTACACAGTCATAGTCAAGCATGTCCTGAACAAGAATCCGTTGAATATATTTGCATATCTCTTGAAGAATATTTTTATAGAACTTTTGAAAATCAGGAAAGCGATCCATGCATTTGGACATTCCAAGTATGTTGGAATGTCTTGAAATTGTACTCAGTCATAGTCAACGACGCCCTGAACAAGAATCCGTTGTAAATATTTGCATATCGCTTAAGGAATATTTTTAATGAATTTTTGAAAATCAGGAAAGCGATCGATGCACTTAGGCAGTGACTTTACTTTTTTGTCAAAAAAGACCCCAAAAGCATCTTGGAATGTCTTGAAATTGTACACAGTCATAGTCAAGCATGCCCTGAACAAGAATCCGTTGAATATATTTGCACATCTCTTGAAGAATATTTTTAATGAATTTTTGAAAATCCGGAAAGCGATCCATGCACTTGGACATTCCAAGTATGTTGGAATGTCTTGAAATTGTACTCAGTCATAGTCAACGACACCCTGAACAAGAATCCGTTGAAAATATTTGCATATCTCTTAAGGAATATTTTTAATGAATTTTTGAAAATCCGGAAAGCGATCCATGCACTTGGACATTCCAAGAATGTTGGAATGTCTTGAAATTGTACTCAGTCATAGTCAACGACACCCTGAACAAGAATCCGTTGAAAATATTTGCATATCGCCTAACAAATATTTTCAATGAATTTTTGAAAATCAGGAAAGCGAACCATGCACTTACGCAGTGACTTAACTTTTTTGTCAAAAAAGACCCCAAAAGTATCTTGGAATGTCTTGAAATTGTACACAGTCATAGTCAAGCATGCCCTGAACAAGAATCCGTTGAATATATTTGCATATCTCTTAAAGAATATTTTTAATGAACTTTTGAACATGACATAGTTTGGCATGTGTTAACCCATGTCATGACAAACATGACATGTTTGTCCACTAGAGGGCAGTTTGAAGAACCAAGCAGCCATGAATCAGATTTGACCTTACTTGTAATGTCAAACTTGTCCACTAGAGGGCAGTTGAAATAATTAAGTATCCATACATTAAATTTGAGCTTACATGTAATGACACCTTTATCCACTAAAGGGCAGTTCCAAGAATTTAGCATGCCATAAATCTGATTTGAGCTTACATGTAATGACACATTTGTCCACCAGAGGGCAGTCTGACCAATCCAGCAGCCATAAATCAGATTTGACCTTACTTGCAATGTCAAACTTGTCCACTAGAGGGCAGTTGAAATAATTAGGTATCCATACATCAAATTTGAGCTTACATGTAATGACACCTTTATCCACTAGAGAGCAGTCTGAAGAATTTAGCATGCCATAAATCAGATTTGAGCTTACATGTAATGACACCTTTATCCACTAGAGAGCAGTCTGAAGAATTTAGCATGCCATAAATCAGATTTGAGCTTACATGTAGTGACACATTTGTCCACCAGAGGGCAGTCTGACCAATCCAGCAGCCATAAATCAGATTTGACCTTACTTGTAATGTCAAACTTGTCCACTAGATGGCAGTTGAAATAATTAAGCAGCTATAAATCAGATTTGACATAACATATAATGACATGTTTGTCCACCAGAGGGCAGTTGAAATAATTTAGTATCCATAAATCAAATTTGAGCGTGCATGTAATGACATGTTTATCCACCAGAGGGCAGTCTGAAGAATCCAGCAGCCAAAAGTCAAATTTGACCTTACATGTAATGACACCTTTATCCACTAGAGGGCAGTCTGAAGAATTTAACAGCCATAAATCAGATTTGAGCTTACATGTAATGACACATTTGTCCACCAGAGGGCAGTCTGACCAATCCAGCAGCCATAAATCAGATTTGACCTTACTTGTAATGTCAAACTTGTCCACTAGAGGGCAGTTGAAATAATTTATCAGCTATAAATCAAATTTGAGCGTGCATGTAATGACATGTTTATCCACCAGAGGGCAGTCTGAAGAATCCAGCAGCCAAAAGTCAAATTTGACCTTACATGTAATGACATCTTTTTCCACTAGAGGGCAGTCTGAAGAATTTAGCAGCCATAAATCAGATTTGACCTTACATGTAATAACACCTTTGTCCACCAGAGGGCAGTCTGACCAATCCAGCAGCCATAAATCAGATTTGACCTTACTTGTAATGTCAAACTTGTCCACTAGAGGGCAGTTGAAATAATTAGGTATCCATACATCAAATTTGAGCTTACATGTAATGACACCTTTATCCACTAGAGGGCAGTTTGAAGAACCCAGCAGCCATGAATCAGATTTGACCTTACTTGTAATGTCAAACTTGTCCACTAGAGGGCAGTTGAAATAATTAAGTATCCATACATCAAATTTGAGCTTACATGTAATGACACCTTTATCCACTAGAGGGCAATTTGAAGAACCCAGCAGCCATAAATCAGATTTGACCTTACATGTAATAACAACTTTGTCCACCAGAGAGCAGTCTGAATAATTCAGCAGCCATAAATCAAATGTGACCCTCCTTGTAAAAACACATTGGTTCACCAGGAAGCTGTTACACCATGTGAACCAATCCATTACCCATAATGCTTTGTGAAAACTTAAAAGTGAAGAAAACAGTGTCAGCCAATCGGCTTTTTCAGCCAATCAGCTGACGATCACAGAGAATACACATGGCTAATTATACGGAGAGAGAGACAGGGAGAGGGAGAGAGAGTGTGTCGAATGTCCAGCGTATGTGTGCAGTGTGTGTGTGTGCAGTGCGAAATTAAAGCGTGAATATCATCAAAGCAGTCATCATCAAAGCTTTGTTTGACAAAGGAAGACAAAGAGAAAAGGACAATAAGTCTGTGACTGAGCAGCTTCTTCACGGACAAGGACAGCGAACGTACAGAGACTGCTGTGTGTGGACTGTTAGCATTTTAAGCTAGCGATCTTTATGCTAACGTGTTAGCAGACTTCATCGTCACAAAAACAACAAACAGATGATTATTCCGCGGCTGAAAGAGAGCAGGACACACACGGTAGTTGTCTGAGATGATGACATGACGCCAGCACCGCTCTATCTCCTATCGAATTGGACTTTTGGAGGCGAACAGACGTAAAACTGTTATGATCAGAGGCACTGATGTTCTTATGGGGTGAGTTTTCCTTAACGTTGTTAATCGATGTTATGTTAGTGTTCATTCAAAGTCACATACAGACGCACATAGGGAAGCTGTCTTTTAATAATCCACTGTGCGTTTCATAACGCCGTTTGGCTACATTGTTATTAGCCATGCTTGCTTAGCTCGCTAGCTTAGCTCGCTAGCTCGGTACTGTATTATTACAATGAGAATGATGCGCACATCGAAACTTTTGTTCGGTCAGATGAGCGTATTATAAGCCGTAAGAGGAGCATGTCACGGCCCTCTTTGAGATTTTGTACACCCGCAGGTTCAGTTTGATAATTCAAATGCTTTGAGACGAAACTCCCGTGTTCGAAACCTAACATTGCATTGAATGATGTGTGAATGCCACACCTTTGCATGCATGAATCACACATGATTAACACAATGTGTGATGAACGTGTTAATTACACGTGCAATTCATGCACATAAAGGTGTGGCATTCACACATAATTCAAGCAATACTACTGATCAATCTATACTGATTCAGTGATTAAATGCCTTTTAACATGAACCATGATCTGAAATAAGTATTTTTTATTTTTTTTTCAGAATCCTGGGCATAAGGATTGGCATGTGAAGTTGCTGCCAACCCATGTGTCCAAGGCCTCAGTGTGGCGTCAATACATGAGGTCGGCTAAGGCTCTTGGTATGTGTATAAATTGATTTCTATACAATAGCCAAATGCTTATATAGACTGCAATATGTAATGTGTAAAATGTGATTTTTTTGGAAAAATAAAATAATTATTTTCATTGTGGTTCTTGCTGTCAACAGGTAGTGGAACACAGCTCTGCTGAAAGTCGCCTCAATATTCCGCAGCTTGTTGGAACGGCAGATGGCAGAGTGATAGTAAAGACCATCGACTGGCAGACACATCTGAGTCCCTACTTTCAAAAGCTCCCACAGATCAAGAGTTATCAGAACTTTAGGTATTTATATTCAAAATTCTGCATTTTATGAATAAAAAAATCACGAATGAACATAATAGTGTTCCATGTGAACAGTGAGCCATGTTTTAAATATCCTGTTGTGTGCTTCTATTCTGTCACAGCTTTGATGCCAACAGACCAGGTGTGGTGCTTGCTCAAACTCACAGTGATGCAGAGCCTATCGAGTTTCAGCTACTGCGCAACCCAGGAGTTCTGCCCCCTGTTGACAGTCTCCCCGTCCTGGCCCCACCTGGACTGACCATGGACAGGCAGACGTATCTTTTTGAAAAAATCCGGCCTTTCTGTTCTGATGAGGCAAAATTCTTCACATGCCCAGCACCAAAGGTTACAGCACAGAAGAGGGTGCGTTTGTGATGTCATCATTTAGTCCGCATATCAACTGTGATGGACAGAGTGGGTACAGCCACATTGTGGGGGAGGAACTGGTATTGAAGATGATAATATAGTCCATGGTCTGGAAAATATTCCTTCACACACTTAGATATATTTTATTTCTTTATTTTAGTTCTATGCACCATATATCTGGAACAAACTCCCAGAAAACTGTAGGTCTGCTGAAACTCTCACCTCTTTTAAATCAAGAGTGAAGACTTTTCTGTTTGCCGCTGCATTTCAGTCATTTCCAATACTGCACTGTAACCTTTATTCCTTATATATACTCTTGATTTTATTTGTTATCTTTTTATTTTATTTGTATCTATTTTATTTTTTAATCTTAATCTTTAAATTTTACCTGCTTGTTTTTATTTTGATGTTATATCTGATTTTATAAATGTCTCTTTTCTATGCTTTTTAATGCTTTATGTAAAGCACTTTGAATTACCTTGTTGTTGAAATGTGCTATACAAATAAACTTGCCTTGCCTTGCCTTACATTGACATGAACTACATTCATTCCTTTTTTTTTTCCAAACTGCTACACTGTTACTGTCCTGTGGGCTAACAGACATCAGATGTCACTGACAGCTAGACTGGGTGGGGGGTTGTGACCATGTTAATGTCATGCAAATGAGCAGCTATTGGCCTGGCTCCTCAAGAGGGTCGAAATCTTTCAGGCTGAATTTCTCCCTAAAGCAGTTTGAGGAGTGTCTACATTCAAATGACCACATCTTCTTCAAAAATTATCAGATGGACATGGGTTTGACATTGTTGGAAAGCTTAGATATCACACTTTCGGAATCTGTAAATAACTCCAAATGTCCCGAAGTAGACGTGAACCCTTTTGCCATGGCTGGACACAAATTTTCTGTTCCAGAATCGAGACCCGACATGGACCTTGTGATGGAACGGTCACGCCTGGTGTATGTCCAGGACAACATTGACGAACTCTGAACACCAGCTGTCAGAAGAGGATGAGTATTGTAAGTTGTTGTGTTTGCTGCGTTTGTCTCTGTTAATTTGTTTGTTGTTCCTAATCTGTTCCAGAATGGAGACCCAACATGGTCGACCTCGAGCCGGGGCTTGGTGGACGTTCTGGACAACTTCGACGAACTCTGAACACAGACTGTTGGAAGAGGATGAGTATGGTGATATTTTTGTTTGAGTTATTGTTGACCTCTACTTTCGTCTACAGTCGCCTCTTCCCTGATCTGGTCGGTGACTCCCACTGCACAAGAAGAACCTACAGTGGTGAGTATATCAGATTCCTTATGACATCAATGACAGTTTGATACTGCTTTTCAGTTTTGTTTTTCCTAATCTGTTTCAGAATGGAGACCCAAGGCTTGGTGGACTTCCTAGGTCCTTGACAACTTCAAACTCTAAACACTAGCTGTCGGAAGAGGATGAGTATTGTTAGTAGTTGTGTTTGCTGCTGCTTTTGTCTCTGTTAATTTGTTTGTTTTTCCTAATCTGTTCCAGAAGGGTGACCCAACATGGTCGACCTCAAGGTGGTGCTTGTTGGACGTTCTACCCTACAGTCGCATCTTCCCTGATCTCATCGGTGACTCCTACTGCACAAGAAGAACCTGCAGTGGTGAGTATATCAGATTCCTTTGGACATCAATGACAGTTTGATACTGCTTTTCAGTTTTGTTTTTCCTAATCTGTTCCAGAATGGAGACCCAACATGGTCGACCTCGAGGCGGTGCTTGGTGGACGTTCTGGACAACTTCGACGAACTCTGAACACAGATTGTCGGAAGAGGAGGAGAATGGTGATATTTATTTTTCTTTGCGTCATTGTTGTTGACTCAACTCAACTTTATTTATAGAGCGCTTTAGGCAGCTAAAGCTGGTACAAAGTGCTTAACAGTACAATAAATAAAACATGGCACATAAAACATAGGAGACAAAATAAAAACAATAAAACTATAAAACAGTAACAATGTTTAAATAATAAAAAAAACAATAAAACTATAAAACAATAAAAATGTTTAAACAATAAAACACTAAAACAAGAGCAGAGTCTCATGCTGAGTTGAACGCAGAAGAATAAAAATGTGTTTTAAGATGAGTTTTAAAAATGGACAGTGAGGGGGCCTGTCTAATATGAAGCGGGAGGGCGTTCCAAAGTTTGGGACCGGCAATGGAGAAAGCTCTTTCCCCTCTGAGCTTCCGTTTAGACCTCGGTACCTCCAGGAGCAGCTGGTCAGCTGACCTGAGGCACCGAGCAGGAGTGTAAGGATGGAGAAGCTCAGAGAGGTAAGGCGGGGCAAGACCATTTAAAGATTTAAAAACAAATAAAAGAATCTTAAAATGGACTCTAAAATGCACAGGCAGCCAGTGAAGGGAGGCCAAAATGGGAGTAATGTGCTCCCTCTTACGTGCTCCAGTTAAGAGGCGAGCAGCAGCGTTCTGGACCAACTGGAGACGTGAGAGGGAGGACTGGCTGACTCCAAGATAAAGAGCGTTACAGTAATCCAGCCGAGATGTAACAAAGGCATGGATTACTGTTTCAAAGTGCTTTTGTGAGAGAAAGGGCCTCACCTTTGCCAGCTGCCTGAGGTGAAAAAAGCTGGACTTTACTGTTGCCCCAATTTGCCGGTCCAATTTAAAATCACTGTCCATAATAAAACCTAAGTTTGTCACTAAAGGCTTCACATACGATGCCAAAGGGCCCAAATCAGCAGGGGGGGGGTTCACTAGAGCCGCTAGGACCAAACATTATGACTTCCGTCTTCTTTTCATTAAATTTTAAAAAGTTCAGTGACATCCATGCTTTTATGTCATCAAGACATAATAGAAGTGGTTGCAGACAGGCATTTTTCTTACTCAGTGGGACATAAATCTGACTGTCATCTGCATAAAAATGAAATGAGATGCCATGTTTTCTCAAGATGGAGCCCAGGGGAAGCAGATACAGGGAGAAGAGCAGGGGCCCTAAAATTGAGCCCTGTGGAACCCCATATGACAGTGGAGCAGAGCGGGACTCAGAGCCACCGAGGCGTACACACATAGATCTTCCCTCAAGATACGATCTAAACCAATTAAGGGCGCTACCACTAATGCCCACTAGGTGCTGCAAGCGTGCCACTAAAATATTGTGGTCCACAGTGTCAAACGCTGCAGTTAGGTCCAGCAGGACAAGGATCACAGAGTCTCCAGAATCAACCGTCAGGAGGATGTCATTGAACACTCTTAATAAAGCTGACTCTGTACTATGCCTTGTTTTAAAGCCAGACTGGAAAATCTCCAGAATATCATGCTCGTCCAGGAACGACTGCAACTGGGCGTGGACAACTTTTTCCAGGATCTTTGAAATAAAAGGCAGCTTGGAGATAGGTCTATAATTGGCTAGCATAACACGATCAAGGCCAGGTTTCTTAAGCAGGGGTTGTACAACAGCATGTTTAAAACATTGGGGGACAACACCAGAAGACAGACTGCTGTTAATAATGGCCAGGACTGACTGCCCTATACAAGGAAATACCTCTTTAAAAAAGTGAGGCGGGACAGTGTCACAGGGAGAGCCTGATGGCTTCATCTGGGCAACCACTTTTTCTAAGGCAATCAGAGACACGGGCTCAAACGAATCAAGCACAGCTGAGAAAAGCACACTGTCAGAGGGGTCAGACACAGGTGTGGTGATTAGAGCCCTTGTGGTAGCAACCTTATCAATGAAGAACTGCAGGAAGCTATTGCACATTTCAGGGGATTCCTCTGTGCACACAGGCTGAGGTGAGCCAAGAACAGACTCTATGGTTTTAAATAACACACGTGGGTTGTGAGAGTTTGATTCAATAATATTTGACAGGTGCTCTCTTCTGGACTCTTTGACAGTGCTCTGGTAGCAGCGCCAGCTGTCTTTTAGGATTTGGCGAGAAACCTGCAGCTTGTCCTTTTTCCACCTTCGTTCAGCTTTGCGGCAATCCTGTCTGGCTGCGCGAGTTCTCGCATTGAACCAGGGCTCAGGTTTAGCTTTGGGCTGCACGGTTTTAAATGGAGCCACAGAGTCCAATATGGTTCGGCAGGAGGAGTGAAACGAAGAACTGAGCACCTCCGTGTTTGGTAATAATTCAGAGGGGACACAGAGCTGGTTAAAGGCAACAGAAAACTGGCCGGAAAACTGACCTCTACTTTTGTCTACAGTCGCCTCTTCCCTGATCTCATCGGTGACTCCCACTGCACAAGAAGAACCTACAGTGGTGAGTATATCAGATTCCTTTGAACATCAATGAAAGTTTGATGCTGCTTTTCAGTTTCGTTTTTCCTAATCTGTTTCAGATTAGGAAAAACGAGCCCAAGGCTTGGTGGATTTCTGACGTCCAGGACAACTTTGAACATCTGAACACCAACTGTCAGAAGAAGATGAGTATTGTTGTTTTCTGCTGCTCTCGTCCCTTTTCATTATTTAGTTTTTTCCATTATTTTTTAAGTGTACAAAAATCACTATAGTCACAAAGCACTGAATACGATTCAAACACAGGTTGTTTTTTGATATATAAACAGACTCAGGGTTCAAGTTTGTTTCATTTTTGAAATGAAATGTTTGGTGTGGTTTAAGGAATATTTGGTTGTTATTAGACCCTGAGATGGGTCAGTGACTAGGAGAAACATTGATTTTGATGCATTAGTTGTTTGTAGTAGCAGATCCAATGTAATCTTATTTTGTGATATATGATGGATTTTGAATCGGTCTCCGACTACAAGTAAAACATTTTTTTCCTACTAACCCAATTATAGCCTGGTTTTGTTTTAAGATGAATAAACATACAATAATAGTTTGAACCTGAAAAACATTTATTTTGCAAAGGACACTGAATGATGAACACTTAAATATGAACATTGAATATGAAACATGGGGCAGTTTGGTGTGTTGTTGGCGATGGGGAGAAGGGAAAAGATGGAGATGGTGAGTGAGTTCATCATGTGTGAATGTGAGAGTTCAGCTCAGGTGGAGCAGAGACTCCAAATCTCGCTCGTTCACTCGCAGTCACGCTCGCTCACTCTCGCTCGCTCACTCACTCACTCAGTCACTCACTCTCGCTCGCTCGCTCACTCGCTCCCTCACTCCCTCACTCCCTCACTCAGTCACACATGATGCACTCACTCACCATCTCTCTTCCTTTCTCCCCATCTCCAACAACACACCCAACTGCCCCATGTTTCATATTCAATGTTTATATTTCAGTCTTCATCATTCAGGGTCGTCTTTGCAAAATAAATATTTGTTCAGGTTGAACCTATTCTTGTTTATTTATCTTTAAACAAAACAGGGTAATAATTATTTAGTTGGAAAAAAGTTTGCTTATAGAAGGAGACGGTTCAAAATCCATCATATCACAAGATTATTAAATTGCATCTGCCACTACAGAAACTAACAATGCATCAAAATCAATGTTTCTTCCAATCACTGACCATCTCAGGGCCTGATAATAATAAATAGTCCTTGAAAGGTATTTTATGATTGATTGGAAAGGATTGTAGTTTTTTTGTTGATTTAAAGAGTTGCATAAACATTATGGCCTTTAAAGGGTTAGAATTTTTAAAAATATAATTTGATGAGTATATCTCAGTCTGAAGTAGCGTTAAAAGAGTGACAATTTAAAGTTGAAAAAAATATGAACAATATTTTTGTAGGAGACTGTTTTTAGAAAAATCTGACATTGCAAAAAATAAGAATGCATCAGAATCAAAAGTTATTGTAGTTTTTTTTTCCCAATAAAAACAGTGTAGTTGCGTAAACAATATGGCCTTTAAAAGGTGAACCTTTAAAAAATAATATTTTTAAAAGGTTCACCTTTTAAAAATATTAATATTTGATATGCATATTTCAGGATGAAGTAGCTTCAAAAGACTGACTCATTTAAAGTGGAAATAAATATTAAGATATTTTTACAGCAGTTTTTGGCAAGGGGCCGTTTTCTGCAACAAGGAACAAATGAGGGGGTTAGGGTTAGCTAACCTTAGTTAGTTATCCCCAAAACACCTGGTTCAGGTGCACAGGTTATCAGAGTTCTGCAGAGCTCGTTAACCACTTCCACTACACAAGAACCTACAGTGGTGAGTATATTAGACTCCTTTTGACATCAATGACACTTTGCTACTGCTTTTCAGTTTTGTTTTTCCTAATCTGTTCCAGAATTGAGACCCTAACACTTGGTGGACTTCTTACGTCCTGGACAACTTAGACGAACTCTGAACACCGGCTGTCAAAACAAGATGAGTGTTTTTTTGTTTGTGTCAATATGCACTTCTACTTTGGTCTGTCGTTTCATCTTCCTGTGTTGTCGTTGTTACACAAATGTGTACACTTAGCAAAACTTAGTTGACAGTAAACGGGTGCAGGTGTCGGAGGATTGATAACTCTGATTGGACGGAACTCTCCATACGTGACAGCAAAACAAAAATCTGCTCACAAGGATGGACAAACTGGAATCATGGCTTGGAAATGCAAAAGTAACTTTCTGGACAACTTTGTCAACACGATGATGCAGCAAATGGAGGAATTCATTCACCTCAGTGAATCTACTCTTGGAAAATGGATGGATCTGCATGATGATCTTTGAGGAAATGGGATCAGTGGATTCAAAACCTGGAGGAACGGAACACAAGAATCTGAAAAAAACCCAACATGAACTGCACAAAATGGCCTCCTTGTGGTCGTCCAACCAAAACCACTGACTAACAAAAGTTACCACCTCTTGTCCTTTCTGTTCCCCTCCCATTCCCCCCAACCGGTCGAGGCAGACGGCCGCACACTTTGAGTCTGGTTCTGCCAGAGATTTCTTCCTGTTAAAAGGGAGTTTTTTCTCTCCACTGTTGCCACGATTGCTTGCTCATTGTGTGAATTGTTGGGTTTCTCTTCTCTCTAATATTATGAATGATTTAAAAAAAAAAAAAAAAAAAAAGGAGTGCAAGTCCGACTGTCACCTCCACGTGGTGCACTCTGGGTAACGCTAACGACGGCGGCAAACGATAAGTTTACCCGGACATTTGTGACTTATTTGAAAAGTTGATCTTTTTGAGAAAATGTTAATGTGTAGAATGTGTTTGAATGTTTGTCATTGTTGTGACGATAGTCAAGTTAATTTTCACTTCATGTGTTTTCATGTGTCCAGAAACGGCAGCAAAACATGGACTGGATTTCACCGACTGGACTTGATGTGGTTTCCCTGTGAGTCGACAAACTCATTTATTTCCTTGCTGTCCTTTTATTGCTTTCCTTTTCTCTTTCCTTCCATTCTTTTTCATGTCTTTCAGCCCTTTCTTTTTGCCATTTCCTCCATCCCTGTGTTCTCTCCTTCTCTAATGGACTTTATTGCTTCCTTCCTTTTTCTGATTAAATGAGGTTTTAGTCCAACCAGCAGGGGGCGTCACAGCCACTTCAGCCTCAGTGGGTGAAGCTGAGTATTTTTTCTTTTCCATTTCTAATTCACGGTGTAAGTGGGGTTTAAAGCCAACAGGGTTTATGAAGAATAAGTTCTTGTTTTTATTGTTATTTAAAGCTAACTGTATTTTCTTCTCTGTATTGTTTTATTGCGTTGAAGAAAAGAGCCTGTGATTGTTTGACTTTAATTTCTACTTAACCTTTATATGTTTCTTTGATGCCGTTTTGTTTCTTTTCTGCTTTGTGTTGATGTTTTTTCCATCTTGAATCTTTTGTGTTAAATAAATAAGTCACTTATTTGAAGTCTCTCGCTCTTTCACTCACACTCACTCTGCTGAACTGGCTGAACAAATGTGTGCCACAGTCTGGCCCTCGGTGAAACTCTGTATGGCCTGAACCCTGAATGTTTTCTCAAGTTATTTATGGGCTGGCAGTGACTTAAATTCAGCAGCTTTGAATACATTTTTCATCTACACGTAATGTCACCTTTGTCCACTGGAGGTCAGGTTTTTGCAGTTCTGTTTTATGATGAATTATTTATGGCCTGGCAGGGTCTTAAACATAAAAAAACTGTTTCCCTCACAAAAGTTACTATTTATTTCACCAGTTTAGCAGCTCTAAATCTCATGTGACCTTACATGTAATGTCAAACGTGTCCACCAGAGGGCAGTTTCAACATGTAAACACATTTCAAGATCCTCTTCACCACCTACACATCCTTCTTACCTTCAGACCTCCTCCATCGCCCCATTCACTCACACCGAACACGCTACACCGTCAAACATCTGTGTAGCCCCAGTTAAGCCCCTCAAGCATTTTATTTTAGATTTTATAAAATATATAATATAGATATATGTTTTTTTGAAGTTTAACATTTAAAAAGTTCAGGTAGCCATTCTGTTCCAATCCAATCCCTGTGTGTGTGAGTAAGAATGGAATAGGTGAGGGCGGGTCGCTACGGTAACTGTGGAGCTTCGGGCGCTGTCCGTGGTGCTGAAAGGCTGCTTTGTTGGATGAGTGTGTGACTTTGTTTTCTTTTTTTTCCCTCTACATGTAAAGTGACTTTTGTGATAGAGGAGGGAAGTGTGATGGAGCCTTGAGGGATTCTGGACTCATCACCAGGCTCGCTTCTCCTCGGCCTCAAATCTCCACGGACCTGAAACACAAGGAAAAGCAGCTGAAGCCACTTTCACTCATGACAATCCATCATTATTGAGTCACTGTGATGAAAGGAAGAAACTGTAGGGATGTTTTTAAGGTAGAACATTAGCTGAAAGGATGTTGTCGATGAATTCGTTCTTCATTGATGAAGCAGAGCATGAGAGAGAATAGATCAAAGCAGGAGAAACATCTTCTACATACGTAGAGTAAGATTAGAAGTAAGAGGAAGATTCTATTGAATAATATCTCAAATATCCAATGCCTTACCTGAACATTACTGGGCTCAGAGATGGAGAAGCTGGTCTCTTGAAAGTTGCTGCCATCTGCTGGTTTACCAGACAACGCCAGATCGGTCCTGCTGGATCTCAGTGCAGCATTTGATACGATAGATCATGAGATCCTGCTACATAGACTAGAACAAGATGTTGTGATTAGAGGATCTGCACTTGTCTGGTTCAAGTCCTATTTATGGGACAGATTTCAGTTTGTTAGTGTTAACGAGGACTACTCCATATTCACTAAGGTCAACTACAGAGTTCCTCAGGGTTCCGTGCTCGGACCTATTCTTTTTACCCTGTACATGCTGCCATTAGGCAACATTATCAGGAAACACAACATAGATTTCCATTGTTATGCAGACGACACCCAGCTATATGTATCTGTACGACCGGATGACCCAAACCCATCTATAAAACTCCAGGATTGTCTCATAGACATACAGACGTGGATGACTCTGAACTTTCTGATGCTTAACACAGAAAAAACTGAGGTCATGGTCCTTGGGCCAAAAGATATAAGAGCAGCACTTTTAAGTGGAGCTCTAAACCGAGGCAGTAACACTTCAGTCCCTTGCACTACAGTAAGGAACCTAGGAGTCCTGTTTGACCAGGATTTATCACTGGATGAACATATTAAGCATATATGTAGAACAGCCTTCTTCCACCTTCGCAACATTAAGACAATTAGAAATATTATATCACGACAAGACTCTGAGAAACTTATCCACGCCTTTATAACCTCTAGGCTGGATTACTGTAACTCCTTACTGTCTGGATGTCCTAGTAAGTCCTTGAGAAGCCTTCAACTTGTCCAGAACGCAGCAGCACGGATATTGACTGGAACCAGACGACGTGATTATACGACTCCTGTATTGGCTTCTCTTCACTGGCTCCCAGTGAAAAGTAGAATAGATTTTAAAATACTTCTACTCACATACAAGGCCCTGAATAATCAGGCACCTTCTTATATTTGTGACTTAATCACTTTATATCAACCCAATAGACCCTGAACTCAGGTCTACTGGTTATTCCTAAAATAACTAGAAGTAGAATCGGTGGTAGAACATTTATCTACCAGGCTCCTCTCCTGTGGAACCAACTTCTGCTTTCAGTCAGACAGTCTGACTCTGTCTCTGCCTTTAAGGTGAGACTGAAAACCTACCTTTTTAACATAGACTATAGTCGAAGCTAGATCAGGTATGTCCTGATTAGAATAGTCTATCTTATGCTGCCATAGGCTTAGACTGCTGGAGGAATTTCCCATCATGCACTTAGAATGAGCACACAGACTTTGCACGAGCCGCACTTTCTCTACCCCGTCCTCAATTTCTCAACCCTCACCACTTACCCGATGTCCCCCATGACATGTAGACCATAAATCCACATTTAGACCATAAATCCACATGTAGCACATAAATCCACATGTACACCATACATCCACATGTACACCATAAATCCACATGTAGACCATAAATCCACATGTAGACCATAAATTGACATGTAGACCATAAATTCACATGTAGACCTTCTCTAACTGATGTTTAATCTCTTACAGTTCTGCTGACACCAGTGAACGACATGAGGTCAGGACAGGAAAGAGGACTCCGTCATCTTCAAGTCTCTGACCACAACAGCCTTCACGACAGGCTGTGACAGATGATCCTGGCATTTAAAGACTTTTCACTTTTTATTCTTTGTCATTGTGTATTGTATGTTTTTGGTAACATCTACTGCACGTCTGTCCGTCCAGGGAGTGGATCCCTCAACTGTGGTTCTCCTTAAGGTTTCTACCCTTTTCCCTGTTAGAAGAGTTTTTTCGCTGGTAGTTTTTCCTTACCCTGGTCGAAGGTCTAAGGACAGAGGATGTTACCAACCCTGTGAAGTCCCTGAGACAAACTATGTTTTGTAAACTGTGGGCTATACAAAAAATGATTGATTGATTGATTGATTTAACAGAAAAAAACCAAAAGTATCTTGGAATGTCTTGAAATTGTACACAGTCATAGTCAACGACACCCTGAACAAGAATCCGTTGAAAATATTTGCATATCTCTTAAGGAATATTTTTAATGAATTTTTGAAAATTAGGAAAGCGATCCATGCACTTAGGCAGTGACTTAACTTTTGATGTTTTTGGTTTGTTTTTAAAGCATTAAAGCTGCAGGAGTTCATCCATGTCGTCCAGTCGCTGGAAACAAACGTTTGGACACCGTGGATCACACAGCAGGAAATCAGGTGAGACAGAGGAAACGATCCATTTGCCCTGATGCACTTAGTGACTTGACTTTTTTTTCAAAAAAACCCCCAAAAGTAAATTGGAATGTCTTGAAATTGTACACAGTCATAGTCAAGCATGCCCTGAACAAGAATCTGTTGAATATATTTGCATATCTCTTGAAGAATATTTTTAATGAACTTTTGAAAATCAGGAAAGCGATCCATGCACTTGGACATTCCAAGTATGTTGGAATGTCTTGAAATTGTACTCAGTCATAGTCAACGACGCCCTGAAGAAGAATCCGTTGAAAATATTTGCATATCTCTTAAGGAATATTTTGAATGAATTTTTGAAAATCAGGAAAGCGATCCATGCACTTAGGTAAGTGACTTAACTTTTTTGTCAAAAAAGACCCCAAAAGTATCTTGGAATGTCTTGAAATTGTACACAGTCATAGTCAAGCATGCCCTGAACAAGAATCCATTGAATATATTTGCATATCTCTTGAAGAATATTTTTAATGAATTTTTGAAAATCCGGAAAGCGATCCATGCACTTGGACATTCCAAGTATGTTGGAATGTCTTGAAATTGTACTCAGTCATAGTCAACGACGCCCTGAAGAAGAATCTGTTGAAAATATTTGCATATCTCTTAAGGAATATTTTTAATGAATTTTTGAAAATCAGGAAAGCGATCCATGCACTTAGGTAAGTGACTTAACTTTTTTGTCAAAAAAGACCCCAAAAGTATCTTGGAATGTCTTGAAATTGTACACAGTCATAGTCAAGCATGCCCTGAACAAGAATCCATTGAATATATTTGCATATCGCTTAAGGAATATTTTTAATGAATTTTTGAAAATCAGGAAAGCGATCCATGCACTTAGGCAGTGACTTAACTTTTTCGTCAAAAAAGACCCCAAAAGTATCTTGGAATGTCTTGAAATTGTACACAGTCATAGTCAAGCATGCCCTGAACAAGAAACCGTTGAATATATTTGCATATCTCTTGAAGAATATTTTTAATTAATTTTTGAAAATCCGAAAAGCGATCCATGCACTTGGACATTCCAAGTATGTTGGAATGTCTTGAAATTGTACTCAGTCATAGTCAACGACGCCCTGAACAAGAATCCATTGAAAATATTTGCATATCTCTTAAGGAATATTTTTAATGAATTTTTGGAAATGAGGAAAGTCTGTGCACTTAGGCAGTGACTTAACTTTTTATTCAAAAAAGACCCCAAAAGTATCTTGGAATGTCTTGAAATTGTACACAGTCATAGTCAAGCATGCCCTGAACAAGAATCCGTTGAATATATTTGCATATCTCTTGAAGAATATTTTTAATGAATTTTTGAAAATCCGGAAAGCGATCCATGCACTTGGACATTCCAAGTATGTTGGAATGTCTTGAAATTGTACTCAGTCATAGTCAACGACGCCCTGAACAAGAATCCGTTGAAAATATTTGCATATCGCTTAAGGAATATTTTTAATGAATTTTTGAAAGTCAGGAAAGCGATCCATGCACTTAGGCAGTGACTTAACTTTTTCGTCAACAAAGACCCCAAAAGTATCTTGGAATGTCTTGAAATTGTACTCAGTCATAGTCAACGACGCCCTGAACAAGAATCCGTTGAAAATATTTGCATATTGCTTAAGGAATATTTTTAATGAATTTTTGAAAATCAGGAAAGCAATCCATGCACTTAGGCAGTGACTTAACTTTTTTGTCAAAAAAGACCCCAAAAGTATCTTGGAATGTCTTGAAATTGTACACAGTCATAGTCAAGCATGCCCTGAACAAGAAACCGTTGAATATATTTGCATATCTCTTGAAGAATATTTTTAATTAATTTTTGAAAATCCGAAAAGCGATCCATGCACTTGGACATTCCAAGTATGTTGGAATGTTTTGAAATTGTACTCAGTCATAGTCAACGACACCCTGAACAAGAATCAATTGAAAATATTCGCATATCTCTTAAGGAATATTTTTAATGAATTTTTGAAAATCAGGAAAGTCTGTGCACTTAGGCAGTGACTTAACTTTTTTGTCAAAAAAGACCCCAAAAGTATATTGGAATGTCTTGAAATTGTACACAGTCATAGTCAAGCATGCCCTGAACAAGAATCCATTGAATATATTTGCATATCTCTTGAAGAATATTTTTAATGAATTTTTGAAAATCCGGAAAGCGATCCATGCACTTGGACATTCCAAGTATGTTGGAATGTCTTGAAATTGTACTCAGTCATAGTCAACGACGCCCTGAAGAAGAATCCGTTGAAAATATTTGCATATCTCTTAAGGAATATTTTTAATGAATTTTTGAAAATCAGGAAAGCGATTCATGCACTTAGGCAGTGACTTAACTTTTTCGTCAAAAAAGACCCCAAAAGTATCTTGGAATGTCTTGAAATTGTACTCGGTCATAGTCAACGACGCCCTGAACAAGAATCCGTTGAAAATATTTGCATATCGCTTAAGGAATATTTTTAATGAATTTTTGAAAATCAGGAAAGCGATCCATGCACTTAGGCAGTGACTTAACTTTTTCGTCAAAAAAGACCCCAAAAGTATCTTGGAATGTCTTGAAATTGTACACAGTCATAGTCAAGCATGCCCTGAACAAGAATCCGTTGAATATATTTGCATATCTGTTGAAGAATATTTTTAATGAATTTTTGAAAATCCGGAAAGCGATCCATCCACTTGGACATTCCAAGTATGTTGGAATGTCTTGAAATTGTACTCGGTCATAGTCAACGACGCCCTGAACAAGAATCCATTGAAAATATTTGCATATCTCTTAAGGAATATTTTTAATGAATTTTTGAAAATGATGAAAGTCTGTGCACTTAGGCAGTGACTTAACTTTTTATTCAAAAAAGACCCCAAAGGTATCTTGGAATGTCTTGAAATTGTACACAGTCATAGTCAAGCATGCCCTGAACAAGAATCCGTTGAATATATTTGCATATCTCTTGAAGAATATTTTTAATGAACTTTTGAAAATCAGGAAAGCGATCCATGCACTTGGACATTCCAAGTATGTTGGAATGTCTTGAAATTGTACTCAGTCATAGTCAACGACGCCCTGAACAAGAATCCGTTGAAAATATATGCATATCGCTTAAGGAATATTTTTAATGAATTTTTGAAAATCAGGAAAGCGATCCATGCACTTAGGCAGTGACTTAACTTTTTTGTCAAAAAAGACCCCAAAAGTATCTTGGAATGTCTTGAAATTGTACACAGTCATAGTCAAGCATGCCCTGAACAAGAATCCGTTGAATATATTTGCATAGCTCTTGAAGAATATTTTTAATGAATTTTTGAAAATCCGAAAAGCGATCCATGCACTTGGACATTCCAAGTATGTTGGAATGTCTTGAAATTGTACTCAGTCATAGTCAACGACGCCCTGAACAAGAATCAATTGAAAATATTTGCATATCTCTTAAGGAATATTTTTAACGAATTTTTGAAAATGAGGAAAGTCTGTGCACTTAGGCAGTGACTTAACTTTTTATTCAAAAAAGACCCCAAAAGTATCTTGGAATGTCTTGAAATTGTACACAGTCATAGTCAAGCATGCCCTGAACAAGAATCCGTTGAATATATTTGCATATCTCTTGAAGAATATTTTTAATGAACTTTTGAAAATCAGGAAAGCGATCCATGCACTTGGACATTCCAAGTATGTTGGAATGTCTTGAAATTGTACTCAGTCATAGTCAACGACGCCCTGAACAAGAATCCGTTGAAAATATTTGCATATCGTTTAAGGAATATTTTTAAAGAATTTCTGAAAATCAGGAAAGCGATCCATGCACTTAGGCAGTGACTTAACTTTTTCGTCAAAAAAGACCCCAAAAGTATCTTGGAATGTCTTGAAATTGTACACAGTCATAGTCAAGCATGCCCTGAACAAGAATCCGTTGAATATATTTGCATATCTCTTGAAGAATATTTTTAATGAACTTTTGAAAATCAGGAAAGCTATCCATGCACTTGGACATTCCAAGTAAGTTGGAATGTCTTGAAATTGTACTCAGTCATAGTCAAGCATGCCCTGAACAAGAAACCGTTGAATATATTTGCATATCTCTTGGAGAATATTTTTAATGAACTTTTGAAAATCCGGAAAGCGATCCATGCACTTGGACATTCCAAGTATGTTGGAATGTCTTGAAATTGTACTCAGTCATAGTCAACGACGCCCTGAACAAGAATCCGTTGAAAATATTTGCATATCGCTTAAGGAATATTTTTAATGAATTTTTTAAAAAATCAGGAAAGCGATCCATGCACTTAGGCAGTGACTTAACTTTTTCGTCAAAAAAGACCCCAAAAGTATCTTGGAATGTCTTGAAATTGTACACAGTCATAGTCAAGCATGCCCTGAACAAGAATCCGTTGAATATATTTGCATATCTCTTGAAGAATATTTTTAATGAATTTTTGAAAATCCGAAAAGCGATCCATGCACTTGGACATTCCAAGTATGTTGGAATGTCTTGAAATTGTACTCGGTCATAGTCAACGACGCCCTGAACAAGAATCCATTGAAAATATATGCATATCGCTTAAGGAATATTTTTAATGAATTTTTGAAAATCAGGAAAGCGATCCATGCACTTAGGCAGTGACTTAACTTTTTCGTCAAAAAAGACCCCAAAAGTATCTTGGAATGTCTTGAAATTGTACACAGTCATAGTCAAGCATGCCCTGAACAAGAATCCGTTGAATATATTTGCATAGCTCTTGAAGAATATTTTTAATGAATTTTTGAAAATCCGAAAAGCGATCCATGCACTTGGACATTCCAAGTATGTTGGAATGTCTTGAAATTGTACTCGGTCATAGTCAACGACGCCCTGAACAAGAATCCGTTGAAAATATTTGCATATCGCTTAAGGAATATTTTTAATGAATTTTTGAAAATCAGGAAAGCGATCCATGCACTTAGGCAGTGACTTAACTTTTTCGTCAAAAAAGACCCCAAAAGTATCTTGGAATGTCTTGAAATTGTACACAGTCATAGTCAAGCATGCCCTGAACAAGAATCCGTTGAATATATTTGCATATCTCTTGAAGAATATTTTTAATGAATTTTTGAAAATCCGGAAAGCTATCCATGCACTTGGACATTCCAAGTAAGTTGGAATGTCTTGAAATTGTACTCAGTCATAGTCAACGACGCCCTGAACAAGAATCTATTGAAAATATTTGCATATCTCTTAAGGAATATTTTTAATGAATTTTTGAAAATGAGGAATTTCTGTGCACTTAGGCAGTGACTTAACTTTTTAATCAAAAAAGACCCCAAAAGTATCTTGGAATGTCTTGAAATTGTACACAGTCATAGTCAAGCATGCCCTGAACAAGAATCCGTTGAATATATTTGCATATCGCTTAAGGAATATTTTTAATGAATTTTTGAAAATCAGGAAAGCGATCCATGCACTTGGACATTCCAAGTATGTTGGAATGTCTTGAAATTGTACTCAGTTATAGTCAACGACGCCCTGAACAAGAATCCGTTGAAAATATTTGCATATCGCTTCAGGAATATTTTAAATGCATGTTTGAAAATCAGGAAAGCGATCCATGCACTTGGACATTCCAAGTATGTTGGAATGTCTTGAAATTGTACTCAGTCATAGTCAACGACGCCCTGAACAAGAATCAATTGAAAATATTTGCATATCTCTTAAGGAATATTTTTAATGAATTTTTGAAAATGAGGAAAGTCTGTGCACTTCGGCAGTGACTTAACTTTTTATTCAAAAAAGACCCCAAAAGTATCTTGGAATGTCTTGAAATTGTACACAGTCATAGTCAAGCATGCCCTGAACAAGAATCCGTTGAATATATTTGCATATCTCTTGAAGAATATTTTTAATGAACTTTTGAAAATCAGGAAAGCGATCCATGCACTTGGACATTCCAAGTATGTTGGAATGTCTTGAAATTGTACTCAGTCATAGTCAACGACGCCCTGAACAAGAATCCGTTGAAAATATTTGCATATCGTTTAAGGAATATTTTTAAAGAATTTCTGAAAATCAGGAAAGCGATCCATGCACTGAGGCAGTGACTTAACTTTTTCGTCAAAAAAGACCCCAAAAGTATCTTGGAATGTCTTGAAATTGTACACAGTCATAGTCAAGCATGCCCTGAACAAGAATCCGTTGAATATATTTGCATATCTCTTGAAGAATATTTTTAATGAATTTTTGAAAATCCGGAAAGCGATCCATGCACTTGGACATTCCAAGTATGTTGGAATGTCTTGAAATTGTACTCGGTCATAGTCAACGACGCCCTGAACAAGAATCCATTGAAAATATTTGCATATCTCTTAAGGAATATTTTTAATGAATTTTTGAAAATGATGAAAGTCTGTGCACTTAGGCAGTGGCTTAACTTTTTATTCAAAAAAGACCCCAAAGGTATCTTGGAATGTCTTGAAATTGTACACAGTCATAGTCAAGCATGCCCTGAACAAGAATCCGTTGAATATATTTGCATATCTCTTGTAGAATATTTTTAATGAACTTTTGAAAATCAGGAAAGCGATCCATGCACTTGGACATTCCAAGTATGTTGGAATGTCTTGAAATTGTACTCAGTCATAGTCAACGACGCCCTGAACAAGAATCCGTTGAAAATATTTGCATATTGCTTAAGGAATATTTTTAATGAATTTTTGAAAATCAGGAAAGCGATCCATGCACTTAGGCAGTGACTTAACTTTTTTGTCAAAAAAGACCCCAAAAGTATCTTGGAATGTCTTGAAATTGTACACAGTCATAGTCAAGCATGCCCTGAACAAGAATCCGTTGAATATATTTGCATATCTCTTGAAGAATATTTTTAATGAATTTTTGAAAATCCGAAAAGCGATCCATGCACTTGGACATTCCAAGTATGTTGGAATGTCTTGAAATTGTACTCAGTCATAGTCAACGACGCCCTGAACAAGAATCAATTGAAAATATTTGCATATCTCTTAAGGAATATTTTTAATGAATTTTTGAAAATCAGGAAAGTCTGTGCACTTAGGCAGTGACTTAACTTTTTATTCAAAAAAGACCCCAAAAGTATCTTAGAATGTCTTGAAATTGTACACAGTCATAGTCAAGCATGCCCTGAACAAGAATCCGTTGAATATATTTGCATATCTCTTGAAGAATATTTTTAATGAACTTTTGAAAATCAGGAAAGCGATCCATGCACTTGGACATTCCAAGTATGTTGGAATGTCTTGAAATTGTACTCAGTCATAGTCAACGACGCCCTGAACAAGAATCCGTTGAAAATATTTGCATATCGTTTAAGGAATATTTTTAAAGAATTTCTGAAAATCAGGAAAGCGATCCATGCACTTAGGCAGTGACTTAACTTTTTCGTCAAAAAAGACCCCAAAAGTATCTTGGAATGTCTTGAAATTGTACACAGTCATAGTCAAGCATGCCCTGAACAAGAATCCGTTGAATATATTTGCATATCTCTTGAAGAATATTTTTAATGAATTTTTGAAAATGATGAAAGTCTGTGCACTTAGGCAGTGACTTAACTTTTTATTCAAAAAAGACCCCAAAGGTATCTTGGAATGTCTTGAAATTGTACACAGTCATAGTCAAGCATGCCCTGAACAAGAATCCGTTGAATATATTTGCATATCTCTTGAAGAATATTTTTAATGAACTTTTGAAAATCAGGAAAGCGATCCATGCACTTGGACATTCCAAGTATGTTGGAATGTCTTGAAATTGTACTCAGTCATAGTCAACGACGCCCTGAACAAGAATCCGTTGAAAATATTTGCATATCGCTTAAGGAATATTTCTAATGAATTTTTGAAAATCAGGAAAGCGATCCATGCACTTAGGCAGTGACTTAACTTTTTTGTCAAAAAAGACCCCAAAAGTATCTTGGAATGTCTTGAAATTGTACACAGTCATAGTCAAGCATGCCCTGAACAAGAATCCATTGAATATATTTGCATATCTCTTGAAGAATATTTTTAATGAATTTTTGAAAATCCGAAAAGCGATCCATGCACTTGGACATTCCAAGTATGTTGGAATGTCTTGAAATTGTACTCAGTCATAGTCAACGACGCCCTGAACAAGAATCCGTTGAAAATATTTGCATATCGTTTAAGGAATATTTTTAAAGAATTTCTGAAAATCAGGAAAGCGATCCATGCACTTAGGCAGTGACTTAACTTTTTCGTCAAAAAAGACCCCAAAAGTATCTTGCAATGTCTTGAAATTGTACACAGTCATAGTCAAGAATGCCCTGAACAAGAATCCGTTGAATATATTTGCATATCTCTTGAAGAATATTTTTAATGAATTTTTGAAAATCCGGAAAGCGATCCATGCACTTGGACTTTCCAAGTATGTTGGAATGTCTTGAAATTGTACTCGGTCATAGTCAACGACGCCCTGAACAAGAATCCATTGAAAATATTTGCATATCTCTTAAGGAATATTTTTAATGAATTTTTGAAAATGATGAAAGTCTGTGCACTTAGGCAGTGACTTAACTTTTTCGTCAAAAAAGACCCCAAAAGTATCTTGGAATGTCTTGAAATTGTACACAGTCATAGTCAAGAATGCCCTGAACAAGAATCCGTTGAATATATTTGCATATCTCTTGAAGAATATTTTTAATGAACTTTTGAAAATCAGGAAAGCGATCCATGCACTTGGACATTCCAAGTATGTTGGAATGTCTTGAAATTGTACTCAGTCATAGTCAACGACGCCCTGAACAAGAATCCGTTGAAAATATTTGCATATCGTTTAAGGAATATTTTTAAAGAATTTCTGAAAATCAGGAAAGCGATCCATGCACTTAGGCAGTGACTTAACTTTTTCGTCAAAAAAGACCCCAAAAGTATCTTGGAATGTCTTGAAATTGTACACAGTCATAGTCAAGAATGCCCTGAACAAGAATCCGTTGAATATATTTGCATATCTCTTGAAGAATATTTTTAATGAATTTTTGAAAATCCGGAAAGCGATCCATGCACTTGGACATTCCAAGTATGTTGGAATGTCTTGAAATTGTACTCGGTCATAGTCAACGACGCCCTGAACAAGAATCCATTGAAAATATTTGCATATCTCTTAAGGAATATTTTTAATGAATTTTTGAAAATGATGAAAGTCTGTGCACTTAGGCAGTGACTTAACTTTTTATTCAAAAAAGACCCCAAAGGTATCTTGGAATGTCTTGAAATTGTACACAGTCATAGTCAAGCATGCCCTGAACAAGAATCCGTTGAATATATTTGCATATCTCTTGAAGAATATTTTTAATGAACTTTTGAAAATCAGGAAAGCGATCCATGCACTTGGACATTCCAAGTATGTTGGAATGTCTTGAAATTGTACTCAGTCATAGTCAACGACGCCCTGAACAAGAATCCGTTGAAAATATTTGCATATCGCTTAAGGAATATTTCTAATGAATTTTTGAAAATCAGGAAAGCGATCCATGCACTTAGGCAGTGACTTAACTTTTTTGTCAAAAAAGACCCCAAAAGTATCTTGGAATGTCTTGAAATTGTACACAGTCATAGTCAAGCATGCCCTGAACAAGAATCCATTGAATATATTTGCATATCTCTTGAAGAATATTTTTAATGAATTTTTGAAAATCCGAAAAGCGATCCATGCACTTGGACATTCCAAGTATGTTGGAATGTCTTGAAATTGTACTCAGTCATAGTCAACGACGCCCTGAACAAGAATCCGTTGAAAATATTTGCATATCGTTTAAGGAATATTTTTAAAGAATTTCTGAAAATCAGGAAAGCGATCCATGCACTTAGGCAGTGACTTAACTTTTTCGTCAAAAAAGACCCCAAAAGTATCTTGCAATGTCTTGAAATTGTACACAGTCATAGTCAAGAATGCCCTGAACAAGAATCCGTTGAATATATTTGCATATCTCTTGAAGAATATTTTTAATGAATTTTTGAAAATCCGGAAAGCGATCCATGCACTTGGACTTTCCAAGTATGTTGGAATGTCTTGAAATTGTACTAGGTCATAGTCAACGACGCCCTGAACAAGAATCCATTGAAAATATTTGCATATCTCTTAAGGAATATTTTTAATGAATTTTTGAAAATGATGAAAGTCTGTGCACTTAGGCAGTGACTTAACTTTTTCGTCAAAAAAGACCCCAAAAGTATCTTGGAATGTCTTGAAATTGTACACAGTCATAGTCAAGAATGCCCTGAACAAGAATCCGTTGAATATATTTGCATATCTCTTGAAGAATATTTTTAATGAACTTTTGAAAATCAGGAAAGCGATCCATGCACTTGGACATTCCAAGTATGTTGGAATGTCTTGAAATTGTACTCAGTCATAGTCAACGACGCCCTGAACAAGAATCCGTTGAAAATATTTGCATATCGTTTAAGGAATATTTTTAAAGAATTTCTGAAAATCAGGAAAGCGATCCATGCACTTAGGCAGTGACTTAACTTTTTCGTCAAAAAAGACCCCAAAAGTATCTTGGAATGTCTTGAAATTGTACACAGTCATAGTCAAGAATGCCCTGAACAAGAATCCGTTGAATATATTTGCATATCTCTTGAAGAATATTTTTAATGAATTTTTGAAAATCCGGAAAGCGATCCATGCACTTGGACATTCCAAGTATGTTGGAATGTCTTGAAATTGTACTCGGTCATAGTCAACGACGCCCTGAACAAGAATCCATTGAAAATATTTGCATATCTCTTAAGGAATATTTTTAATGAATTTTTGAAAATGATGAAAGTCTGTGCACTTAGGCAGTGACAACTTTTTAATCAAAAAAGACCCCAAAGGTATCTTGGAATGTCTTGAAATTGTACACAGTCATAGTCAAGCATGCCCTGAACAAGAATCCGTTGAATATATTTGCATATCTCTTGAAGAATATTTTTAATGAACTTTTGAAAATCAGGAAAGCGATCCATGCACTTGGACATTCCAAGTATGTTGGAATGTCTTGAAATTGTACTCAGTCATAGTCAACGACGCCCTGAACAAGAATCCGTTGAAAATATTTGCATATCGCTTAAGGAATATTTCTAATGAATTTTTGAAAATCAGGAAAGCGATCCATGCACTTAGGCAGTGACTTAACTTTTTTGTCAAAAAAGACCCCAAAAGTATCTTGGAATGTCTTGAAATTGTACACAGTTATAGTCAAGCATGCCCTGAACAAGAATCCATTGAATATATTTGCATATCTCTTGAAGAATATTTTTAATGAATTTTTGAAAATCCGAAAAGCGATCCATGCACTTGGACATTCCAAGTATGTTGGAATGTCTTGAAATTGTACTCAGTCATAGTCAACGACGCCCTGAACAAGAATCCGTTGAAAATATTTGCATATCGTTTAAGGAATATTTTTAAAGAATTTCTGAAAATCAGGAAAGCGATCCATGCACTTCGGCAGTGACTTAACTTTTTCGTCAAAAAAGACCCCAAAAGTATCTTGGAATGTCTTGAAATTGTACACAGTCATAGTCAAGAATGCCCTGAACAAGAATCCGTTGAATATATTTGCATATCTCTTGAAGAATATTTTTAATGAATTTTTGAAAATCCGGAAAGCGATCCATGCACTTGGACATTCCAAGTATGTTGGAATGTCTTGAAATTGTACTCGGTCATAGTCAACGACGCCCTGAACAAGAATCCATTGAAAATATTTGCATATCTCTTAAGGAATATTTTAAATGAATTTTTGAAAATGATGAAAGTCTGTGCACTTAGGCAGTGACTTAACTTTTTATTCAAAAAAGACCCCAAAGGTATCTTGGAATGTCTTGAAATTGTACACAGTCATAGTCAAGCATGCCCTGAACAAGAATCCGTTGAATATATTTGCATATCTCTTGAAGAATATTTTTAATGAACTTTTGAAAATCAGGAAAGCGATCCATGCACTTGGACATTCCAAGTATGTTGGAATGTCTTGAAATTGTACTCAGTCATAGTCAACGACGCCCTGAACAAGAATCCGTTGAAAATATTTGCATATCGCTTAAGGAATATTTTTAATGAATTTTTGAAAATCAGGAAAGCGATCCATGCACTTAGGCAGTGACTTAACTTTTTTGTCAAAAAAGACCCCAAAAGTATCTTGGAATGTCTTGAAATTGTACACAGTCATAGTCAAGCATGCCCTGAACAAGAATCCGTTGAATATATTTGCATATCTCTTGAAGAATATTTTTAATGAATTTTTGAAAATCCGAAAAGCGATCCATGCACTTGGACATTCCAAGTATGTTGGAATGTCTTGAAATTGTACTCAGTCATAGTCAACGACGCCCTGAACAAGAATCCGTTGAAAATATTTGCATATCGCTTAAGGAATATTTTTAATGAATTTTTGAAAATCAGGAAAGCGATCCATGCACTTAGGCAGTGACTTAACTTTTTATTCAAAAAAGACCCCAAAAGTATCTTGGAATGTCTTGAAATTGTACACAGTCATAGTCAAGCATGCCCTGAACAAGAATCCCTTGAATATATTTGCATATCTCTTGAAGAATATTTTTAATGAACTTTTGAAAATCAGGAAAGCGATCCATGCACTTGGACATTCCAAGTATGTTGGAATGTCTTGAAATTGTACTCAGTCATAGTCAACGACGATCTGAACAAGAATCAATTGAAAATATTTGCATATCTCTTAAGGAATATTTTTAATGAATTTTTGAAAATGAGGAAAGTCTGTGCACTTAGGCAGTGACTTAACTTTTTATTCAAAAAAGACCCCAAAAGTATCTTGGAATGTCTTGAAATTGTACACAGTCATAGTCAACGACGCCCTGAACAAGAATCAATTGAAAATATTTGCATATCTCTTAAGGAATATTTTTAATGAATTTTTGAAAATGAGGAAAGTCTGTGCACTTAGGCAGTGACTTAACTTTTTATTCAAAAAAGACCCCAAAAGTATCTTGGAATGTCTTGAAATTGTACACAGTCATAGTCAAGCATGCCCTGAACAAGAATCCGTTGAATATATTTGCATATCTCTTGAAGAATATTTTTAATGAACTTTTGAAAATCAGGAAAGCGATCCATGCACTTGGACATTCCAAGTATGTTGGAATGTCTTGAAATTGTACTCAGTCATAGTCAACGACGCCCTAAACAAGAATCCGTTGAAAATATTTGCATATCGCTTAAGGAATATTTTTAATGAATTTTTGAAAATCAGGAAAGCGATCCATGCACTTAGGCAGTGACTTAACTTTTTTGTCAAAAAAGACCCCAAAAGTATCTTGGAATGTCTTGAAATTGTACACAGTCATAGTCAAGCATGCCCTGAACAAGAATCCGTTGAATATATTTGCATATCTCTTGAAGAATATTTTTAATGAATTTTTGAAAATCCGAAAAGCGATCCATGCACTTGGACATTCCAAGTATGTTGGAATGTCTTGAAATTGTACTCCGTCATAGTCAACGACGCCCTGAACAAGAATCAATTGAAAATATTTGCATATCTCTTAAGGAATATTTTTAATGAATTTTTGAAAATGAGGAAAGTCTGTGCACTTATTAGGCAGTGACTTAACTTTTTATTCAAAAAAGACCCCAAAAGTATCTTGGAATGTCTTGAAATTGTACACAGTCATAGTCAAGCATGCCCTGAACAAGAATCCGTTGAATATATTTGCATATCTCTTGAAGAATATTTTTAATGAACTTTTGAAAATCAGGAAAGCGATCCATGCACTTGGACATTCCAAGTATGTTGGAATGTCTTGAAATTGTACTCGGTCATAGTCAACGACGCCCTGAACAAGAATCCATTGAAAATATTTGCATATCTCTTAAGGAATATTTTTAATGAATTTTTGAAAATGATGAAAGTCTGTGCACTTAGGCAGTGACTTAACTTTTTATTCAAAAAAGACCCCAAAGGTATCTTGGAATGTCTTGAAATTGTACACAGTCATAGTCAAGCATGCCCTGAACAAGAATCCGTTGAATATATTTGCATATCTCTTGAAGAATATTTTTAATGAACTTTTGAAAATCAGGAAAGCGATCCATGCACTTGGACATTCCAAGTATGTTGGAATGTCTTGAAATTGTACTCAGTCATAGTCAACGACGCCCTGAACAAGAATCCGTTGAAAATATTTGCATATCGCTTAAGGAATATTTTTAATGAATTTTTGAAAATCAGGAAAGCGATCCATGCACTTAGGCAGTGACTTAACTTTTTTGTCAAAAAAGACCCCAAAAGTATCTTGGAATGTCTTGAAATTGTACACAGTCATAGTCAAGCATGCCCTGAACAAGAATCCGTTGAATATATTTGCATATCTCTTGAAGAATATTTTTAATGAATTTTTGAAAATCCGAAAAGCGATCCATGCACTTGGACATTCCAAGTATGTTGGAATGTCTTTAAATTGTACTCAGTCATAGTCAACGACGCCCTGAACAAGAATCAATTGAAAATATTTGCATATCTCTTAAGGAATATTTTTAATGAATTTTTGAAAATGAGGAAAGTCTGTGCACTTAGGCAGTGACTTAACTTTTTATTCAAAAAAGACCCCAAAAGTATCTTGGAATGTCTTGAAATTGTACACAGTCATAGTCAAGCATGCCCTGAACAAGAATCCGTTGAATATATTTGCATATCTCTTGAAGAATATTTTTAATGAACTTTTGAAAATCAGGAAAGCGATCCATGCACTTGGACATTCCAAGTATGTTGGAATGTCTTGAAATTGTACTCAGTCATAGTCAACGACGCCCTGAACAAGAATCCGTTGAAAATATTTGCATATCGCTTAAGGAATATTTTTAATGAATTTTTGAAAATCAGGAAAGCGATCCATGCACTTAGGCAGTGACTTAACTTTTTTGTCAAAAAAGACCCCAAAAGTTTCTTGGAATGTCTTGAAATTGTACACAGTCATAGTCAAGCATGCCCTGAACAAGAATCCGTTGAATATATTTGCATATCTCTTGAAGAATATTTTTAATGAATTTTTGAAAATCCGAAAAGCGATCCATGCACTTGGACATTCCAAGTATGTTGGAATGTCTTTAAATTGTACTCAGTCATAGTCAACGACGCCCTGAACAAGAATCAATTGAAAATATTTGCATATCTCTTAAGGAATATTTTTAATGAATTTTTGAAAATGAGGAAAGTCTGTGCACTTAGGCAGTGACTTAACTTTTTATTCAAAAAAGACCCCAAAAGTATCTTGGAATGTCTTGAAATTGTACACAGTCATAGTCAAGCATGCCCTGAACAAGAATCCGTTGAATATATTTGCATATCTCTTGAAGAATATTTTTAATGAACTTTTGAAAATCAGGAAAGCGATCCATGCACTTGGACATTCCAAGTATGTTGGAATGTCTTGAAATTGTACTCAGTCATAGTCAACGACGCCCTGAACAAGAATCCATTGAAAATATTTGCATATCGTTTAAGGAATATTTTTAAAGAATTTCTGAAAATCAGGAAAGCGATCCATGCACTTAGGCAGTGACTTAACTTTTTCGTCAAAAAAGACCCCAAAAGTATCTTGGAATGTCTTGAAATTGTACACAGTCATAGTCAAGAATGCCCTGAACAAGAATCCGTTGAATATATTTGCATATCTCTTGAAGAATATTTTTAATGAATTTTTGAAAATCCGGAAAGCGATCCATGCACTTGGACATTCCAAGTATGTTGGAATGTCTTGAAATTGTACTCGGTCATAGTCAACGACGCCTTGAACAAGAATCCATTGAAAATATTTGCATATCTCTTAAGGAATATTTTTAATGAATTTTTGAAAATGATGAAAGTCTGTGCACTTAGGCAGTGACTTAACTTTTTATTCAAAAAAGACCCCAAAGGTATCTTGGAATGTCTTGAAATTGTACACAGTCATAGTCAAGCATGCCCTGAACAAGAATCCGTTGAATATATTTGCATATCTCTTGAAGAATATTTTTAATGAACTTTTGAAAATCAGGAAAGCGATCCATGCACTTGGACATTCCAAGTATGTTGGAATGTCTTGAAATTGTACTCAGTCATAGTCAACGACGCCCTGAACAAGAATCCGTTGAAAATATTTGCATATCTCTTAAGGAATATTTTTAATGAATTTTTGAAAATGAGGAAAGTCTGTGCACTTAGGCAGTGACTTAACTTTTTATTCAAAAAAGACCCCAAAAGTATCTTGGAATGTCTTGAAATTGTACACAGTCATAGTCAAGCATGCCCTGAACAAGAATCCGTTGAATATATTTGCATATCTCTTGAAGAATATTTTTAATGAACTTTTGAAAATCAGGAAAGCGATCCATGCACTTGGACATTCCAAGTATGTTGGAATGTTTTGAAATTGTACTCAGTCATAGTCAACGACGCCCTGAACAAGAATCCGTTGAAAATATTTGCATATCGCTTAAGGAATATTTTTAATGAATTTTTGAAAATCAGGAAAGCGATTCATGCACTTAGGCAGTGACTTAACTTTTTATTCAAAAAAGACCCCAAAAGTTTCTTGGAATGTCTTGAAATTGTACACAGTCATAGTCAAGCATGCCCTGAACAAGAATCCGTTGAATATATTTGCATATCTCTTGAAGAATATTTTTAATGAATTTTTGAAAATCCGAAAAGCGATCCATGCACTTGGACATTCCAAGTATGTTGGAATGTCTTGAAATTGTACTCAGTCATAGTCAACGACGCCCTGAACAAGAATCAATTGAAAATATTTGCATATCTCTTAAGGAATATTTTTAATGAATTTTTGAAAATGAGGAAAGTCTGTGCACTTCGGCAGTGACTTAACTTTTTATTCAAAAAAGACCCCAAAAGTATCTTGGAATGTCTTGAAATTGTACACAGTCATAGTCAAGCATGCCCTGAACAAGAATCCGTTGAATATATTTGCATATCTCTTGAAGAATATTTTTAATGAACTTTTGAAAATCAGGAAAGCGATCCATGCACTTGGACATTCCAAGTGTGTTGGAATGTCTTGAAATTGTACTCAGTCATAGTCAACGACGCCCTGAACAAGAATCCGTTGAAAATATTTGCATATCGCTTAAGGAATATTTTTAATGAATTTTTGAAAATCAGGAAAGCGATCCATGCACTTAGGCAGTGACTTAACTTTTTTGTCAAAAAAGACCCCAAAAGTATCTTGGAATGTCTTGAAATTGTACACAGTCATAGTCAAGCATGCCCTGAACAAGAATCCGTTGAATATATTTGCATATCTCTTGAAGAATATTTTTAATGAATTTTTGAAAATCCGAAAAGCGATCCATGCACTTGGACATTCCAAGTATGTTGGAATGTCTTGAAATTGTACTCAGTCATAGTCAACGACGCCCTGAACAAGAATCCGTTGAAAATATTTGCATATCTCTTAAGGAATATTTTTAATGAATTTTTGAAAATGAGGAAAGTCTGTGCACTTCGGCAGTGACTTAACTTTTTATTCAAAAAAGACCCCAAAAGTATCTTGGAATGTCTTGAAATTGTACACAGTCATAGTCAAGCATGCCCTGAACAAGAATCCGTTGAATATATTTGCATATCTCTTGAAGAATATTTTTAATGAACTTTTGAAAATCAGGAAAGCGATCCATGCACTTGGACATTCCAAGTATGTTGGAATGTTTTGAAATTGTACTCAGTCATAGTCAACGACGCCCTGAACAAGAATCCGTTGAAAATATTTGCATATCGCTTAAGGAATATTTTTAATGAATTTTTGAAAATCAGGAAAGCGATTCATGCACTTAGGCAGTGACTTAACTTTTTATTCAAAAAAGACCCCAAAAGTATCTTGGAATGTCTTGAAATTGTACACAGTCATAGTCAAGCATGCCTTGAACAAGAATCCGTTGAATATATTTGCATATCTCTTGAAGAATATTTTTAATGAATTTTTGAAAATCCGAAAAGCGATCCATGCACTTGGACATTCCAAGTATGTTGGAATGTCTTGAAATTGTACTCAGTCATAGTCAACGACGCCCTGAACAAGAATCAATTGAAAATATTTGCATATCTCTTAAGGAATATTTTTAATGAATTTTTGAAAATGAGGAAAGTCTGTGCACTTCGGCAGTGACTTAACTTTTTATTCAAAAAAGACCCCAAAAGTATCTTGGAATGTCTTGAAATTGTACACAGTCATAGTCAAGCATGCCCTGAACAAGAATCCGTTGAATATATTTGCATATCTCTTGAAGAATATTTTTAATGAATTTTTGAAAATCAGGAAAGCAATCCATGCACTTAGGCAGTGACTTAACTTTTTTGTCAAAAAAGTCCCCAAAAGTATCTTGGAATGTCTTGAAATTGTACACAGTCATAGTCAAGCATGCCCTGAACAAGAATCCGTTGAATATATTTGCATATCTCTTGAAGAATATTTTTAATGAATTTTTGAAAATCCGGAAAGCGATCCATGCACTTGGACATTCCAAGTATGTTGGAATGTCTTGAAATTGTACTCGGTCATAGTCAACGATGCCCTGAACAAGAATCCATTGAAAATATTTGCATATCTCTTAAGGAATATTTTTAATGAATTTTTGAAAATGATGAAAGTCTGTGCACTTAGGCAGTGACTTAACTTTTTATTCAAAAAAGACCCCAAAGGTATCTTGGAATGTCTTGAAATTGTACACAGTCATAGTCAAGCATGCCCTGAACAAGAATCCATTGAATATATTTGCATATCTCTTGAAGAATATTTTTAATGAACTTTTGAAAATCAGGAAAGCGATCCATGCACTTGGACATTCCAAGTATGTTGGAATGTCTTGAAATTGTACTCAGTCATAGTCAACGACGCCCTGAACAAGAATCCGTTGAAAATATTTGCATATCGCTTAAGGAATATTTTTAATGAATTTTTGAAAATCAGGAAAGCGATCCATGCACTTAGGCAGTGACTTAACTTTTTTGTCAAAAAAGACCCCAAAAGTATCTTGGAATGTCTTGAAATTGTACACAGTCATAGTCAAGCATGCCCTGAACAAGAATCTGTTGAATATATTTGCATATCTCTTGAAGAATATTTTTAATGAATTTTTGAAAATCCGAAAAGCGATCCATGCACTTGGACATTCCAAGTATGTTGGAATGTCTTGAAATTGTACTCAGTCATAGTCAACGACGCCCTGAACAAGAATCAATTGAAAATATTTGCATATCTCTTAAGGAATATTTTTAATGAATTTTTGAAAATGAGGAAAGTCTGTGCACTTAGGCAGTGACTTAACTTTTTATTCAAAAAAGACCCCAAAAGTATCTTGGAATGTCTTGAAATTGTACACAGTCATAGTCAAGCATGCCCTGAACAAGAATCCGTTGAATATATTTGCATATCTCTTGAAGAATATTTTTAATGAACTTTTGAAAATCCGGAAAGCGATCCATGCACTTGGACATTCCAAGTATGTTGGAATGTCTTGAAATTGTACTCAGTCATAGTCAACGACGCCCTGAACAAGAATCCGTTGAAAATATTTGCATATCGTTTAAGGAATATTTTTAAAGAATTTCTGAAAATCAGGAAAGCGATCCATGCACTTAGGCAGTGACTTAACTTTTTCGTCAAAAAAGACCCCAAAAGTATCTTGGAATGTCTTGAAATTGTACACAGTCATAGTCAAGCATGCCCTGAACAAGAATCCGTTGAATATATTTGCATATCTCTTGAAGAATATTTTTAATGAATTTTTGAAAATCCGGAAAGCGATCCATGCACTTGGACATTCCAAGTATGTTGGAATGTCTTGAAATTGTACTCGGTCATAGTCAACGACGCCCTGAACAAGAATCCATTGAAAATATTTGCATATCTCTTAAGGAATATTTTTAATGAATTTTTGAAAATGATGAAAGTCTGTGCACTTAGGCAGTGACTTAACTTTTTATTCAAAAAAGACCCCAAAGGTATCTTGGAATGTCTTGAAATTGTACACAGTCATAGTCAAGCATGCCCTGAACAAGAATCCGTTGAATATATTTGCATATCTCTTGAAGAATATTTTTAATGAATTTTTGAAAATCCGGAAAGCGATCCATGCACTTGGACATTCCAAGTATGTTGGAATGTCTTGAAATTGTACTCGGTCATAGTCAACGACGCCCTGAACAAGAATCCATTGAAAATATTTGCATATCTCTTAAGGAATATTTTTAATGAATTTTTGAAAATGATGAAAGTCTGTGCACTTAGGCAGTGACTTAACTTTTTATTCAAAAAAGACCCCAAAGGTATCTTGGAATGTCTTGAAATTGTACACAGTCATAGTCAAGCATGCCCTGAACAAGAATCCGTTGAATATATTTGCATATCTCTTGAAGAATATTTTTAATGAACTTTTGAAAATCAGGAAAGCGATCCATGCACTTGGACATTCCAAGTATGTTGGAATGTCTTGAAATTGTACTCAGTCATAGTCAACGACGCCCTGAACAAGAATCCGTTGAAAATATTTGCATATCGTTTAAGGAATATTTTTAAAGAATTTCTGAAAATCAGGAAAGCGATCCATGCACTTCGGCAGTGACTTAACTTTTTTGTCAAAAAAGACCCCAAAAGTATCTTTGAATGTCTTGAAATTGTACACAGTCATAGTCAAGCATGCCCTGAACAAGAATCCGTTGAATATATTTGCATATCTCTTGAAGAATATTTTTAATGAATTTTTGAAAATCCGAAAAGCGATCCATGCACTTGGACATTCCAAGTATGTTGGAATGTCTTGAAATTGTACTCAGTCATAGTCAACGACGCCCTGAACAAGAATCAATTGAAAATATTTGCATATCTCTTAAGGAATATTTTTAATGAATTTTTGAAAATGAGGAAAGTCTGTGCACTTAGGCAGTGACTTAACTTTTTATTCAAAAAAGACCCCAAAAGTATCTTGGAATGTCTTGAAATTGTACACAGTCATAGTCAAGCATGCCCTGAACAAGAATCCGTTGAATATATTTGCATATCTCTTGAAGAATATTTTTAATGAACTTTTGAAAATCAGGAAAGCGATCCATGCACTTGGACATTCCAAGTATGTTGGAATGTCTTGAAATTGTACTCAGTCATAGTCAACGACGCCCTGAACAAGAATCCGTTGAAAATATTTGCATATCGTTTAAGGAAAATTTTTAAAGAATTTCTGAAAATCAGGAAAGCGATCCATGCACTTAGGCAGTGATTTAACTTTTTCGTCAAAAAAGACCCCAAAAGTATCTTGGAATGTCTTGAAATTGTACACAGTCATAGTCAAGCATGCCCTGAACAAGAATCCGTTGAATATATTTGCATATCTCTTGAAGAATATTTTTAATGAATTTTTGAAAATCCGGAAAGCGATCCATGCACTTGGACATTCCAAGTATGTTGGAATGTCTTGAAATTGTACTCGGTCATAGTCAACGACGCCCTGAACAAGAATCCATTGAAAATATTTGCATATCTCTTAAGGAATATTTTTAATGAATTTTTGAAAATGATGAAAGTCTGTGCACTTAGGCAGTGACTTAACTTTTTATTCAAAAAAGACCCCAAAGGTATCTTGGAATGTCTTGAAATTGTACACAGTCATAGTCAAGCATGCCCTGAACAAGAATCCGTTGAATATATTTGCATATCTCTTGAAGAATATTTTTAATGAACTTTTGAAAATCAGGAAAGCGATCCATGCACTTGGACATTCCAAGTATGTTGGAATGTCTTGAAATTGTACTCAGTCATAGTCAACGACGCCCTGAACAAGAATCAATTGAAAATATTTGCATATCTCTTAAGGAATATTTTTAATGAATTTTTGAAAATGAGGAAAGTCTGTGCACTGAGGCAGTGACTTAACTTTTTATTCAAAAAAGACCCCAAAAGTATCTTGGAATGTCTTGAAATTGTACACAGTCATAGTCAAGCATGCCCTGAACAAGAATCCGTTGAATATATTTGCATATCTCTTGAAGAATATTTTTAATGAACTTTTGAAAATCAGGAAAGCGATCCATGCACTTAGGCAGTGACTTAACTTTTTTGTCAAAAAAGACCCCAAAAGTATCTTGGAATGTCTTGAAATTGTACACAGTCATAGTCAAGCATGCCCTGAACAAGAATCCGTTGAATATATTTGCATATCTCTTGAAGAATATTTTTAATGAATTTTTGAAAATCAGAAAAGCGATCCATGCACTTGGACATTCCAAGTATGTTGGAATGTCTTGAAATTGTACTCAGTCATAGTCAACGACGCCCTGAACAAGAATCAATTGAAAATATTTGCATATCTCTTAAGGAATATTTTTAATGAATTTTTGAAAATGAGGAAAGTCTGTGCACTTAGGCAGTGACTTAACTTTTTATTCAAAAAAGACCCCAAAAGTATCTTGGAATGTCTTGAAATTGTACACAGTCATAGTCAAGCATGCCCTGAACAAGAATCCGTTGAATATATTTGCATATCTCTTGAAGAATATTTTTAATGAACTTTTGAAAATCAGGAAAGCGATCCATGCACTTGGACATTCCAAGTATGTTGGAATGTCTTGAAATTGTACTCAGTCATAGTCAACGACGCCCTGAACAAGAATCCGTTGAAAATATTTGCATATCGTTTAAGGAATATTTTTAAAGAATTTCTGAAAATCAGGAAAGCGATCCATGCACTTAGGCAGTGACTTAACTTTTTCGTCAAAAAAGACCCCAAAAGTATCTTGGAATGTCTTGAAATTGTACACAGTCATAGTCAAGCATGCCCTGAACAAGAATCCGTTGAATATATTTGCATATCTCTTGAAGAATATTTTTAATGAACTTTTGAAAATCAGGAAAGCGATCCATGCACTTGGACATTCCAAGTATGTTGGAATGTCTTGAAATTGTACTCAGTCATAGTCAACGACGCCCTGAACAAGAATCCGTTGAAAATATTTGCATATCGCTTAAGGAATATTTTTAATGAATTTTTGAAAATCAGGAAAGCAATCCTTGCACTTAGGCAGTGACTTAACTTTTTTGTCAAAAAAGACCCCAAAAGTATCTTGGAATGTCTTGAAATTGTACACAGTCATAGTCAAGCATGCCCTGAACAAGAATCCGTTGAATATATTTGCATATCTCTTGAAGAATATTTTTAATGAATTTTGAAAATCCGAAAAGCGATCCATGCACTTGGACATTCCAAGTATGTTGGAATGTCTTGAAATTGTACTCAGTCATAGTCAACGACGCCCTGAACAAGAATCAATTGAAAATATTTGCATATCTCTTAAGGAATATTTTTAATGAATTTTTGAAAATGAGGAAAGTCTGTGCACTTAGGCAGTGACTTAACTTTTTATTCAAAAAAGACCCCAAAAGTATCTTGGAATGTCTTGAAATTGTACACAGTCATAGTCAAGCATGCCCTGAACAAGAATCCGTTGAATATATTTGCATATCTCTTGAAGAATATTTTTAATGAACTTTTGAAAATCAGGAAAGCGATCCATGCACTTGGACATTCCAAGTATGTTGGAATGTCTTGAAATTGTACTCGGTCATAGTCAACGACGCCCTGAACAAGAATCCATTGAAAATATTTGCATATCTCTTAAGGAATATTTTTAATGAATTTTTGAAAATGATGAAAGTCTGTGCACTTAGGCAGTGACTTAACTTTTTATTCAAAAAAGACCCCAAAGGTATCTTGGAATGTCTTGAAATTGTACACAGTCATAGTCAAGCATGCCCTGAACAAGAATCCGTTGAATATATTTGCATATCTCTTGAAGAATATTTTTAATGAACTTTTGAAAATCAGGAAAGCGATCCATGCACTTGGACATTCCAAGTATGTTGGAATGTCTTGAAATTGTACTCAGTCATAGTCAACGACGCCCTGAACAAGAATCCGTTGAAAATATTTGCATATCGCTTAAGGAATATTTTTAATGAATTTTTGAAAATCAGGAAAGCAATCCTTGCACATAGGCAGTGACTTAACTTTTTTGTCAAAAAAGACCCCAAAAGTATCTTGGAATGTCTTGAAATTGTACACAGTCATAGTCAAGCATGCCCTGAACAAGAATCCGTTGAATATATTTGCATATCTCTTGAAGAATATTTTTAATGAATTTTTGAAAATCCGAAAAGCGATCCATGCACTTGGACATTCCAAGTATGTTGGAATGTCTTGAAATTGTACTCAGTCATAGTCAACGACGCCCTGAACAAGAATCAATTGAAAATATTTGCATATCTCTTAAGGAATATTTTTAATGAATTTTTGAAAATGAGGAAAGTCTGTGCACTTAGGCAGTGACTTAACTTTTTATTCAAAAAAGACCCCAAAAGTATCTTGGAATGTCTTGAAATTGTACACAGTCATAGTCAAGCATGCCCTGAACAAGAATCCGTTGAATATATTTGCATATCTCTTGAAGAATATTTTTAATGAACTTTTGAAAATCAGGAAAGCGATCCATGCACTTGGACATTCCAAGTATGTTGGAATGTCTTGAAATTGTACTCAGTCATAGTCAACGACGCCCTGAACAAGAATCCGTTGAAAATATTTGCATATCGCTTAAGGAATATTTTTAATGAATTTTTGAAAATCAGGAAAGCGATCCATGCACTTAGGCAGTGACTTAACTTTTTCGTCAAAAAAGACCCCAAAAGTATCTTGGAATGTCTTGAAATTGTACACAGTCATAGTCAAGCATGCCCTGAACAAGAATCCGTTGAATATATTTGCATATCTCTTGAAGAATATTTTTAATGAATTTTTGAAAATCCGGAAAGCGATCCATGCACTTGGACATTCCAAGTATGTTGGAATGTCTTGAAATTGTACTCGGTCATAGTCAACGACGCCCTGAACAAGAATCCATTGAAAATATTTGCATATCTCTTAAGGAATATTTTTAATGAATTTTTGAAAATGATGAAAGTCTGTGCACTTAGGCAGTGACTTAACTTTTTATTCAAAAAAGACCCCAAAGGTATCTTGGAATGTCTTGAAATTGTACACAGTCATAGTCAAGCATGCCCTGAACAAGAATCCGTTGAATATATTTGCATATCTCTTGAAGAATATTTTTAATGAACTTTTGAAAATCAGGAAAGCGATCCATGCACTTGGACATTCCAAGTATGTTGGAATGTCTTGAAATTGTACTCAGTCATAGTCAACGACGCCCTGAACAAGAATTCGTTGAAAATATTTGCATATCGCTTAAGGAATATTTTTAATGAATTTTTGAAAATCAGGAAAGCAATCCATGCACTTAGGCAGTGACTTAACTTTTTTGTCAAAAAAGACCCCAAAAGTATCTTGGAATGTCTTGAAATTGTACACAGTCATAGTCAAGCATGCCCTGAACAAGAATCCGTTGAATATATTTGCATATCTCTTGAAGAATATTTTTAATGAACTTTTGAAAATCAGGAAAGCGATCCATGCACTTGGACATTCCAAGTATGTTGGAATGTCTTGAAATTGTACTCAGTCATAGTCAACGACGCCCTGAACAAGAATCCGTTGAAAATATTTGCATATCGTTTAAGGAATATTTTTAAAGAATTTCTGAAAATCAGGAAAGCGATCCATGCACTTAGGCAGTGACTTAACTTTTTCGTCAAAAAAGACCCCAAAAGTATCTTGGAATGTCTTGAAATTGTACACAGTCATAGTCAAGCATGCCCTGAACAAGAATCCGTTGAATATATTTGCATATCTCTTGAAGAATATTTTTAATGAATTTTTGAAAATCCGGAAAGCGATCCATGCACTTGGACATTCCAAGTATGTTGGAATGTCTTGAAATTGTACTCGGTCATAGTCAACGACGCCCTGAACAAGAATCCATTGAAAATATTTGCATATCTCTTAAGGAATATTTTTAATGAATTTTTGAAAATGATGAAAGTCTGTGCACTTAGGCAGTGACTTAACTTTTTATTCAAAAAAGACCCCAAAGGTATCTTGGAATGTCTTGAAATTGTACACAGTCATAGTCAAGCATGCCCTGAACAAGAATCCGTTGAATATATTTGCATATCTCTTGAAGAATATTTTTAATGAACTTTTGAAAATCAGGAAAGCGATCCATGCACTTGGACATTCCAAGTATGTTGGAATGTCTTGAAATTGTACTCAGTCATAGTCAACGACGCCCTGAACAAGAATCCGTTGAAAATATTTGCATATCGTTTAAGGAATATTTTTAAAGAATTTCTGAAAATCAGGAAAGCGATCCATGCACTTAGGCAGTGACTTAACTTTTTCGTCAAAAAAGACCCCAAAAGTATCTTGGAATGTCTTGAAATTGTACACAGTCATAGTCAAGCATGCCCTGAACAAGAATCCGTTGAATATATTTGCATATCTCTTGAAGAATATTTTTAATGAATTTTTGAAAATCCGGAAAGCGATCCATGCACTTGGACATTCCAAGTATGTTGGAATGTCTTGAAATTGTACTCGGTCATAGTCAACGACGCCCTGAACAAGAATCCATTGAAAATATTTGCATATCTCTTAAGGAATATTTTTAATGAATTTTTGAAAATGATGAAAGTCTGTGCAGTTAGGCAGTGACTTAACTTTTTTGTCAAAAAAGACCCCAAAGGTATCTTGGAATGTCTTGAAATTGTACACAGTCATAGTCAAGCATGCCCTGAACAAGAATCCGTTGAATATATTTGCATATCTCTTGAAGAATATTTTTAATGAACTTTTGAAAATCAGGAAAGCGATCCATGCACTTGGACATTCCAAGTATGTTGGAATGTCTTGAAATTGTACTCAGTCATAGTCAACGACGCCCTGAACAAGAATCCGTTGAAAATATTTGCATATCGCTTAAGGAATATTTTTAATGAATTTTTGAAAATCAGGAAAGCGATCCATGCACTTAGGCAGTGACTTAACTTTTTTGTCAAAAAAGACCCCAAAAGTATCTTGGAATGTCTTGAAATTGTACACAGTCATAGTCAAGCATGCCCTGAACATGAATCCGTTGAATATATTTGCATATCTCTTGAAGAATATTTTTAATGAATTTTTGAAAATCCGGAAAGCGATCCATGCACTTGGACATTCCAAGTATGTTGGAATGTCTTGAAATTGTACTCGGTCATAGTCAACAACGCCCTGAACAAGAATCCATTGAAAATATTTGCATATCTCTTAAGGAATATTTTTAATGAATTTTTGAAAATGATGAAAGTCTGTGCACTTAGGCAGTGACTTAACTTTTTATTCAAAGAAGACCCCAAAGGTATCTTGGAATGTCTTGAAATTGTACACAGTCATAGTCAAGCATGCCCTGAACAAGAATCCGTTGAATATATTTGCATATCTCTTGAAGAATATTTTTAATGAACTTTTGAAAATCAGGAAAGCGATCCATGCACTTGGACATTCCAAGTATGTTGGAATGTCTTGAAATTGTACTCAGTCATAGTCAACGACGCCCTGAACAAGAATCGGTTGAAAATATTTGCATATCGCTTAAGGAATATTTTTAATGAATTTTTGAAAATCAGGAAAGCGATCCATGCACTTAGGCAGTGACTTAACTTTTTTGTCAAAAAAGACCCCAAAAGTATCTTGGAATGTCTTGAAATTGTACACAGTCATAGTCAAGCATGCCCTGAACAAGAATCCGTTGAATATATTTGCATATCTCTTGAAGAATATTTTTAATGAATTTTTGAAAATCCGAAAAGCGATCCATGCACTTGGACATTCCAAGTATGTTGGAATGTCTTGAAATTGTACTCAGTCATAGTCAACGACGCCCTGAACAAGAATCAATTGAAAATATTTGCATATCTCTTAAGGAATATTTTTAATGAATTTTTGAAAATGAGGAAAGTCTGTGCACTTAGGCATTGACTTAACTTTTTATTCAAAAAAGACCCCAAAAGTATCTTGGAATGTCTTGAAATTGTACACAGTCATAGTCAAGCATGCCCTGAACAAGAATCCGTTGAATATATTTGCATATCTCTTGAAGAATATTTTAAATGAACTTTTGAAAATCAGGAAAGCGATCCATGCACTTGGACATTCCAAGTATGTTGGAATGTCTTGAAATTGTACTCAGTCATAGTCAACGACGCCCTGAACAAGAATCCGTTGAAAATATTTGCATATCGTTTAAGGAATATTTTTAAAGAATTTCTGAAAATCAGGAAAGCGATCCATGCACTTAGGCAGTGACTTAACTTTTTCGTCAAAAAAGACCCCAAAAGTATCTTGGAATGTCTTGAAATTGTACACAGTCATAGTCAAGCATGCCCTGAACAAGAATCCGTTGAATATATTTGCATATCTCTTGAAGAATATTTTTAATGAACTTTTGAAAATCAGGAAAGCGATCCATGCACTTGGACATTCCAAGTATGTTGGAATGTCTTGAAATTGTACTCAGTCATAGTCAACGACGCCCTGAACAAGAATCCGTTGAAAATATTTGCATATCGTTTAAGGAATATTTTTAAAGAATTTCTGAAAATCAGGAAAGCGATCCATGCACTTAGGCAGTGACTTAACTTTTTCGTCAAAAAAGACCCCAAAAGTATCTTGGAATGTCTTGAAATTGTACACAGTCATAGTCAAGCATGCCCTGAACAAGAATCCGTTGAATATATTTGCATATCTCTTGAAGAATATTTTTAATGAATTTTTGAAAATCCGGAAAGCGATCCATGCACTTGGACATTCCAAGTATGTTGGAATGTCTTGAAATTGTACTCAGTCATAGTCAACAACGCCCTGAACAAGAATCCATTGAAAATATTTGCATATCGTTTAAGGAATATTTTTAATGAATTTTTGAAAATGAGGAAAGTCTGTGCACTTAGGCAGTGACTTAACTTTTTATTCAAAAAAGACCCCAAAAGTATCTTGGAATGTCTTGAAATTGTACACAGTCATAGTCAAGCATGCCCTGAACAAGAATCCGTTGAATATATTTGCATATCTCTTGAAGAATATTTTTAATGAACTTTTGAAAATCAGGAAAGCGATCCATGCACTTGGACATTCCAAGTATGTTGGAATGTTTTGAAATTGTACTCAGTCATAGTCAACGACGCCCTGAACAAGAATCCGTTGAAAATATTTGCATATCGCTTCAGGAATATTTTTAATGAATTTTTGAAAATCAGGAAAGCGATCCATGCACTTAGGCAGTGACTTAACTTTTTATTCAAAAAAGACCCCAAAAGTATCTTGGAATGTCTTGAAATTGTACACAGTCATAGTCAAGCATGCCCTGAACAAGAATCCGTTGAATATATTAGCATATCTCTTGAAGAATATTTTTAATGAATTTTTGAAAATCCGAAAAGCGATCCATGCACTTGGACATTCCAAGTATGTTGGAATGTCTTGAAATTGTACTCAGTCATAGTCAACGACGCCCTGAACAAGAATCCATTGAAAATATTTGCATATCTCTTAAGGAATATTTTTAATGAATTTTTGAAAATGAGGAAAGTCTGTGCACTTCGGCAGTGACTTAACTTTTTATTCAAAAAAGACCCCAAAGGTATCTTGGAATGTCTTGAAATTGTACACAGTCATAGTCAAGCATGCCCTGAACAAGAATCCGTTGAATATATTTGCATATCTCTTGAAGAATATTTTTAATGAACTTTTGAAAATCAGGAAAGCGATCCATGCACTTGGACATTCCAAGTATGTTGGAATGTCTTGAAATTGTACTCAGTCATAGTCAACGACGCCCTGAACAAGAATCCGTTGAAAATATTTGCATATCGCTTAAGGAATATTTTTAATGAATTTTTGAAAATCAGGAAAGCGATCCATGCACTTAGGCAGTGACTTAACTTTTTTGTCAAAAAAGACCCCAAAAGTATCTTTGAATGTCTTGAAATTGTACACAGTCATAGTCAAGCATGCCCTGAACAAGAATCCGTTGAATATATTTGCATATCTCTTGAAGAATATTTTTAATGAATTTTTGAAAATCCGAAAAGCGATCCATGCACTTGGACATTCCAAGTATGTTGGAATGTCTTGAAATTGTACTCAGTCATAGTCAACGACGCCCTGAACAAGAATCAATTGAAAATATTTGCATATCTCTTAAGGAATATTTTTAATGAATTTTTGAAAATCAGGAAAGCGATCCATGCACTTCGGCAGTGACTTAACTTTTTTGTCAAAAAAGACCCCAAAAGTATCTTGGAATGTCTTGAAATTGTACACAGTCATAGTCAAGCATGCCCTGAACAAGAATCCGTTGAATATATTTGCATATCTCTTGAAGAATATTTTTAATGAACTTTTGAAAATCAGGAAAGCGATCCATGCACTTGGACATTCCAAGTATGTTGGAATGTCTTGAAATTGTACTCAGTCATAGTCAACGACGCCCTGAACAAGAATCCGTTGAAAATATTTGCATATCGCTTAAGGAATATTTTTAATGAATTTTTTAAAATCAGGAAAGCGATCCATGCACTTAGGCAGTGACTTAACTTTTTTGTCAAAAAAGACCCGAAAAGTATCTTGGAATGTCTTGAAATTGTACACAGTCATAGTCAAGCATGCCCTGAACAAGAATCCGTTGAATATATTTGCATATCTCTTGAAGAATATTTTTAATGAATTTTTGAAAATCCGAAAAGCGATCCATGCACTTGGACATTCCAAGTATGTTGGAATGTCTTTAAATTGTACTCAGTCATAGTCAACGACGCCCTGAACAAGAATCAATTGAAAATATTTGCATATCTCTTAAGGAATATTTTTAATGAATTTTTGAAAATGAGGAAAGTCTGTGCACTTAGGCAGTGACTTAACTTTTTATTCAAAAAAGACCCCAAAAGTATCTTGGAATGTCTTGAAATTGTACACAGTCATAGTCAAGCATGCCCTGAACAAGAATCCGTTGAATATATTTGCATATCTCTTGAAGAATATTTTTAATGAACTTTTGAAAATCAGGAAAGCGATCCATGCACTTGGACATTCCAAGTATGTTGGAATGTTTTGAAATTGTACTCAGTCATAGTCAACGACGCCCTGAACAAGAATCCGTTGAAAATATTTGCATATCGCTTAAGGAATATTTTTAATGAATTTTTGAAAATCAGGAAAGCGATCCATGCACTTAGGCAGTGACTTAACTTTTTATTCAAAAAAGACCCCAAAAGTATCTTGGAATGTCTTGAAATTGTACACAGTCATAGTCAAGCATGCCCTGAACAAGAATCCGTTGAATATATTTGCATATCTCTTGAAGAATATTTTTAATGAATTTTTGAAAATCAGGAAAGCGATCCATGCACTTGGACATTCCAAGTATGTTGGAATGTCTTGAAATTGTACTCAGTCATAGTCAACGACGCCCTGAACAAGAATCAATTGAAAATATTTGCATATCTCTTAAGGAATATTTTTAATGAATTTTTGAAAATGAGGAAAGTCTGTGCACTTCGGCAGTGACTTAACTTTTTATTCAAAAAAGACCCCAAAAGTATCTTGGAATGTCTTGAAATTGTACACAGTCATAGTCAAGCATGCCCTGAACAAGAATCCGTTGAATATATTTGCATATCTCTTGAAGAATATTTTTAATGAACTTTTGAAAATCAGGAAAGCGATCCATGCACTTGGACATTCCAAGTATGTTGGGATGTCTTGAAATTGTACTCAGTCATAGTCAACGACGCCCTGAACAAGAATCCGTTGAAAATATTTGCATATCGCTTAAGGAATATTTTTAATGAATTTTTGAAAATCAGGAAAGCGATCCATGCACTTAGGCAGTGACTTAACTTTTTCGTCAAAAAAGACCCCAAAAGTATCTTGGAATGTCTTGAAATTGTACACAGTCATAGTCAAGCATGCCCTGAACAAGAATCCGTTGAATATATTTGCATATCTCTTGAAGAATATTTTTAATGAATTTTTGAAAATCCGGAAAGCGATCCATGCACTTGGACATTCCAATTATATTGGAATGTCTTGAAATTGTACTCAGTCATAGTCAACGACGCCCTGAACAAGAATCCGTTGAAAATATTTGCATATCGCTTAAGGAATATTTTTAATGAATTTTTGAAAATCAGGAAAGCGATCCATGCACTTGGACATTCCAAGTATGTTGGAATGTCTTGAAATTGTACTCAGTCATAGTCAACGATGCCCTGAACAAGAATCCGTTGAAAATATTTGCATATCGCTTAAGGAATATTTTTAATGAATTTTTGAAAATCAGGAAAGCGATCCATGCACTTAGGCAGTGACTTAACTTTTTTGTCAAAAAAGACCCCAAAAGTATCTTGGAATGTCTTGAAATTGTACACAGTCATAGTCAAGCATGCCCTGAACAAGAATCCGTTGAATATATTTGCATATCTCTTGAAGAATATTTTTAATGAATTTTTGAAAATCCGAAAAGCGATCCATGCACTTGGACATTCCAAGTATGTTGGAATGTCTTGAAATTGTACTCAGTCATAGTCAACGACGCCCTGAACAAGAATCAATTGAAAATATTTGCATATCTCTTAAGGAATATTTTTAATGAATTTTTGAAAATGATGAAAGTCTGTGCACTTAGGCAGTGACTTAACTTTTTATCCAAAAAAGACCCCAAAGGTATCTTGGAATGTCTTGAAATTGTACACAGTCATAGTCAAGCATGCCCTGAACAAGAATCCGTTGAATATATTTGCATATCGCTTGAAGAATATTTTTAATGAACTTTTGAAAATCAGGAAAGCGATCCATGCACTTGGACATTCCAAGTATGTTGGAATGTCTTGAAATTGTACTCAGTCATAGTCAACGACGCCCTGAACAAGAATCCGTTGAAAATATTTGCATATCGCTTAAGGAATATTTTTAATGAATTTTTGAAAATCAGGAAAGCGATCCATGCACTTAGGCAGTGACTTAACTTTTTTGTCAAAAAAGACCCCAAAAGTATCTTGGAATGTCTTGAAATTGTACACAGTCATAGTCAAGCATGCCCTGAACAAGAATCCGTTGAATATATTTGCATATCTCTTGAAGAATATTTTTAATGAATTTTTGAAAATCCGAAAAGCGATCCATGCACTTGGACATTCCAAGTATGTTGGAATGTCTTTAAATTGTACTCAGTCATAGTCAACGACGCCCTGAACAAGAATCAATTGAAAATATTTGCATATCTCTTAAGGAATATTTTTAAAGAATTTCTGAAAATGAGGAAAGTCTGTGCACTTAGGCAGTGACTTAACTTTTTATTCAAAAAAGACCCCAAAAGTATCTTGGAATGTCTTGAAATTGTACACAGTCATAGTCAAGCATGCCCTGAACAAGAATCCGTTGAATATATTTGCATATCTCTTGAAGAATATTTTTAATGAACTTTTGAAAATCAGGAAAGCGATCCATGCACTTGGACATTCCAAGTATGTTGGAATGTTTTGAAATTGTACTCAGTCATAGTCAACGACGCCCTGAACAAGAATCCGTTGAAAATATTTGCATATCGCTTAAGGAATATTTTTAATGAATTTTTGAAAATCAGGAAAGCGATCCATGCACTTAGGCAGTGACTTAACTTTTTATTCAAAAAAGACCCCAAAAGTATCTTGGAATGTCTTGAAATTGTACACAGTCATAGTCAAGCATGCCCTGAACAAGAATCCGTTGAATATATTTGCATATCGCTTAAGGAATATTTTTAATGAATTTTTGAAAATCAGGAAAGCGATCCATGCACTTGGACATTCCAAGTATGTTGGAATGTCTTGAAATTGTACTCAGTCATAGTCAACAACGCCCTGAACAAGAATCCATTGAAAATATTTGCATATCGCTTAAGGAATATTTTTAATGAATTTTTGAAAATCAGGAAAGCGATCCATGCACTTAGGCAGTGACTTAACTTTTTTGTCAAAAAAGACCCCAAAAGTATCTTGGAATGTCTTGAAATTGTACACAGTCATAGTCAAGCATGCCCTGAACAAGAATCCGTTGAATATATTTGCATATCTCTTGAAGAATATTTTTAATGAATTTTTGAAAATCCGAAAAGTGATCCATGCACTTGGACATTCCAAGTATGTTGGAATGTCTTGAAATTGTACTCGGTCATAGTCAACGACGCCCTGAACAAGAATCCATTGAAAATATTTGCATATGTCTTAAGGAATATTTTTAATGAATTTTTGAAAATGATGAAAGTCTGTGCACTTAGGCAGTGACTTAACTTTTTATTCAAAAAAGACCCCAAAGGTATCTTGGAATGTCTTGAAATTGTACACAGTCATAGTCAAGCATGCCCTGAACAAGAATCCGTTGAATATATTTGCATATCTCTTGAAGAATATTTTTAATGAACTTTTGAAAATCAGGAAAGCGATCCATGCACTTGGACATTCCAAGTATGTTGGAATGTCTTGAAATTGTACTCAGTCATAGTCAACGACGCCCTGAACAAGAATCCGTTGAAAATATTTGCATATCGCTTAAGGAATATTTTTAATGAATTTTTGAAAATCAGGAAAGCGATCCATGCACTTAGGCAGTGACTTAACTTTTTTGTCAAAAAAGACCCCAAAAGTATCTTGGAATGTCTTGAAATTGTACTCAGTCATAGTCAACGACGCCCTGAACAAGAATCCGTTGAAAATATTTGCATATCGCTTAAGGAATATTTTTAATGAATTTTTGAAAATCCGAAAAGCGATCCATGCACTTAGGCAGTGACTTAACTTTTTCGTCAAAAAAGACCCCAAAAGTATCTTGGAATGTCTTGAAATTGTACACAGTCATAGTCAAGCATGCCCTGAACAAGAATCCGTTGAATATATTTGCATATCTCTTGAAGAATATTTTTAATGAATTTTTGAAAATCAGGAAAGCGATCCATGCACTTGGACATTCCAAGTATGTTGGAATGTCTTGAAATTGTACTCAGTCATAGTCAACAACGCCCTGAACAAGAATCCATTGAAAATATTTGCATATCGCTTAAGGAATATTTTTAATGAATTTTTGAAAATCAGGAAAGCGATCCATGCACTTAGGCAGTGACTTAACATTTTATTCAAAAAAGACCCCAAAAGTATCTTGGAATGTCTTGAAATTGTACACAGTCATAGTCAAGCATGCCCTGAACAAGAATCCGTTGAATATATTTGCATATCTCTTGAAGAATCTTTTTAATGAACTTTTGAAAATCAGGAAAGCGATCCATGCACTTGGACATTCCAAGTATGTTGGAATGTCTTGAAATTGTACTCAGTCATAGTCAACGACGCCCTGAACAAGAATCCGTTGAAAATATTTGCATATCGCTTAAGGAATATTTTTAATGAATTTTTGAAAATCAGGAAAGCGATCCATGCACTTAGGCAGTGACTTAACTTTTTATTCAAAAAAGACCCCAAAAGTATCTTGGAATGTCTTGAAATTGTACACAGTCATAGTCAAGCATGCCCTGAACAAGAATCCGTTGAATATATTTGCATATCTCTTGAAGAATATTTTTAATGAACTTTTGAAAATCAGGAAATCGATCCATGCACTTGGACATTCCAAGTATGTTGGAATGTCTTGAAATTGTACTCGGTCATAGTCAACGACGCCCTGAACAAGAATCCATTGAAAATATTTGCATATCTCTTAAGGAATATTTTTAATGAATTTTTGAAAATGATGAAAGTCTGTGCACTTAGGCAGTGACTTAACTTTTTATTCAAAAAAGACCCCAAAAGTATCTTGGAATGTCTTGAAATTGTACTCAGTCATAGTCAACGACGATCTGAACAAGAATCAATTGAAAACATTTGCATATCTCTTAAGGAATATTTTTAATGAATTTTTGAAAATGAGGAAAGTCTGTGCACTTAGGCAGTGACTTAACTTTTTATTCAAAAAAGACCCCAAAAGTATCTTGGAATGTCTTGAAATTGTACACAGTCATAGTCAAGCATGCCCTGAACAAGAATCCGTTGAATATATTTGCATATCTCTTGAAGAATATTTTTAATGAACTTTTGAAAATCAGGAAAGCGATCCATGTACTTGGACATTCAAAGTATGTTGGAATGTCTTGAAATTGTACTCGGTCATAGCCAACGACGCCCTGAACAAGAATCCGTTGAAAATATTTGCATATCGCTTAAGGAATATTTTTAATGAATTTTTGAAAATCAGGAAAGCGATCCATGCACTTAGGCAGTGACTTAACTTTTTATTCAAAAAAGACCCCAAAAGTATCTTGGAATGTCTTGAAATTGTACACAGTCATAGTCAAGCATGCCCTGAACAAGAATCCGTTGAATATATTTGCATATCTCTTGAAGAATATTTTTAATGAATTTTTGAAAATCCGAAAAGCGATCCATGCACTTGGACATTCCAAGTATGTTGGAATGTCTTGAAATTGTACTCAGTCATAGTCAACGACGCCCTGAACAAGAATCAATTGAAAATATTTGCATATCTCTTAAGGAATATTTTTAATGAATTTTTTGAAAATGAGGAAAGTCTGTGCACTTCGGCAGTGACTTAACTTTTTATTCAAAAAAGACCCCAAAAGTATCTTGGAATGTCTTGAAATTGTACACAGTCATAGTCAAGCATGCCCTGAACAAGAATCCGTTGAATATATTTGCATATCTCTTGAGGAATATTTTTAATGAACTTTTGAAAATCAGGAAAGCGATCCATGCACTTGGACATTCCAAGTATGTTGGAATGTCTTGAAATTGTACTCAGTCATAGTCAACGACGCCCTGAACAAGAATCCGTTGAAAATATTTGCATATCGCTTAAGGAATATTTTTAATGAATTTTTGAAAATCAGGAAAGCGATCCATGCACTTAGGCAGTGACTTAACTTTTTTGTCAAAAAAGACCCCAAAAGTATCTTGGAATGTCTTGAAATTGTACACAGTCATAGTCAAGCATGCCCTGAACAAGAAACCGTTGAATATATTTGCATATCTCTTGAAGAATATTTTTAATGAATTTTTGAAAATCCGAAAAGCGATCCATGCACTTGGACATTCCAAGTATGTTGGAATGTCTTGAAATTGTACTCAGTCATAGTCAACGACGCCCTGAACAAGAATCAATTGAAAATATTTGCATATCTCTTAAGGAATATTTTTAATGAATTTTTGAAAATGAGGAAAGTCTGTGCACTTCGGCAGTGACTTAACTTTTTATTCAAAAAAGACCCCAAAAGTATCTTGGAATGTCTTGAAATTGTACACAGTAATAGTCAAGCATGCCCTGAACAAGAATCCGTTGAATATATTTGCATATCTCTTGAAGAATATTTTTAATGAACTTTTGAAAATCAGGAAAGCGATCCATGCACTTGGACATTCCAAGTATGTTGGAATGTCTTGAAATTGTACTCAGTCATAGTCAACGACGCCCTGAACAAGAATCCGTTGAAAATATTTGCATATCGTTTAAGGAATATTTTTAAAGAATTTCTGAAAATCAGGAAAGCGATCCATGCACTTAGGCAGTGACTTAACTTTTTATTCAAAAAAGACCCCAAAAGTATCTTGGAATGTCTTGAAGTTGTACACAGTCATAGTCAAGCATGCCCTGAACAAGAATCCGTTGAATATATTTGCATATCTCTTGAAGAATATTTTTAATGAACTTTTGAAAATCAGGAAAGCGATCCATGCACTTGGACATTCCAAGTATGTTGGAATGTTTTGAAATTGTACTCAGTCATAGTCAACGACGCCCTGAACAAGAATCCGTTGAAAATATTTGCATATCGCTTAAGGAATATTTTTAATGAATTTTTGAAAATCAGGAAAGCGATCCATGCACTTAGGCAGTGACTTAACTTTTTATTCAAAAAAGACCCCAAAAGTATCTTGGAATGTCTTGAAATTGTACACAGTCATAGTCAAGCATGCCCTGAACAAGAATCCGTTGAATATATTTGCATATCTCTTGAAGAATATTTTTAATGAATTTTTGAAAATCCGAAAAGCGATCCATGCACTTGGACATTCCAAGTATGTTGGAATGTCTTGAAATTGTACTCAGTCATAGTCAACGACGCCCTGAACAAGAATCCATTGAAAATATTTGCATATCTCTTAAGGAATATTTTTAATGAATTTTTGAAAATTAGGAAAGCGATCCATGCACTTAGGCAGTGACTTAACTTTTGATGTTTTTGGTTTGTTTTTAAAGCATTTAAGCTGCAGGAGTTCATCCATGTCGCCCAGTCGCTGGAAACAAACGTTTGGACACCATGGATCACACAGCAGGAAATAAGGTGAGACGGAGGAAACGATCCATTTGCCCTGATGCACTTAGTGACTTGACTTTTTTTTCAAAAAAGACCCCAAAAGTATCTTGGAATGTCTTGAAATTGTACACAGTCATAGTCAAGCATGCCCTGAACAAGAATCCGTTGAATATATTTGCATATCTCTTGAGGAATATTTTTAATGAATTTTTGAAAATCAGGAAAGCGATCCATGCACTTAGGCAGTGACTTAACTTTTGATGTTTTGGGGTTGTTTTTAAAGAATTAAAGCTGCAGGAGTTCATCCATGTCGTCCAGTCGCTGGAAACAAACGTTTGGACACCGTGGATCACACAGCAGGATATCAGGTGAGACGAAGGAAACGATCCATTTGCCCTGATGCACTTAGTGACTTGACTTTTTTTTCAAAAAAAACCCCAAAAGTAAATTGGAATGTCTTGAAATTGTACACAGTCATAGTCAAGCATGCCCTGAACAAGAATCCGTTGAATATATTTGCATATCTCTTGAAGAATATTTTTAATGAATTTTTGAAAATCCGGAAAGCGATCCATGCACTTGGACATTCCAAGTATGTTGGAATGTCTTGAAATTGTACTCAGTCATAGTCAACGACGCCCTGAACAAGAATCCATTGAAAATATTTGCATATCGCTTAAGGAATATTTTTAATGAATTTTTGAAAATCAGGAAAGCGATCCATGCACTTAGGCAGTGACTTAACTTTTTCGTCAAAAAAGACCCCAAAAGTATCTTGGAATGTCTTGAAATTGTACACAGTCATAGTCAAGCATGCCCTGAACAAGAAACCGTTGAATATATTTGCATATCTCTTGAAGAATATTTTTAATTAATTTTTGAAAATCCGAAAAGCGATCCATGCACTTGGACATTCCAAGTATGTTGGAATGTGTTGAAATTGTACTCAGTCATAGTCAACGAAGCCCTGAACAAGAATCCATTGAAAATATTTGCATATCTCTTAAGGAATATTTTTAATGAATTTTTGGAAATGAGGAAAGTCTGTGCACTTAGGCAGTGACTTAACTTTTTATTCAAAAAAGACCCCAAAAGTATCTTGGAATGTCTTGAAATTGTACACAGTCATAGTCAAGCATGCCCTGAACAAGAATCCGTTGAATATATTTGCATATCTCTTGAAGAATATTTTTAATGAATTTTTGAAAATCCGGAAAGCGATCCATGCACTTGGACATTCCAAGTATGTTGGAATGTCTTGAAATTGTACTCAGTCATAGTCAACGACGCCCTGAACGAGAATCCGTTGAAAATATTTGCATATCGCTTAAGGAATATTTTTAATGAATTTTTGAAAATCAGGAAAGCGATCCATGCACTTCGGCAGTGACTTAACTTTTTCGTCAAAAAAGACCCCAAAAGTATCTTGGAATGTCTTGAAATTGTACACAGTCATAGTCAAGCATGCCCTGAACAAGAATCCGTTGAATATATTTGCATATCTCTTGAAGAATATTTTTAATGAATTTTTGAAAATCCGGAAAGCGATCCATGCACTTGGACATTCCAAGTATGTTGGAATGTCTTGAAATTGTACTCAGTCATAGTCAACGACGCCCTGAACAAGAATCAATTGAAAATATTTGCATATCTCTTAAGGAATATTTTTAATGAATTTTTGGAAATGAGGAAAGTCTGTGCACTTAGGCAGTGACTTAACTTTTTATTCAAAAAAGACCCCAAAAGTATCTTGGAATGTCTTGAAATTGTACACAGTCATAGTCAAGCATGCCCTGAACAAGAATCCCTTGAATATATTTGCATATCTCTTGAAGAATATTTTTAATGAACTTTTGAAAATCAGGAAAGCGATCCATGCACTTGGACATTCCAAGTATGTTGGAATGTCTTGAAATTGTACTCAGTCATAGTCAACGACGCCCTGAACGAGAATCCGTTGAAAATATTTGCATATCGCTTAAGGAATATTTTTAATGAATTTTTGAAAATCAGGAAAGCGATCCATGCACTTAGGCAGTGACTTAACTTTTTCGTCAAAAAAGACCCCAAAAGTATCTTGGAATGTCTTGAAATTGTACACAGTCATAGTCAAGCATGCCCTGAACAAGAATCCGTTGAATATATTTGCATATCTCTTGAAGAATATTTTTAATGAATTTTTGAAAATCCGGAAAGCGATCCATGCACTTGGACATTCCAAGTATGTTGGAATGTCTTGAAATTGTACTCAGTCATAGTCAACGACGCCCTGAACAAGAATCCGTTGAAAATATTTGCATATCGCTTAAGGAATATTTTTAATGAATTTTTGAAAATCAGGAAAGCAATCCATGCACTTAGGCAGTGACTTAACTTTTTTGTCAAAAAAGACCCCAAAAGTATCTTGGAATGTCTTGAAATTGTACACAGTCATAGTCAAGCATGCCCTGAACAAGAAACCGTTGAATATATTTGCATATCTCTTGAAGAATATTTTTAATGAATTTTTGAAAATCCGAAAAGCGATCCATGCACTTGGACATTCCAAGTATGTTGGAATGTCTTGAAATTGTACTCAGTCATAGTCAACGACGCCCTGAACAAGAATCAATTGAAAATATTTGCATATCTCTTAAGGAATATTTTTAATGAATTTTTGAAAATGAGGAAAGTCTGTGCACTTAGGCAGTGACTTAACTTTTTATTCAAAAAAGACCCCAAAAGTATCTTGGAATGTCTTGAAATTGCACACAGTCATAGTCAAGCATGCCCTGAACAAGAATCTGTTGAATATATTTGCATATCTCTTGAAGAATTTTTTTAATGAACTTTTGAAAATCAGGAAAGCGATCCATGCACTTGGACATTCCAAGTATGTTGGAATGTCTTGAAATTGTACTCAGTCATAGTCAACGACGCCCTGAACAAGAATCCGTTGAAAATATTTGCATATCGTTTAAGGAATATTTTTAAAGAATTTCTGAAAATCAGGAAAGCGATCCATGCACTTAGGCAGTGACTTAACTTTTTCGTCAAAAAAGACCCCAAAAGTATCTTGGAATGTCTTGAAATTGTACACAGTCATAGTCAAGCATGCCCTGAACAAGAATCCGTTGAATATATTTGCATATCTCTTGAAGAATATTTTTAATGAATTTTTGAAAATCCGGAAAGCTATCCATGCACTTGGACATTCAAAGTATGTTGGAATGTCTTGAAATTGTACTCAGTCATAGTCAACGACGCCCTGAACAAGAATTTGTTGAAAATATTTGCATATCGCTTAAGGAATATTTTTAATGAATTTTTGAAAATCAGGAAAGCGATCCATGCACTTAGGCAGTGACTTAACTTTTTCGTCAAAAAAGACCCCAAAAGTATCTTGGAATGTCTTGAAATTGTACACAGTCATAGTCAAGCATGCCCTGAACAAGAATCCGTTGAATATATTTGCATATCTCTTGAAGAATATTTTTAATGAACTTTTGAAAATCAAGAAAGCGATCCATGCACTTGGACATTCCAAGTATGTTGGAATGTCTTGAAATTGTACTCAGTCATAGTCAACGATGCTCTGAACAAGAATCAATTGAAAATATTTGCATATCTCTTAAGGAATATTTTTAATGAATTTTTGAAAATGAGGAAAGTCTGTGCACTGAGGCAGTGACTTAACTTTTTATTCAAAAAAGACCCCAAAGGTATCTTGGAATGTCTTGAAATTGTACACAGTCATAGTCAAGCATGCCCTGAACAAGAATCCGTTGAATATATTTGCATATCTCTTGAAGAATATTTTTAATGAACTTTTGAAAATCAGGAAAGCGATCCATGCACTTGGACATTCCAAGTATGTTGGAATGTCTTGAAATTGTACTCAGTGATAGTCAACGACGCCCTGAACAAGAATCCGTTGAAAATATTTGTATATCGTTTAAGGAATATTTTTAAAGAATTTCTGAAAATCAGGAACGCGATCCATGCACTTAGGCAGTGACTTAACTTTTTCGTCAAAAAAGACCCCAAAAGTATCTTGGAATGTCTTGAAATTGTACACAGTCATAGTCAAGAATGCCCTGAACAAGAATCCGTTGAATATATTTGCATATCTCTTGAAGAATATTTTTAATGAATTTTTGAAAATCCGGAAAGCGATCCATGCACTTGGACATTCCAAGTATGTTGGAATGTCTTGAAATTGTACTCGGTCATAGTCAACGACGCCCTGAACAAGAATCCATTGAAAATATTTGCATATCTCTTAAGGAATATTTTGAATGAATTTTTGAAAATGATGAAAGTCTGTGCACTTAGGCAGTGACTTAACTTTTTATTCAAAAAAGACCTCAAAGGTATCTTGGAATGTCTTGAAATTGTACACAGTCATAGTCAAGCATGCCCTGAACAAGAATCCGTTGAATATATTTGCATATCTCTTGAAGAATATTTTTAATGAATTTTTGAAAATCCGAAAAGCGATCCATGCACTTGGACATTCAAAGTATGTTGGAATGTCTTGAAATTGTACTCAGTCATAGTCAACGACGCCCTGAACAAGAATCCGTTGAAAATATTTGCATATCGCTTAAGGAATATTTTTAATGAATTTTTGAAAATCAGGAAAGCGATCCATGCACTTAGGCAGTGACTTAACTTTTTCGTCAAAAAAGACCCCAAAAGTATCTTGGAATGTCTTGAAATTGTACACAGTCATAGTCAAGCATGCCCTGAACAAGAATCCGTTGAATATATTTGCATATCTCTTGAAGAATATTTTTAATGAACTTTTGAAAATCAAGAAAGCGATCCATGCACTTGGACATTCCAAGTATGTTGGAATGTCTTGAAATTGTACTCAGTCATAGTCAACGATGCTCTGAACAAGAATCAATTGAAAATATTTGCATATCTCTTAAGGAATATTTTTAATGAATTTTTGAAAATGAGGAAAGTCTGTGCACTGAGGCAGTAACTTAACTTTTTATTCAAAAAAGACCCCAAAGGTATCTTGGAATGTCTTGAAATTGTACACAGTCATAGTCAAGCATGCCCTGAACAAGAATCCGTTGAATATATTTGCATATCTCTTGAAGAATATTTTTAATGAACTTTTGAAAATCAGGAAAGCGATCCATGCACTTGGACATTCCAAGTATGTTGGAATGTCTTGAAATTGTACTCAGTGATAGTCAACGACGCCCTGAACAAGAATCCGTTGAAAATATTTGCATATCGTTTAAGGAATATTTTTAAAGAATTTCTGAAAATCAGGAACGCGATCCATGCACTTAGGCAGTGACTTAACTTTTTCGTCAAAAAAGACCCCAAAAGTATCTTGGAATGTCTTGAAATTGTACACAGTCATAGTCAAGAATGCCCTGAACAAGAATCCGTTGAATATATTTGCATATCTCTTGAAGAATATTTTTAATGAATTTTTGAAAATCCGGAAAGCGATCCATGCACTTGGACATTCCAAGTATGTTGGAATGTCTTGAAATTGTACTCGGTCATAGTCAACGACGCCCTGAACAAGAATCCATTGAAAATATTTGCATATCTCTTAAGGAATATTTTGAATATTTGAATATTTTTGAAATTTTTAATGAATTTTTGAAAATCAGGAAAGCGATCCATGCACTTAGGCAGTGACTTAACTTTTTTGTCAAAAAAGACCCCAAAAGTATCTTGGAATGTCTTGAAATTGTACACAGTCATAGTCAACGACGCCCTGAACAAGAATCCATTGAAAATATTTGCATATCTCTTAAGGAATATTTTTAATGAATTTTTGAAAATGATGAAAGTCTGTGCACTGAGGCAGTGACTTAACTTTTTATTCAAAAAAGACCCCAAAGGTATCTTGGAATGTCTTGAAATTGTACACAGTCATAGTCAAGCATGCCCTGAACAAGAATCCGTTGAATATATTTGCATATCTCTTGAAGAATATTTTTAATGAACTTTTGAAAATCAGGAAAGCGATCCATGCACTTGGACATTCCAAGTATGTTGGAATGTCTTGAAATTGTACTCAGTCATAGTCAACGACGCCCTGAACAAGAATCCGTTGAAAATATTTGCATATCGTTTAAGGAATATTTTTAAAGAATTTCTGAAAATCAGGAAAGCGATCCATGCACTTAGGCAGTGACTTAACTTTTTCGTCAAAAAAGACCCCAAAAGTATCTTGGAATGTCTTGAAATTGTACACAGTCATAGTCAAGAATGCCCTGAACAAGAATCCGTTGAATATATTTGCATATCTCTTGAAGAATATTTTTAATGAATTTTTGAAAATCCGGAAAGCGATCCATGCACTTGGACATTCCAAGTATGTTGGAATGTCTTGAAATTGTACTCGGTCATAGTTAACGACGCCCTGAACAAGAATCCATTGAAAATATTTGCATATCTCTTAAGGAATATTTTTAATGAATTTTTGAAAATGATGAAAGTCTGTGCACTGAGGCAGTGACTTAACTTTTTATTCAAAAAAGACCCCAAAGGTATCTTGGAATGTCTTGAAATTGTACACAGTCATAGTCAAGCATGCCCTGAACAAGAATCCGTTGAATATATTTGCATATCTCTTGAAGAATATTTTTAATGAACTTTTGAAAATCAGGAAAGCGATCCATGCACTTGGACATTCCAAGTATGTTGGAATGTCTTGAAATTGTACTCAGTCATAGTCAACGACGCCCTGAACAAGAATCCGTTGAAAATATTTGCATATCGTTTAAGGAATATTTTTAAAGAATTTCTGAAAATCAGGAAAGCGATCCATGCACTTAGGCAGTGACTTAACTTTTTCGTCAAAAAAGACCCCAAAAGTATCTTGGAATGTCTTGAAATTGTACACAGTCATAGTCAAGCATGCCCTGAACAAGAATCCGTTGAATATATTTGCATATCTCTTGAAGAATATTTTTAATGAATTTTTGAAAATCCGGAAAGCGATCCATGCACTTGGACATTCCAAGTATGTTGGAATGTCTTGAAATTGTACTCGGTCATAGTTAACGACGCCCTGAACAAGAATCCATTGAAAATATTTGCATATCTCTTAAGGAATATTTTTAATGAATTTTTGAAAATGATGAAAGTCTGTGCACTTAGGCAGTGACTTAACTTTTTATTCAAAAAAGACCTCAAAGGTATCTTGGAATGTCTTGAAATTGTACACAGTCATATTCAAGCATGCCCTGAACAAGAATCCGTTGAATATATTTGCATATCTCTTGAAGAATATTTTTAATGAACTTTTGAAAATCAGGAAAGCGATCCATGCACTTGGACATTCCAAGTATGTTGGAATGTCTTGAAATTGTACTCAGTCATAGTCAACGACGCCCTGAACAAGAATCAATTGAAAATATTTGCATATCTCTTAAGGAAAATTTTAATTAATTTTTGAAAATGAGGAAAGTCTGTGCACTTAGGCAGTGACTTAACTTTTTATTCAAAAAAGACCCCAAAAGTATCTTGGAATGTCTTGAAATTGTACACAGTCATAGTCAAGCATGCCCTGAACAAGAATCCGTTGAATATATTTGCATATCTCTTGAAGAATATTTTTAATGAACTTTTGAAAATCAGGAAAGCGAACCATGCACTTGGACATTCCAAGTATGTTGGAATGTCTTGAAATTGTACACAGTCATAGTCAAGAATGCCCTGAACAAGAACCCGTTGAATATATTTGCATATCTCTTGAAGAATATTTTTAATGAATTTTTGAAAATCCGGAAAGCGATCCATGCACTTGGACATTCCAAGTATGTTGGAATGTCTTGAAATTGTACTCGGTCATAGTTAACGACGCCCTGAACAAGAATCCATTGAAAATATTTGCATATCTCTTAAGGAATATTTTTAATGAATTTTTGAAAATGATGAAAGTCTGTGCACTTAGGCAGTGACTTAACTTTTTATTCAAAAAAGACCTCAAAGGTATCTTGGAATGTCTTGAAATTGTACACAGTCATAGTCAAGCATGCCCTGAACAAGAATCCGTTGAATATATTTGCATATCTCTTGAAGAATATTTTTAATGAACTTTTGAAAATCAGGAAAGCGATCCATGCACTTGGACATTCCAAGTATGTTGGAATGTCTTGAAATTGTACTCAGTCATAGTCAACGATGCCCTGAACAAGAATCAATTGAAAATATTTGCATATCTCTTAAGGAATATTTTTAATGAATTTTTGAAAATGAGGAAAGTCTGTGCACTTAGGCAGTGACTTAACTTTTTATTCAAAAAAGACCCCAAAAGTATCTTGGAATGTCTTGAAATTGTACACAGTCATAGTCAAGCATGCCCTGAACAAGAATCCGTTGAATATATTTGCATATCTCTTGAAGAATATTTTTAATGAATTTTTGAAAATCCGGAAAGCGATCCATGCACTTGGACATTCCAAGTATGTTGGAATGTCTTGAAATTGTACTCAGTCATAGTCAACGACGCCCTGAACGAGAATCCGTTGAAAATATTTGCATATCGCTTAAGGAATATTTTTAATGAATTTTTGAAAATCAGGAAAGCGATCCATGCACTTAGGCAGTGACTTAACTTTTTTGTCAAAAAAGACCCCAAAAGTATCTTGGAATGTCTTGAAATTGTACACAGTCATAGTCAAGCATGCCCTGAACAAGAATCCGTTGAATATATTTGCATATCTCTTGAAGAATATTTTTAATGAACTTTTGAAAATCAGGAAAGCGATCCATGTACTTGGACATTCAAAGTATGTTGGAATGTCTTGAAATTGTACTCGGTCATAGTCAACGACGCCCTGAACAAGAATCCGTTGAAAATATTTGCATATCGCTTAAGGAATATTTTAAATGAATTTTTGAAAATCAGGAAAGCGATCCATGCACTTAGGCAGTGACTTAACTTTTTCGTCAAAAAAGACCCCAAAAGTATCTTGGAATGTCTTGAAATTGTACACAGTCATAGTCAAGCATGCCCTGAACAAGAATCCGTTGAATATATTTGCATATCTCTTGAAGAATATTTTTAATGAATTTTTGAAAATCCGGAAAGCGATCCATGCACTTGGACATTCCAAGTATGTTGGAATGTCTTGAAATTGTACTCGGTCATAGTCAACGACGCCCTGAACAAGAATCCATTGAAAATATTTGCATATCTCTTAAGGAATATTTTTAATGAATTTTTGGAAATGAGGAAAGTCTGTGCACTTAGGCAGTGATTTAACTTTTTATTCAAAAAAGACCCCAAAAGTATCTTGGAATGTCTTGAAATTGTACACAGTCATAGTCGAGCATGCCCTGAACAAGAATCCGTTGAATATATTTGCATATCTCTTGAAGAATATTTTTAATGAATTTTTGAAAATCCGGAAAGCGATCCATGCACTTGGACATTCCAAGTATGTTGGAATGTCTTGAAATTGTACTCAGTCATAGTCAACGACGCCCTGAACGAGAATCCGTTGAAAATATTTGCATATCGCTTAAGGAATATTTTTAATGAATTTTTGAAAATCAGGAAAGCGATCCATGCACTTAGGCAGTGACTTAACTTTTTCGTCAAAAAAGACCCCAAAAGTATCTTGGAATGTCTTGAAATTGTACACAGTCATAGTCAAGCATGCCCTGAACAAGAATCCGTTGAATATATTTGCATATCTCTTGAAGAATATTTTTAATGAATTTTTGAAAATCCGGAAAGCGATCCATGCACTTGGACATTCCAAGTATGTTGGAATGTCTTGAAATTGTACTCAGTCATCGTCAACGACGCCCTGAACAAGAATCCGTTGAAAATATTTGCATATCGCTTAAGGAATATTTTTAATGAATTTTTGAAAATCAGGAAAGCAATCCATGCACTTAGGCAGTGACTTAACTTTTTTGTCAAAAAAGACCCCAAAAGTATCTTGGAATGTCTTGAAATTGTACACAGTCATAGTCAAGCATGCCCTGAACAAGAATCCGTTGAATATATTTGCATATCTCTTGAAGAATATTTTTAATGAATTTTTGAAAATCCGAAAAGCGATCCATGCACTTGGACATTCCAAGTATGTTGGAATGTCTTGAAATTGTACTCAGTCATAGTCAACGACGCCCTGAACAAGAATCCATTGAAAATATTTGCATATCTCTTAAGGAATATTTTTAATGAATTTTTGAAAATGATGAAAGTCTGTGCACTTAGGCAGTGACTTAACTTTTTATTCAAAAAAGACCCCAAAGGTATCTTGGAATGTCTTGAAATTGTACACAGTCATAGTCAAGCATGCCCTGAACAAGAATCCATTGAATATATTTGCATATCTCTTGAAGAATATTTTAAATGAATTTTTGAAAATCCGAAAAGCGATCCCTGCACTTGGACATTCCAAGTATGTTGGAATGTCTTGAAATTGTACTCAGTCATAGTCAACGACGCCCTGAACAAGAATCAATTGAAAATATTTGCATATCTCTTAAGGAAAATTTTAATGAATTTTTGAAAATGAGGAAAGTCTGTGCACTTAGGCAGTGACTTAACTTTTTATTCAAAAAAGACCCCAAAAGTATCTTGGAATGTCTTGAAATTGTACACAGTCATAGTCAAGCATGCCCTGAACAAGAATCCGTTGAATATATTTGCATATCTCTTGCAGAATATTTTTAATGAACTTTTGAAAATCAGGAAAGCGATCCATGCACTTGGACATTCCAAGTATGTTGGAATGTTTTGAAATTGTACTCAGTCATAGTCAACGACGCCCTGAACAAGAATCCGTTGAAAATATTTGCATATCGCTTAAGGAATATTTTTAATGAATTTTTGAAAATCAGGAAAGCGATCCATGCACTTAGGCAGTGACTTAACTTTTTTGTCAAAAAAGACCCCAAAAGTATCTTGGAATGTCTTGAAATTGTACACAGTCATAGTCAAGCATGCCCTGAACAAGAATCCGTTGAATATATTTGCATATCTCTTGAAGAATATTTTTAATGAATTTTTGAAAATCCGGAAAGCGATCCATGCACTTGGACATTCCAAGTATGTTGGAATGTCTTGAAATTGTACTCGGTCATAGTCAACGACGCCCTGAACAAGAATCCATTGAAAATATTTGCATATCTCTTAAGGAATATTTTTAATGAATTTTTGGAAATGAGGAAAGTCTGTGCACTTAGGCAGTGACTTAACTTTTTATTCAAAAAAGACCCCAAAAGTATCTTGGAATGTCTTGAAATTGTACACAGTCATAGTCAAGCATGCCCTGAACAAGAATCCGTTGAATATATTTGCATATCTCTTGAAGAATATTTTTAATGAATTTTTGAAAATCCGGAAAGCGATCCATGCACTTGGACATTCCAAGTATGTTGGAATGTCTTGAAATTGTACTCAGTCATAGTCAACGACGCCCTGAACGAGAATCCGTTGAAAATATTTGCATATCGCTTAAGGAATATTTTTAATGAATGTTTGAAAATCAGGAAAGCGATCCATGCACTTAGGCAGTGACTTAACTTTTTCGTCAAAAAAGACCCCAAAAGTATCTTGGAATGTCTTGAAATTGTACACAGTCATAGTCAAGCATGCCCTGAACAAGAATCCGTTGAATATATTTGCATATCTCTTGAAGAATATTTTTAATGAATTTTTGAAAATCCGGAAAGCGATCCATGCACTTGGACATTCCAAGTATGTTGGAATGTCTTGAAATTGTACTCAGTCATAGTCAACGACGCCCTGAACAAGAATCCGTTGAAAATATTTGCATATCGCTTAAGGAATATTTTTAATGAATTTTTGAAAATCAGGAAAGCAATCCATGCACTTAGGCAGTGACTTAACTTTTTTGTCAAAAAAGACCCCAAAAGTATCTTGGAATGTCTTGAAATTGTACACAGTCATAGTCAAGCATGCCCTGAACAAGAATCCGTTGAATATATTTGCATATCTCTTGAAGAATATTTTTAATGAATTTTTGAAAATCCGGAAAGCGATCCATGCACTTGGACATTCCAAGTATGTTGGAATGTCTTGAAATTGTACTCAGTCATAGTCAACGATGCCCTGAACAAGAATCCATTGAAAATATTTGCATATCTCTTAAGGAATATTTTTAATGAATTTTTGAAAATGATGAAAGTCTGTGCACTTAGGCAGTGACTTCACTTTTTATTCAAAAAAGACCCCAAAGGTATCTTGGAATGTCTTGAAATTGTACACAGTCATAGTCAAGCATGCCCTGAACAAGAATCCGTTGAATATATTTGCATATCTCTTGAAGAATATTTTTAATGAACTTTTGAAAATCAGGAAAGCGATCCATGCACTTGGACATTCCAAGTATGTTGGAATGTCTTGAAATTGTACTCGGTCATAGTCAACGACGCCCTGAACAAGAATCCATTGAAAATATTTGCATATCTCTTAAGGAATATTTTTAATGAATTTTTGAAAATGATGAAAGTCTGTGCACTTAGGCAGTGACTTAACTTTTTATTCAAAAAAGACCCCAAAGGTATCTTGGAATGTCTTGAAATTGTACACAGTCATAGTCAAGCATGCCCTGAACAAGAATCCGTTGAATATATTTGCATATCTCTTGAAGAATATTTTTAATGAACTTTTGAAAATCAGGAAAGCGATCCATGCACTTGGACATTCCAAGTATGTTGGAATGTCTTGAAATTGTACTCAGTCATAGTCAACGACGCCCTGAACAAGAATCCGTTGAAAATATTTGCATATCGTTTAAGGAATATTTTTAAAGAATTTCTGAAAATCAGGAAAGCGATCCATGCACTTAGGCAGTGACTTAACTTTTTCGTCAAAAAAGACCCCAAAAGTATCTTGGAATGTCTTGAAATTGTACACAGTCATAGTCAAGAATGCCCTGAACAAGAATCCGTTGAATATATTTGCATATCTCTTGAAGAATATTTTTAATGAATTTTTGAAAATCCGGAAAGCGATCCATGCACTTGGACATTCCAAGTATGTTGGAATGTCTTGAAATTGTACTCGGTCATAGTCAAGGACGCCCTGAACAAGAATCCATTGAAAATATTTGCATATCTCTTAAGGAATATTTTTAATGAATTTTTGAAAATGATGAAAGTCTGTGCACTTAGGCAGTGACTTAACTTTTTATTCAAAAAAGACCCCAAAGGTATCTTGGAATGTCTTGAAATTGTACACAGTCATAGTCAAGCATGCCCTGAACAAGAATCCGTTGAATATATTTGCATATCTCTTGAAGAATATTTTTAATGAACTTTTGAAAATCAGGAAAGCGATCCATGCACTTGGACATTCCAAGTATGTTGGAATGTCTTGAAATTGTACTCAGTCATAGTCAACGACGCCCTGAACAAGAATCCGTTGAAAATATTTGCATATCGCTTGAGGAATATTTCTAATGAATTTTTGAAAATCAGGAAAGCGATCCATGCACTTAGGCAGTGACTTAACTTTTTTGTCAAAAAAGACCCCAAAAGTATCTTGGAATGTCTTGAAATTGTACACAGTCATAGTCAAGCATGCCCTGAACAAGAATCCGTTGAATATATTTGCATATCTCTTGAAGAATATTTTTAATGAAATTTTTGAAAATTCGAAAAGCGATCCATGCACTTGGACATTCCAAGTATGTTGGAATGTCTTGAAATTGTACTCAGTCATAGTCAACGACGCCCTGAACAAGAATCAATTAAAAATATTTGCATATCTCTTAAGGAATATTTTTAATGAATTTTTGAAAATGAGGAAAGTCTATGCACTTAGGCAGTGACTTAACTTTTTATTCAAAAAAGACCCCAAAAGTATCTTGGAATGTCTTGAAATTGTACACAGTCATAGTCAAGCATGCCCTGAACAAGAATCCGTTGAATATATTTGCATATCTCTTGAAGAATATTTTTAATGAACTTTTGAAAATCAGGAAAGCGATCCATGCACTTGGACATTCCAAGTATGTTGGAATGTCTTGAAATTGTTCTCAGTCATAGTCAACGACGCCCTGAACAAGAATCCGTTGAAAATATTTGCATATCGTTTAAGGAATATTTTTAAAGAATTTCTGAAAATCAGGAAAGCGATCCATGCACTTAGGCAGTGACTTAACTTTTTCGTCAAAAAAGACCCCAAAAGTATCTTGGAATGTCTTGAAATTGTACACAGTCATAGTCAAGAATGCCCTGAACAAGAATCCGTTGAATATATTTGCATATCTCTTGAAGAATATTTTTAATGAATTTTTGAAAATCCGGAAAGCGATCCATGCACTTGGACATTCCAAGTATGTTGGAATGTCTTATAATTGTACTCGGTCATAGTCAACGACGCCCTGAACAAGAATCCATTGAAAATATTTGCATATCTCTTAAGGAATATTTTTAATGAATTTTTGAAAATGATGAAAGTCTGTGCACTTAGGCAGTGACTTAACTTTTTATTCAAAAAAGACCCCAAAGGTATCTTGGAATGTCTTGAAATTGTACAAGTCATAGTCAAGCATGCCCTGAACAAGAATCCGTTGAATATATTTGCATATCTCTTGAAGAATATTTTTAATGAACTTTTGAAAATCAGGAAAGCGATCCATGCACTTGGACATTCCAAGTATGTTGGAATGTCTTGAAATTGTACTCAGTCATAGTCAACGACGCCCTGAACAAGAATCCGTTGAAAATATTTGCATATCGCTTAAGGAATATTTTTAATGAATTTTTGAAAATCAGGAAAGCGATCCATGCACTTAGGCAGTGACTTAACTTTTTTGTCAAAAAGGACCCCAAAAGTATCTTGGAATGTCTTGAAATTGTACACAGTCATAGTCAAGCATGCCCTGAACAAGAATCCGTTGAATATATTTGCATATCTCTTGAAGAATATTTTTAATGAATTTTTGAAAATCCGGAAAGCGATCCATGCACTTGGACATTCCAAGTATGTTGGAATGTCTTGAAATTGTACTCAGTCATAGTCAACGACGCCCTGAACAAGAATCAATTGAAAATATTTGCATATCTCTTAAGGAATATTTTTAATGAATTTTTGAAAATCAGGAAAGCGATCCATGCACTTAGGCAGTGACTTAACTTTTTTGTCAAAAAAGACCCCAAAAGTATCTTGGAATGTCTTGAAATTGTACACAGTCATAGTCAAGCATGCCCTGAACAAGAATCCGTTGAATATATTTGCATATCTCTTGAAGAATATTTTTAATGAACTTTTGAAAATCAGGAAAGCGATCCATGCACTTGGACATTCCAAGTATGTTGGAATGTCTTGAAATTGTACTCAGTCATAGTCAACGACGCCCTGAACAAGAATCCGTTGAAAATATTTGCATATCGCTTAAGGAATATTTTTAATGAATTTTTGAAAATCAGGAAAGCGATCCATGCACTTAGGCAGTGACTTAACTTTTTTGTCAAAAAAGACCCCAAAAGTATCTTGGAATGTCTTGAAATTGTACACAGTCATAGTCAAGCATGCCCTGAACAAGAATCCGTTGAATATATTTGCATATCTCTTGAAGAATATTTTTAATGAATTTTTGAAAATCCGAAAAGCGATCCATGCACTTGGACATTCCAAGTATGTTGGAATGTCTTGAAATTGTACTCAGTCATAGTCAACGACGCCCTGAACAAGAATCAATTGAAAATATTTGCATATCTCTTAAGGAATATTTTTAATGAATTTTTGAAAATGAGGAAAGTCTGTGCACTTAGGCAGTGACTTAACTTTTTATTCAAAAAAGACCCCAAAAGTATCTTGGAATGTCTTGAAATTGTACACAGTCATAGTCAAGCATGCCCTGAACAAGAATCCGTTGAATATATTTGCATATCTCTTGAAGAATATTTTTAATGAACTTTTGAAAATCAGGAAAGCGATCCATGCACTTGGACATTCCAAGTATGTTGGAATGTCTTGAAATTGTACTCAGTCATAGTCAACGACGCCCTGAACAAGAATCCGTTGAAAATATTTGCATATCGTTTAAGGAATATTTTTAAAGAATTTCTGAAAATCAGGAAAGCGATCAATGCACTTAGGCAGTGACTTAACTTTTTCGTCAAAAAAGACCCCAAAAGTATCTTGGAATGTCTTGAAATTGTACACAGTCATAGTCAACGACGCCCTGAACAAGAATCCGTTGAAAATATTTGCATATCGCTTAAGGAATATTTTTAATGAATTTTTGAAAATCAGGAAAGCGATCCATGCACTTGGACATTCCAAGTATGTTGGAATGTCTTGAAATTGTACTCAGTCATAGTCAACGACGCCCTGAACAAGAATCCGTTGAAAATATTTGCATATCGCTTAAGGAATATTTTTAATGAATTTTTGAAAATCAGGAAAGCAATCCATGCACTTAGGCAGTGACTTAACTTTTTTGTCAAAAAAGACCCCAAAAGTATCTTGGAATGTCTTGAAATTGTACACAGTCATAGTCAAGCATGCCCTGAACAAGAATCCGTTGAATATATTTGCATATCTCTTGAAGAATATTTTTAATGAATTTTTGAAAATCCGAAAAGCGATCCATGCACTTGGACATTCCAAGTATGTTAGAATGTCTTGAAATTGTACTCAGTCATAGTCAACGACGCCCTGAACAAGAATCAATTGAAAATATTTGCATATCTCTTAAGGAATATTTTTAATGAATTTTTGAAAATGAGGAAAGTCTGTGCACTTAGGCAGTGACTTAACTTTTTATTCAAAAAAGACCCCAAAAGTATCTTGGAATGTCTTGAAATTGTACACAGTCATAGTCAAGCATGCCCTGAACAAGAATCCGTTGAATATATTTGCATATCTCTTGAAGAATATTTTTAATGAACTTTTGAAAATCAGGAAAGCGATCCATGCACTTGGACATTCCAAGTATGTTGGAATGTCTTGAAATTGTACTCAGTCATAGTCAACGACGCCCTGAACAAGAATCCGTTGAAAATATTTGCATATCGTTTAAGGAATATTTTTAAAGAATTTCTGAAAATCAGGAAAGCGATCCATGCACTTAGGCAGTGACTTAACTTTTTCGTCAAAAAAGACCCCAAAAGTATCTTGGAATGTCTTAAAATTGTACACAGTCATAGTCAAGAATGCCCTGAACAAGAATCCGTTGAATATATTTGCATATCTCTTGAAGAATATTTTTAATGAATTTTTGAAAATCCGGAAAGCGATCCATGCACTTGGACATTCCAAGTATGTTGGAATGTCTTGAAATTGTACTCGGTCATAGTCAACGACGCCCTGAACAAGAATCCATTGAAAATATTTGCATATCTCTTAAGGAATATTTTTAATGAATTTTTGAAAATGAGGAAAGTCTGTGCACTTAGGCAGTGACTTAACTTTTTATTCAAAAAAGACCCCAAAAGTATCTTGGAATGTCTTGAAATTGTACACAGTCATAGTCAAGCATGCCCTGAACAAGAATCCGTTGAATATATTTGCATATCTCTTGAAGAATATTTTTAATGAACTTTTGAAAATCAGGAAAGCGATCCATGCACTTGGACATTCCAAGTATGTTGGAATGTCTTGAAATTGTACTCAGTCATAGTCAACGACGCCCTGAACAAGAATCCGTTGAAAATATTTGCATATCGCTTAAGGAATATTTTGAATGAATTTTTGAAAATCAGGAAAGCGATCCATGCACTTAGGCAGTGACTTAACTTTTTCGTCAAAAAAGACCCCAAAAGTATCTTGGAATGTCTTGAAATTGTACACAGTCATAGTCAAGCATGCCCTGAACAAGAATCCGTTGAATATATTTGCATATCTCTTGAAGAATATTTTTAATGAATTTTTGAAAATCCGGAAAGCGATCCATGCACTTGGACATTCCAAGTATGTTGGAATGTCTTGAAATTGTACTCAGTCATAGTCAACGACGCCCTGAACAAGAATCCGTTGAAAATATTTGCATATCGCTTAAGGAATATTTTTAATGAATTTTTGAAAATCAGGAAAGCGATCCATGCACTTGGACATTCCAAGTATGTTGGAATGTCTTGAAATTGTACTCAGTCATAGTCAACGACGCCCTGAACAAGAATCCGTTGAAAATATTTGCATATCGTTTAAGGAATATTTTTAAAGAATTTCTGAAAATAAGGAAAGCGATCCATGCACTTAGGCAGTGACTTAACTTTTTCGTCAAAAAAGACCCCAAAAGTATCTTGGAATGTCTTGAAATTGTACACAGTCATAGTCAAGAGTGCCCTGAACAAGAATCCGTTGAATATATTTGCATATCTCTTGAAGAATATTTTTAATGAATTTTTGAAAATCCGGAAAGCGATCCATGCACTTGGACATTCCAAGTATGTTGGAATGTCTTGAAATTGTACTCGGTCATAGTCAACGACGCCCTGAACAAGAATCCATTGAAAATATTTGCATATCTCTTAAGGAATATTTTTAATGAATTTTTGAAAATGATGAAAGTCTGTGCACTTAGGCAGTGACTTAACTTTTTATCCAAAAAAGACCCCAAAGGTATCTTGGAATGTCTTGAAATTGTACACAGTCATAGTCAAGCATGCCCTGAACAAGAATCCGTTGAATATATTTGCATATCTCTTGAAGAATATTTTTAATGAACTTTTGAAAATCAGGAAAGCGATCCATGCACTTGGACATTCCAAGTATGTTGGAATGTCTTGAAATTGTACTCAGTCATAGTCAACGACGCCCTGAACAAGAATCCGTTGAAAATATTTGCATATCGCTTAAGGAATATTTTTAATGAATTTTTGAAAATCAGGAAAGCGATCCATGCACTTAGGCAGTGACTTAACTTTTTTGTCAAAAAAGACCCCAAAAGTATCTTGGAATGTCTTGAAATTGTACACAGTCATAGTCAAGCATGCCCTGAACAAGAATCCGTTGAATATATTTGCATATCTCTTGAAGAATATTTTTAATGAATTTTTGAAAATCCGGAAAGCGATCCATGCACTTGGACATTCCAAGTATGTTGGAATGTCTTGAAATTGTACTCAGTCATAGTCAACGACGCCCTGAACAAGAATCCGTTGAAAATATTTGCATATCGCTTAAGGAATATTTTAAATGAATTTTTGAAAATCAGGAAAGCGATCCATGCACTTGGACATTCCAAGTATGTTGGAATGTCTTGAAATTGTACTCAGTCATAGTCAACGACGCCCTGAACAAGAATCCGTTGAAAATATTTGCATATCGCTTAAGGAATATTTTTAATGAATTTTTGAAAATCAGGAAAGCGATCCATGCACTTAGGCAGTGACTTAACTTTTTTGTCAAAAAAGACCCCAAAAGTATCTTGGAATGTCTTGAAATTGTACACAGTCATAGTCAAGCATGCCCTGAACAAGAATCCGTTGAATATATTTGCATATCTCTTGAAGAATATTTTTAATGAATTTTTGAAAATCCGAAAAGCGATCCATGCACTTGGACATTCCAAGTATGTTGGAATGTCTTAAAATTGTACTCAGTCATAGTCAACGACGCCCTGAACAAGAATCAATTGAAAATATTTGCATATCTCTTAAGGAATGTTTTTAATGAATTTTTGAAAATGAGGAAAGTCTGTGCACTTAGGCAGTGATTTAACTTTTTATTCAAAAAAGACCCCAAAAGTATCTTGGAATGTCTTGAAATTGTACACAGTCATAGTCAAGCATGCCCTGAACAAGAATCCGTTGAATATATTTGCATATCTCTTGAAGAATATTTTTAATGAACTTTTGAAAATCAGGAAAGCGATCCATGCACTTGGACATTCCAAGTATGTTGGAATGTCTTGAAATTGTACTCAGTCATAGTCAACGACGCCCTGAACAAGAATCCGTTGAAAATATTTGCATATCGCTTAAGGAATATTTTGAATGAATTTTTGAAAATCAGGAAAGCGATCCATGCACTTAGGCAGTGACTTAACTTTTTATTCAAAAAAGACCCCAAAAGTATCTTGGAATGTCTTGAAATTGTACACAGTCATAGTCAAGAGTGCCCTGAACAAGAATCCGTTGAATATATTTGCATATCTCTTGAAGAATATTTTAAATGAATTTTTGAAAATCCGGAAAGCGATCCATGCACTTGGACATTCCAAGTATGTTGGAATGTCTTGAAATTGTACTCGGTCATAGTCAACGACGCCCTGAACAAGAATCCATTGAAAATATTTGCATATCTCTTAAGGAATATTTTTAATGAATTTTTGAAAATGATGAAAGTCTGTGCACTTAGGCAGTGACTTAACTTTTTATCCAAAAAAGACCCCAAAGGTATCTTGGAATGTCTTGAAATTGTACACAGTCATAGTCAAGCATGCCCTGAACAAGAATCCGTTGAATATATTTGCATATCTCTTGAAGAATATTTTTAATGAACTTTTGAAAATCAGGAAAGCGATCCATGCACTTGGACATTCCAAGTATGTTGGAATGTCTTGAAATTGTACTCAGTCATAGTCAACGACGCCCTGAACAAGAATCCGTTGAAAATATTTGCATATCGCTTAAGGAATATTTTTAATGAATTTTTGAAAATCAGGAAAGCGATCCATGCACTTAGGCAGTGACTTAACTTTTTTGTCAAAGAAGACCCCAAAAGTATCTTGGAATGTCTTGAAATTGTACACAGTCATAGTCAAGCATGCCCTGAACAAGAATCCGTTGAATATATTTGCATATCTCTTGAAGAATATTTTTAATGAATTTTTGAAAATCCGGAAAGCGATCCATGCACTTGGACATTCCAAGTATGTTGGAATGTCTTGAAATTGTACTCAGTCATAGTCAACGACGCCCTGAACAAGAATCCGTTGAAAATATTTGCATATCGCTTAAGGAATATTTTTAATGAATTTTTGAAAATCAGGAAAGCGATCCATGCACTTGGACATTCCAAGTATGTTGGAATGTCTTGAAATTGTACTCAGTCATAGTCAACGACGCCCTGAACAAGAATCCGTTGAAAATATTTGCATATCGCTTAAGGATATTTTTAATGAATTTTTGAAAATCAGGAAAGCGATCCATGCACTTAGGCAGTGACTTAACTTTTTTGTCAAAAAAGACCCCAAAAGTATCTTGGAATGTCTTGAAATTGTACACAGTCATAGTCAAGCATGCCCTGAACAAGAATCCGTTGAATATATTTGCATATCTCTTGAAGAATATTTTTAATGAATTTTTGAAAATCCGAAAAGCGATCCATGCACTTGGACATTCCAAGTATGTTGGAATGTCTTGAAATTGTACTCAGTCATAGTCAACGACGCCCTGAACAAGAATCAATTGAAAATATTTGCATATCTCTTAAGGAATATTTTTAATGAATTTTTGAAAATCAGGAAAGCGATCCATGCACTTAGGCAGTGACTTAACTTTTTCGTCAAAAAAGACCCCAAAAGTATCTTGGAATGTCTTGAAATTGTACACAGTCATAGTCAAGCATGCCCTGAACAAGAATCCGTTGAAAATATTTGCATATCGCTTAAGGAATATTTTTAATGAATTTTTGAAAATCAGGAAAGCGATCCATGCACTTAGGCAGTGATTTAACTTTTTTGTCAAAAAAGACCCCAAAAGTATCTTGGAATGTCTTGAAATTGTACACAGTCATAGTCAAGCATGCCCTGAACAAGAATCCGTTGAATATATTTGCATATCTCTTGAAGAATATTTTTAATGAATTTTTGAAAATGATGAAAGTCTGTGCACTGAGGCAGTGACTTAACTTTTTATTCAAAAAAGACCCCAAAAGTATCTTGGAATGTCTTGAAATTGTACACAGTCATAGTCAAGCATGCCCTGAACAAGAATCCGTTGAATATATTTGCATATCTCTTGAAGAATATTTTTAATGAACTTTTGAAAATCAGGAAATTGATCCATGCACTTGGACATTCCAAGTATGTTGGAATGTCTTGAAATTGTACTCAGTCATAGTCAACGACGCCCTGAACAAGAATCCGTTGAAAATATTTGCATATCGCTTAAGGAATATTTTTAATGAATTTTTGAAAATCAGGAAAGTGATCCATGCACTTAGGCAGTGACTTAACTTTTTATTCAAAAAAGACCCCAAAAGTATCTTGGAATGTCTTGAAATTGTACACAGTCATAGTCAAGCATGCCCTGAACAAGAATCCGTTGAATATATTTGCATATCTCTTGAAGAATATTTTTAATGAATTTTTGAAAATCCGAAAAGCGATCCATGCACTTGGACATTCCAAGTATGTTGGAATGTCTTGAAATTGTACTCAGTCATAGTCAACGACGCCCTGAACAAGAATCAATTGAAAATATTTGCATATCTCTTAAGGAATATTTTTAATGAATTTTTGAAAATGAGGAAAGTCTGTGCACTTAGGCAGTGACTTAACTTTTTATTCAAAAAAGACCCCAAAAGTATCTTGGAATGTCTTGAAATTGTACACAGTCATAGTCAAGCATGCCCTGAACAAGAATCCGTTGAATATATTTGCATATCTCTTGAAGAATATTTTTAATGAACTTTTGAAAATCAGGAAATTGATCCATGCACTTGGACATTCCAAGTATGTTGGAATGTCTTGAAATTGTAGTCGTCATAGTCAACGACGCCCTGAACAAGAATCCGTTGAAAATATTTGCATATCTCTTAAGGAATATTTTTAATGAATTTTTGAAAATGATGAAAGTCTGTGCACTTAGGCAGTGACTTAACTTTTTATTCAAAAAAGACCCCAAAAGTATCTTGGAATGTCTTGAAATTGTACTCAGTCATAGTCAACGACGATCTGAACAAGAATCAATTGAAAATATTTGCATATCTCTTAAGGAATATTTTTAATGAATTTTTGAAAATGAGGAAAGTCTGTGCACTTAGGCAGTGACTTAACTTTTTATTCAAAAAAGACCCCAAAAGTATCTTGGAATGTCTTGAAATTGTACACAGTCATAGTCAAGCATGCCCTGAACAAGAATCCGTTGAATATATTTGCATATCTCTTGAAGAATATTTTTAATGAACTTTTGAAAATCAGGAAAGCGATCCATGCACTTGGACATTCCAAGTATGTTGGAATGTCTTGAAATTGTACTCAGTCATAGTCAACGACGCCCTGAACAAGAATCCGTTGAAAATATTTGCATATCGCTTAAGGAATATTTTTAATGAATTTTTGAAAATCAGGAAAGCGATCCATGCACTTAGGCAGTGACTTAACTTTTTTGTCAAAAAAGACCCCAAAAGTATCTTGGAATGTCTTGAAATTGTACACAGTCATAGTCAAGCATGCCCTGAACAAGAATCCGTTGAATGTATTTGCATATCTCTTGAAGAATATTTTTAATGAATTTTTGAAAATCCGGAAAGCGATCCATGCACTTGGACATTCCAAGTATGTTGGAATGTCTTGAAATTGTACTCAGTCATAGTCAACGACGCCCTGAACAAGAATCAATTGAAAATATTTGCATATCTCTTAAGGAATATTTTTAATGAATTTTTGAAAATGAGGAAAGTCTGTGCACTTCGGCAGTGACTTAACTTTTTATTCAAAAAAGACCCCAAAAGTATCTTGGAATGTCTTGAAATTGTACACAGTCATAGTCAAGCATGCCCTGAACAAGAATCCGTTGAATATATTTGCATATCTCTTGAAGAATATTTTTAATGAACTTTTGAAAATCAGGAAAGCGATCCATGCACTTGGACATTCCAAGTATGTTGGAATGTCTTGAAATTGTACTCAGTCATAGTCAACGACGCCCTGAACAAGAATCCGTTGAAAATATTTGCATATCGTTTAAGGAATATTTTTAAAGAATTTCTGAAAATCAGGAAAGCGATCCATGCACTTAGGCAGTGACTTAACTTTTTATTCAAAAAAGACCCCAAAAGTATCTTGGAATGTCTTGAAATTGTACACAGTCATAGTCAAGCATGCCCTGAACAAGAATCTGTTGAATATATTTGCATATCTCTTGAAGAATATTTTTAATGAACTTTTGAAAATCAGGAAATTGATCCATGCACTTGGACATTCCAAGTATGTTGGAATGTCTTGAAATTGTACTCAGTCATAGTCAACGACGCCCTGAACAAGAATCCGTTGAAAATATTTGCATATCGTTTAAGGAATATTTTTAAAGAATTTCTGAAAATCAGGAAAGCGATCCATGCACTTAGGCAGTGACTTAACTTTTTATTCAAAAAAGACCCCAAAAGTATCTTGGAATGTCTTGAAATTGTACACAGTCATAGTCAAGCATGCCCTGAACAAGAACCTGTTGAATATATTTGCATATCTCTTGAAGAATATTTTTAATGAATTTTTGAAAATCCGGAAAGCTATCCATGCACTTGGACATTCCAAGTAAGTTGGAATGTCTTGAAATTGTACTCAGTCATAGTCAATGACGCCCTGAACAAGAATCTATTGAAAATATTTGCATATCTCTTAAGGAATATTTTTAATGAATTTTTGAAAATGAGGAATTTCTGTGCACTGAGGCAGTGACTTAACTTTTTATTCAAAAAGGACCCCAAAAGTATCTGGAATGTCTTGAAATTGTACACAGTCATAGTCAAGCATGCCCTGAACAAGAATCCGTTGAATATATTTGCATATCGCTTAAGGAATATTTTTAATGAATTTTTGAAAATCAGGAAAGCGATCCATGCACTTGGACATTCCAAGTATGTTGGAATGTCTTGAAATTGTACTCAGTCATAGTCAACGACGCCCTGAACAAGAATCCGTTGAAAATATTTGCATATCGCTTCAGGAATATTTTAAATGAATTTTTGAAAATCAGGAAAGCGATCCATGCACTTAGGCAGTGACTTAACTTTTTTGTCAAAAAAGACCCCAAAAGTATCTTGGAATGTCTTGAAATTGTACACAGTCATAGTCAAGCATGCCCTGAACAAGAATCCGTTGAATATATTTGCATATCTCTTGAAGAATATTTTTAATGAACTTTTGAAAATCAGGAAAGCGATCCATGCACTTGGACATTCCAAGTATGTTGGAATGTCTTGAAATTGTACTCAGTCATAGTCAACGACGCCCTGAACAAGAATCCGTTGAAAATATTTGCATATCGCTTAAGGAATATTTTTAATGAATTTTTGAAAATCAGGAAAGCGATCCATGCACTTAGGCAGTGACTTAACTTTTTCGTCAAAAAAGACCCCAAAAGTATCTTGGAATGTCTTGAAATTGTACACAGTCATAGTCAAGCATGCCCTGAACAAGAATCCGTTGAATATATTTGCATATCTCTTGAAGAATATTTTTAATGAATTTTTGAAAATCCGGAAAGCGATCCATGCACTTGGACATTCCAAGTATGTTGGAATGTCTTGAAATTGTACTCGGTCATAGTCAACGACGCCCTGAACAAGAATCCATTGAAAATATTTGCATATCTCTTAAGGAATATTTTTAATGAATTTTTGAAAATGATGAAAGTCTGTGCACTTCGGCAGTGACTTAACTTTTTATTCAAAAAAGACCCCAAAGGTATCTTGGAATGTCTTGAAATTGTACACAGTCATAGTCAAGCATGCCCTGAACAAGAATCCGTTGAATATATTTGCATATCTCTTGAAGAATATTTTTAATGAACTTTTGAAAATCAGGAAAGCGATCCATGCACTTGGACATTCCAAGTATGTTGGAATGTCTTGAAATTGTACTCAGTCATAGTCAACGACGCCCTGAACAAGAATCCGTTGAAAATATTTGCATATCGCTTAAGGAATATTTTTAATGAATTTTTGAAAATCAGGAAAGCGATCCATGCACTTAGGCAGTGACTTAACTTTTTATTCAAAAAAGACCCCAAAAGTATCTTGGAATGTCTTGAAATTGTACACAGTCATAGTCAAGCATGCCCTGAACAAGAATCCGTTGAATATATTTGCATATCTCTTGAAGAATATTTTTAATGAATTTTTGAAAATCCGAAAAGCGATCCATGCACTTGGACATTCCAAGTATGTTGGAATGTCTTGAAATTGTACTCAGTCATAGTCAACGACGCCCTGAACAAGAATCAATTGAAAATATTTGCATATCTCTTAAGGAATATTTTTAATGAATTTTTGAAAATGAGGAAAGTCTGTGCACTTAGGCAGTGACTTAACTTTTTATTCAAAAAAGACCCCAAAAGTATCTTGGAATGTCTTGAAATTGTACACAGTCATAGTCAAGCATGCCCTGAACAAGAATCCGTTGAATATATTTGGATATCTCTTGAAGAATATTTTTAATGAACTTTTGAAAATCAGGAAAGCGATCCATGCACTTGGACATTCCAAGTATGTTGGAATGTCTTGAAATTGTACTCAGTCATAGTCAACGACGCCCTGAACAAGAATCCGTTGAAAATATTTGCATATCGTTTAAGGAATATTTTTAAAGAATTTCTGAAAATCAGGAAAGCGATCCATGCACTTAGGCAGTGACTTAACTTTTTCGTCAAAAAAGACCCCAAAAGTATCTTGGAATGTCTTGAAATTGTACACAGTCATAGTCAAGAATGCCCTGAACAAGAATCCGTTGAATATATTTGCATATCTCTTGAAGAATATTTTTAATGAATTTTTGAAAATCCGGAAAGCGATCCATGCACTTAGGCAGTGACTTAACTTTTTCGTCAAAAAAGACCCCAAAAGTATCTTGGAATGTCTTGAAATTGTACACAGTCATAGTCAAGCATGCCCTGAACAAGAAACCGTTGAATATATTTGCATATCTCTGGAAGAATATTTTTAATGAATTTTTGAAAATCCGGAAAGCGATCCATGCACTTGGACATTCCAAGTATGTTGGAATGTCTTGAAATTGTACTCAGTCATAGTCAACAACGCCCTGAACAAGAATCCATTGAAAATATTTGCATATCTCTTAAGGAATATTTTAAATGAATTTTTGAAAATGAGGAAAGTCTGTGCACTTAGGCAGTGACTTAACTTTTTATTCAAAAAAGACCCCAAAAGTATCTTGGAATGTCTTGAAATTGTACACAGTCATAGTCAAGCATGCCCTGAACAAGAATCCGTTGAATATATTTGCATATCTCTTGAAGAATATTTTTAATGAACTTTTGAAAATCAGGAAAGCGATCCATGCACTTGGACATTCCAAGTATGTTGGAATGTTTTGAAATTGTACTCAGTCATAGTCAACGATGCCCTGAACAAGAATCCGTTGAAAATATTTGCATATCGCTTAAGGAATATTTTTAATGAATTTTTGAAAATCAGGAAAGCGATCCATGCACTTAGGCAGTGACTTAACTTTTTATTCAAAAAAGACCCCAAAAGTATCTTGGAATGTCTTGAAATTGTATACAGTCATAGTCAAGCATGCCCTGAACAAGAATCCGTTGAATATATTTGCATATCTCTTGAAGAATATTTTTAATGAATTTTTGAAAATCCGAAAAGCGATCCATGCACTTGGACATTCCAAGTATGTTGGAATGTCTTGAAATTGTACTCAGTCATAGTCAACGACGCCCTGAACAAGAATCAATTGAAAATATTTGCATATCTCTTAAGGAATATTTTAAATGAATTTTTGAAAATGAGGAAAGTCTGTGCACTTCGGCAGTGACTTAACTTTTTATTCAAAAAAGACCCCAAAAGTATCTTGGAATGTCTTGAAATTGTACACAGTCATAGTCAAGCATGCCCTGAACAAGAATCCGTTGAATATATTTGTATATCTCTTGAAGAATATTTTTAATGAACTTTTGAAAATCAGGAAAGCGATCCATGCACTTGGACATTCCAAGTATGTTGGAATGTCTTGAAATTGTACTCAGTCATAGTCAACGACGCCCTGAACAAGAATCCGTTGAAAATATTTGCATATCGTTTAAGGAATATTTTTAAAGAATTTCTGAAAATCAGGAAAGCGATCCATGCACTTAGGCAGTGACTTAACTTTTTCGTCAAAAAAGACCCCAAAAGTATCTTGGAATGTCTTGAAATTGTACACAGTCATAGTCAAGCATGCCCTGAACAAGAATCCGTTGAATATATTTGCGTATCTCTTGAACAATATTTTTAATGAACTTTTGAAAATCAGGAAAGCGATCCATGCACTTGGACATTCCAAGTAAGTTGGAATGTCTTGAAATTGTACTCAGTCATAGTCAACGACGCCCTGAACAAGAATCTATTGAAAATGTTTGCATATCTCTTAAGGAATATTTTTAATGAATTTTTGAAAATGAGGAATTTCTGTGCACTTAGGCAGTGACTTAACTTTTTTGTCAAAAAAGACCCCAAAAGTATCTTGGAATGTCTTGAAATTGTACACAGTCATAGTCAAGCATGCCCTGAACAAGAATCCGTTGAATATATTTGCATATCTCTTGAAGAATATTTTTAATGAATTTTTGAAAATCCGGAAAGCGATCCATGCACTTGGACATTCCAAGTATGTTGGAATGTCTTGAAATTGTACACAGTCATAGTCAAGCATGCCCTGAACAAGAATCCGTTGAATATATTTGCATATCTCTTGAAGAATATTTTTAATGAATTTTTGAAAATCCAAAAAGCGATCCATGCACTTGGACATTCCAAGTATGTTGGAATGTCTTGAAATTGTACTCAGTCATAGTCAAAGACGCCCTGAACAAGAATCAATTGAAAATATTTGCATATCTCTTAAGGAATATTATTAATGAATTTTTGAAAATGAGGAAAGTCTGTGCACTTAGGCAGTGACTTAACTTTTTATTCAAAAAAGACCCCAAAAGTATCTTGGAATGTCTTGAAATTGTACACAGTCATAGTCAAGCATGCCCTGAACAAGAATCCGTTGAATATATTTGCATATCTCTTGAAGAATATTTTTAATGAACTTTTGAAAATCCGGAAAGCGATCCATGCACTTGGACATTCCAAGTATGTTGGAATGTCTTGAAATTGTACTCAGTCATAGTCAACGACGCCCTGAACAAGAATCCGTTGAAAATATTTGCATATCGCTTAAGGAATATTTTTAATGAATTTTTTAAAAAATCAGGAAAGCGATCCATGCACTTAGACAGTGACTTAACTTTTTCGTCAAAAAAGACCCCAAAAGTATCTTGGAATGTCTTGAAATTGTACACAGTCATAGTCAAGCATGCCCTGAACAAGAAACCGTTGAATATATTTGCATATCTCTTGAAGAATATTTTTAATGAATTTTTGAAAATCCGAAAAGCGATCCATGCACTTGGACATTCCAAGTATGTTGGAATGTCTTGAAATTGTACTCAGTCATAGTCAACGACGCCTGAACAAGAATCAATTGAAAATATTTGCATATCGCTTAAGGAATATTTTTAATGAATTTTTGAAAATGAGAAAAGTCTGTGCACTTCGGCAGTGACTTAACTTTTTATTCAAAAAAGACCCCAAAAGTATCTTGGAATGTCTTGAAATTGTACACAGTCATAGTCAAGCATGCCCTGAACAAGAATCCGTTGAATATATTTGCATATCTCTTGAAGAATATTTTTAATGAACTTTTGAAAATCAGGAAAGCGATCCATGCACTTGGACATTCCAAGTATGTTGGAATGTCTTGAAATTGTACTCAGTCATAGTCAACGACGCCCTGAACAAGAATCCGTTGAAAATATTTGCATATCGCTTAAGGAATATTTTTAATGAATTTTTGAAAATCAGGAAAGCGATCCATGCACTTAGGCAGTGACTTAACTTTTTCGTCAAAAAAGACCCCAAAAGTATCTTGGAATGTCTTGAAATTGTACACAGTCATGGTCAAGCATGCCCTGAACAAGAATCCGTTGAATATATTTGCATATCTCTTGAAGAATATTTTTAATTAATTTTTGAAAATCCGAAAAGCGATCCATGCACTTAGGCAGTGACTTAACTTTTTCGTCAAAAAAGACCCCAAAAGTATCTTGGAATGTCTTGAAATTGTACACAGTCATAGTCAAGCATGCCCTGAACAAGAAACCGTTGAATATATTTGCATATCTCTGGAAGAATATTTTTAATGAATTTTTGAAAATCCGGAAAGCGATCCATGCACTTGGACATTCCAAGTATGTTGGAATGTCTTGAAATTGTACTCAGTCATAGTCAACGACGCCCTGAACAAGAATCTGTTGAAAATATTTGCATATCGCTTAAGGAATATTTTTAATGAATTTTTGAAAATCAGGAAAGCGATCCATGCACTTAGGCAGTGACTTAACTTTTTATTCAAAAAAGACCCCAAAAGTATCTTGGAATGTCTTGAAATTGTACACAGTCATAGTCAAGCATGCCCTGAACAAGAATCCGTTGAATATATTTGCGTATCTCTTGAACAATATTTTTAATGAACTTTTGAAAATCAGGAAAGCGATCCATGCACTTGGACATTCCAAGTATGTTGGAATGTCTTGAAATTGTACTCAGTCATATTCAACGACGCCCTGAACAAGAATCTATTGAAAATATTTGCATATCTCTTAAGGAATATTTTTAATGAATTTTTGAAAATGAGGAATTTCTGTGCACTTAGGCAGTGACTTAACTTTTTATTCAAAAAAGACCCCAAAAGTATCTTGGAATGTCTTGAAATTGTACACAGTCATAGTCAAGCATGCCCTGAACAAGAATCCGTTGAATATATTTGCATATCTCTTGAAGAATATTTTTAATGAATTTTTGAAAATCCGGAAAGCTATCCATGCACTTGGACATTCCAAGTAAGTTGGAATGTCTTGAAATTGTACTCAGTCATAGTCAACGACGCCCTGAACAAGAATCTATTGAAAATATTTGCATATCTCTTAAGGAATATTTTTAATGAATTTTTGAAAATGAGGAATTTCTGTGCACTTCGGCAGTGATTTAACTTTTTATTCAAAAAAGACCCCAAAAGTATCTTGGAATGTCTTGAAATTGTACACAGTCATAGTCAAGCATGCCCTGAACAAGAATCCGTTGAATATATTTGCATATCGCTAAAGGAATATTTTTAATGAATTTTTGAAAATCAGGAAAGCGATCCATGCACTTGGACATTCCAAGTATGTTGGAAAATTTCTTGAAATTGTACTCAGTCATAGTCAACGACGCCCTGAACAAGAATCCGTTGAAAATATTTGCATATCGCTTCAGGGATATTTTTAATGAATTTTTGAAAATCAGGAAAGCGATCCATGCAATTAGGCAGTGACTTAACTTTTTTGTCAAAAAAGACCCCAAAAGTATCTTGGAATGTCTTGAAATTGTACACAGTCATAGTCAAGCATGCCCTGAACAAGAATCCGTTGAATATATTTGCATATCTCTTGAAGAATATTTTTAATGAACTTTTGAAAATCAGGAAAGCGATCCATGCACTTGGACATTCCAAGTATGTTGGAATGTCTTGAAATTGTACTCAGTCATAGTCAACGACGCCCTGAACAAGAATCAATTGAAAATATTTGCATATCTCTTAAGGAATATTTTTAATGAATTTTTGAAAATGAGGAAAGTCTGTGCACTTAGGCAGTGACTTAACTTTTTATTCAAAAAAGACCCCAAAAGTATCTTGGAATGTCTTGAAATTGTACACAGTCATAGTCAAGCATGCCCTGAACAAGAATCCGTTGAATATATTTGCATATCTCTTGAAGAATATTTTTAATGAACTTTTGAAAATCAGGAAAGCGATACATGCACTTGGACATTCCAAGTATGTTGGAATGTCTTGAAATTGTACTCAGTCATATTCAACGACGCCCTGAACAAGAATCCGTTGAAAATATTTGCATATCGCTTAAGGAATATTTTTAATGAATTTTTTAAAATCAGGAAAGCGATCCATGCACTTAGGCAGTGACTTAACTTTTTTGTCAAAAAAGACCCCAAAAGTATCTTGGAATGTCTTGAAATTGTACACAGTCATGGTCAAGCATGCCCTGAACAAGAATCCGTTGAATATATTTGCATATCTCTTGAAGAATATTTTTAATGAATTTTTGAAAATCCGAAAAGCGATCCATGCACTTGGACATTCCAAGTATGTTGGAATGTCTTGAAATTGTACTCAGTCATAGTCAACGACGCTCTGAACAAGAATCAATTGAAAATATTTGCATATCTCTTAAGGAATATTTTTAATGAATTTTTGAAAATGAGGAAAGTCTGTGCACTTAGGCAGTGACTTAACTTTTTATTCAAAAAAGACCCCAAAAGTATCTTGGAATGTCTTGAAATTGTACACAGTCATAGTCAAGCATGCCCTGAACAAGAATCCGTTGAATATATTTGCATATCTCTTGAAGAATATTTTTAATGAACTTTTGAAAATCAGGAAAGCGATCCATGCACTTTGTAGCGGGCCCTTGGCGTTCACAAATAAGGCGGAGAGAATCAACGGGTGCTTACATTTTATTAGTTGACATTGCACCGTGAAAACTATAAAGAGGAAATACAGAAAGGAAAAATAGGAAATTAGATCAAATACATCAGAGAAATATTTCATTTATACACATCAATACATTTATTTCTGTTCAATAAAAAGATTAAAATATACATTTATTAAATCATTTTCAGAATCATTGTTAAAACTCAATCGGACCATATCAAACAATGTGCACAGTCCTCAGAATTAACTGAATCTAGACATCCCAAGGATAAAAATGATTCAGAAACTGAGGTCCACATACCTCGTTCCACTATACCAAGGGAGCTAATTGTTTGATTCAAAGGTGCCGTCGGGGGAAACCATCTGCCTCCTAACAACAATAAAACAAACTTAAAGCGGACCACAGCACCAAATCAACATGAGGATTACAATAAATGGTTTTAGAATAAAACTTACATGGAAAGCCACAATTAATCAGACAAAGGAGAGACTCAGCAGCACATGCACCATGCCAGCACAGAGGAGACAAAGACTCAGGAGGGGGAATGTGCACAGGTGAGGATTACAGGCGTCAATAGTCTCTTCCCTCTTATACCTTGTTACCCTCCACAAAGACTGGCCACCAGATGTCAGTATTAGGTCATTTACTGACTCAACAAACAAAAAAAACAAAGGAAAACTAAGGTGACAGCCTAAAAGAATCTTCTGTCATTTACACACTTGGACATTCCAAGTATGTTGGAATGTCTTGAAATTGTACTCAGTCATAGTCAACGACGCCCTGAACAAGAATCCGTTGAAAATATTTGCATATCGTTTAAGGAATTTTTTTAATGAATTTTTGAAAATCAGGAAAGCGATCCATGCACTTAGGCAGTGACTTGACTTTTTCGTCAAAAAAGACCCCAAAAGTATCTTGGAATGTCTTGAAATTGTACACAGTCATAGTCAAGCATGCCCTGAACAAGAATCCGTTGAATATATTTGCATATCTCTTGAAGAATATTTTTAATGAATTTTTGAAAATCAGGAAAGCGATCCATGCACTTGGACATTCCAAGTATGTTGGAATGTCTTGAAATTGTACTCAGTCATAGTCAACAACGCCCTGAACAAGAATCCATTGAAAATATTTGCATATCTCTTAAGGAATATTTTTAATGAATTTTTGAAAATCAGGAAAGCGATCCATGCACTTAGGCAGTGACTTAACTTTTTATTCAAAAAAGACCCCAAAAGTATCTTGGAATGTCTTGAAATTGTACACAGTCATAGTCAAGCATGCCCTGAACAAGAATCCGTTGAATATATTTGCATATCTCTTGAAGAATATTTTTAATGAACTTTTGAAAATCAGGAAAGCGATCCATGCACTTGGACATTCCAAGTATGTTGGAATGTCTTGAAATTGTACTCAGTCATAGTCAACGACGCCCTGAACAAGAATCCGTTGAAAATATTTGCATATCGCTTAAGGAATATTTTTAATGAATTTTTGAAAATCAGGAAAGCGATCCATGCACTTAGGCAGTGACTTAACTTTTTATTCAAAAAAGACCCCAAAAGTATCTTGGAATGTCTTGAAATTGTACACAGTCATAGTCAAGCATGCCCTGAACAAGAATCCGTTGAATATATTTGCATATCTCTTGAAGAATATTTTTAATGAACTTTTGAAAATCAGGAAATTGATCCATGCACTTGGACATTCCAAGTATGTTGGAATGTCTTGAAATTGTACTCGGTCATAGTCAACGACGCCCTGAACAAGAATCCATTGAAAATATTTGCATATCTCTTAAGGAATATTTTTAATGAATTTTGGAAAATGATGAAAGTCTGTGCACTTAGGCAGTGACTTAACTTTTTATTCAAAAAAGACCCCAAAGGTATCTTGGAATGTCTTGAAATTGTACACAGTCATAGTCAAGCATGCCCTGAACAAGAATCCGTTGAATATATTTGCATATCTCTTGAAGAATATTTTTAATGAACTTTTGTAAATCAGGAAAGCGATCCATGCATTTGGACATTCCAAGTATGTTGGAATGTCTTGAAATTGTACTCAGTCATAGTCAACGACGCCCTGAACAAGAATCCGTTGAAAATATTTGCATATCGTTTAAGGAATATTTTTAAAGAATTTCTGAAAATCAGGAAAGCGATCCATGCACTTAGGCAGTGACTTAACTTTTTCGTCAAAAAAGACCCCAAAAGTATCTTGGAATGTCTTGAAATTGTACACAGTCATAGTCAAGCATGCCCTGAACAAGAATCCGTTGAATATTTTTGCATATCTCTTGAAGAATATTTTTAATGAATTTTTGAAAATCCGGAAAGCGATCCATGCACTTAGGCAGTGACTTAACTTTTTCGTCAAAAAAGACCCCAAAAGTATCTTGGAATGTCTTGAAATTGTACACAGTCATAGTCAAGCATGCCCTGAACAAGAAACCGTTGAATATATTTGCATATCTCTTGAAGAATATTTTTAATGAACTTTTGAAAATCCGGAAAGCGATCCATGCACTTGGACATTCCAAGTATAATGGAATGTCTTGAAATTGTACTCAGTCATAGTCAACGATGCCTTGAACAAGAATCTGTTGAAAATATTTGCATATCTCTTAAGGAATATTTTTAATGAATTTTTGAAAATCAGGAAAGCGATCCATGCACTTCGGCAGTGACTTAACTTTTTCGTCAAAAAAGACCCCAAAAGTATCTTGGAATGTCTTGAAATTGTACACAGTCATAGTCAAGCATGCCCTGAACAAGAATCCGTTGAAAATATTTGCATATCGCTTAAGGAATATTTTTAATGAATTTTTTAAAAAATCAGGAAAGCGATCCATGCACTGAGGCAGTGACTTAACTTTTTCGTCAAAAAAGACCCCAAAAGTATCTTGGAATGTCTTGAAATTGTACACAGTCATAGTCAAGCATGCCCTGAACAAGAAACCGTTGAATATATTTGCATATCTCTTGAAGAATATTTTTAATGAATTTTTGAAAATCCGAAAAGCGATCCATGCACTTGGACATTCCAAGTATAATGGAATGTCTTGAAATTGTACTCAGTCATAGTCAACGACGCCTTGAACAAGAATCTGTTGAAAATATTTGCATATCTCTTAAGGAATATTTTTAATGAATTTTTGAAAATGAGGAAAGTCTGTGCACTTAGGCAGTGACTTAACTTTTTATTCAAAAAAGACCCCAAAAGTATCTTGGAATGTCTTGAAATTGTACACAGTCATAGTCAAGCATGCCCTGAACAAGAATCCGTTGAATATATTTGCATATCTCTTGAAGAATATTTTTAATGAACTTTTGAAAATCAGGAAAGCGATCCATGCACTTGGACATTCCAAGTATGTTGGAATGTTTTGAAATTGTACTCAGTCATAGTCAACGACGCCCTGAACAAGAATCCGTTGAAAATATTTGCATATCGCTTAAGGAATATTTTTAATGAATTTTTGAAAATCAGGAAAGCGATCCATGCACTTAGGCAGTGACTTAACTTTTTTGTCAAAAAAGACCCCAAAAGTATCTTGGAATGTCTTGAAATTGTACACAGTCATAGTCAAGCATGCCCTGAACAAGAATCCGTTGAATATATTTGCATATCTCTTAAAGAATATTTTTAATGAACTTTTGAACATGACATAGTTTGGCATGGGTTAACCCATGTCATGACAAACATGACATGTTTGTCCACTAGAGGGCAGTTTGAAGAACCAAGCAGCCATGAATCAGATTTGACCTTACTTGTAATGTCAAACTTGTCCACTAGAAGGAAGTTGAAATAATTAATTATCCATACATTAAATTTGAGCTTACATGTAATGACACCTTTATCCACTAAAGGGCAGTTCCAAGAATTTAGCATGCCATAAATCAGATTTGAGCTTACATGTAATGACACATTTGTCCACCAGAGGGCAGTCTGACCAATCCAGCAGCCATAAATCAGATTTGACCTTACTTGCAATGTCAAACTTGTCCACTAGAGGGCAGTTGAAATAATTAGGTATCCATACATCAAATTTGAGCTTACATGTAATGACACCTTTATCCACTAGAGAGCAGTCTGAAGAATTTAGCATGCCATAAATCAGATTTGAGCTTACATGTAATGACACCTTTATCCACTAGAGAGCAGTCTGAAGAATTTAGCATGCCATAAATCAGATTTGAGCTTACATGTAGTGACACATTTGTCCACCAGAGGGCAGTCTGACCAATCCAGCAGCCATAAATCAGATTTGACCTTACTTGTAATGTCAAACTTGTCCACTAGATGGCAGTTGAAATAATTAAGCAGCTATAAATCAGATTTGACATAACATATAATGACATGTTTGTCCACCAGAGGGCAGTTGAAATAATTTAGTATCCATAAATCAAATTTGAGCGTGCATGTAATGACATGTTTATCCACCAGAGGGCAGTCTGAAGAATCCAGCAGCCAAAAGTCAAATTTGACCTTACATGTAATGACACCTTTATCCACTAGAGGGCAGTCTGAAGAATTTAACAGCCATAAATCAGATTTGAGCTTACATGTAATGACACATTTGTCCACCAGAGGGCAGTCTGACCAATCCAGCAGCCATAAATCAGATTTGACCTTACTTGTAATGTCAAACTTGTCCACTAGAGGGCAGTTGAAATAATTTATCAGCTATAAATCAAATTTGAGCGTGCATGTAATGACATGTTTATCCACCAGAGGGCAGTCTGAAGAATCCAGCAGCCAAAAGTCAAATTTGACCTTACATGTAATGACATCTTTTTCCACTAGAGGGCAGTCTGAAGAATTTAGCAGCCATAAATCAGATTTGACCTTACATGTAATAACACCTTTGTCCACCAGAGGGCAGTCTGACCAATCCAGCAGCCATAAATCAGATTTGACCTTACTTGTAATGTCAAACTTGTCCACTAGAGGGCAGTTGAAATAATTAGGTATCCATACATCAAATTTGAGCTTACATGTAATGACACCTTTATCCACTAGAGGGCAGTCCGAAGAATTTAGCATGCCATAAATCAGATTTGAGCTTACATGTAATGACACATTTGTCCACCAGAGGGCAGTCTGACCAATCCAGCAGCCATAAATCAGATTTGACCTTACTTGTGATGTCAAACTTGTCCACTAGAGGGCAGTTGAAATAATTAAGCAGCTATAAATCAAATTTGAGCGTGCATATAATGACATGTTTATCCACCAGAGGGCAGTCTGAAGAATCCAGCAGCCAAAAGTCAAATTTGACCTTACATGTAATGACACCTTTATCCACTAGAGGGCAGTCTGAAGAATTTAACAGCCATAAATCAGATTTGAGCTTACATGTAATGACACATTTGTCCACCAGAGGGCAGTCTGACCAATCCAGCAGCCATAAATCAGATTTGACCTTACTTGTAATGTCAAACTTGTCCACTAGAGGGCAGTTGAAATAATTTATCAGCTATAAATCAAATTTGAGCGTGCATGTAATGACATGTTTATCCACCAGAGGGCAGTCTGAAGAATCCAGCAGCCAAAAGTCAAATTTGACCTTACATGTAATGACATCTTTTTCCACTAGAGGGCAGTCTGAAGAATTTAGCAGCCATAAATCAGATTTGACCTTACATGTAATAACACATTTGTCCACCAGAGGGCAGTCTGACCAATCCAGCAGCCATAAATCAGATTTGACCTTACTTGCAATGTCAAACTTGTCCACTAGAGGGCAGTTGAAATAATTAGGTATCCATACATCAAATTTGAGCTTACATGTAATGACACCTTTATCCACTAGAGGGCAGTCCGAAGAATTTAGCATGCCATAAATCAGATTTGAGCTTACATGTAATGACACATTTGTCCACCAGAGGGCAGTCTGACCAATCCAGCAGCCATAAATCAGATTTGACCTTACTTGTGATGTCAAACTTGTCCACTAGAGGGCATTTGAAATAATTAAGCAGCTATAAATCAAATTTGAGCGTGCATATAATGACATGTTTATCCACCAGAGGGCAGTCTGAAGAATCCAGCAGCCAAAAGTCAAATTTGACCTTACATGTAATGACACCTTTATCCACTAGAGGGCAGTCTGAAGAATTTAACAGCCATAAATCAGATTTGAGCTTACATGTAATGACACATTTGTCCACCAGAGGGCAGTCTGACCAATCCAGCAGCCATAAATCAGATTTGACCTTACTTGTAATGTCAAACTTGTCCACTAGAGGGCAGTTGAAATAATTTATCAGCTATAAATCAAATTTGAGCGTGCATGTAATGACATGTTTATCCACCAGAGGGCAGTCTGAAGAATCCAGCAGCCAAAAGTCAAATTTGACCTTACATGTAATGACATCTTTTTCCACTAGAGGGCAGTCTGAAGAATTTAGCAGCCATAAATCAGATTTGACCTTACATGTAATAACACATTTGTCCACCAGAGGGCAGTCTGACCAATCCAGCACCCATAAATCAGATTTGAACTTACTTGTAATGTCAAACTTGTCCACTAGAGGGCAGTTGAAATAATTAAGTATCCATACATCAAATTTGACCTTACATGTAATAACACATTTGTCCACAAGAGGGCAGTTTGAAGAACCCAGCAGCCATGAATCAGATTTGACCTTACTTGTAATGTCAAACTTGTCCACTAGAGGGCAGTTGAAATAATTAAGTATCCATACATCAAATTTGAGCTTACATGTAATGACATGTTTGTCCACTTGAGGCCTGTTTGAAGAACCCAGCAGCCATGAATCAGATTTGACCTTACTTGTAATGTCAAACTTGTCCAATAGAGGGCAGTTGAAATAATTAAGTATCCATACATCAAATTTGAGCTTACATGTAATGACACCTTTATCCACTAGAGGGCAATTTGAAGAACCCAGCAGCCATAAATCAGATTTGACCTTACATGTAATAACAACTTTGTCCACCAGAGAGCAGTCTGAATAATTCAGCAGCCATAAATCAAATGTGACCCTCCTTGTAAAAACACATTGGTTCACCAGGAAGCTGTTACACCATGTGAACCAATCCATTACCCATAATGCTTTGTGAAAACTTAAAAGTGAAGAAAACAGTGTCAGCCAATCGGCTTTTTCAGCCAATCAGCTGACGATCACAGAGAATACACATGGCTGATTATACGGAGAGAGAGAGAGACAGGGAGAGGGAGAGAGAGTGTGTCGAATGTCCAGCGTATGTGTGCAGTGTGTGTGTGTGCAGTGCGAAATTAAAGCGTGAATATCATCAAAGCAGTCATCATCAAAGCTTTGTTTGACAAAGGAAGACAAAGAGAAAAGGACAATAAGTCTGTGACTGAGCAGCTTCTTCACGGACAAGGACAGCGAACGTACAGAGACTGCTGTGTGTGGACTGTTAGCATTTTAAGCTAGCGATCTTTATGCTAACGTGTTAGCAGACTTCATCGTCACAAAAACAACAAACAGATGATTATTCCGCGGCTGAAAGAGAGCAGGACACACACGGTAGTTGTCTGAGATGATGACATGACGCCAGCACCGCTCTATCTCCTATCGAATTGGACTTTTGGAGGCGAACAGACGTAAAACTGTTATGATCAGAGGCACTGATGTTCTTATGGGGTGAGTTTTCCTTAACGTTGTTAATCGATGTTATGTTAGTGTTCATTCAAAGTCACATACAGACGCACATAGGGAAGCTGTCTTTTAATAATCCACTGTGCGTTTCATAACGCCGTTTGGCTACATTGTTATTAGCCATGCTTGCTTAGCTCGCTAGCTCGGTACTGTATTATTACAATGAGAATGATGCGCACATCGAAACTTTTGTTCGGTCAGATGAGCGTATTATAAGCCGTAAGAGGAGCATGTCACGGCCCTCTTTGAGATTTTGTACACCCGCAGGTTCAGTTTGATAATTCAAATGCTTTGAGACGAAACTCCCGTGTTCGAAACCTAACATTGCATTGAATGATGTGTGAATGCCACACCTTTGCATGCATGAATCACACATGATTAACACAATGTGTGATGAACGTGTTAATTACACGTGCAATTCATGCACATAAAGGTGTGGCATTCACACATAATTCAAGCAATACTAATGATCAATCTATACTGATTCAGTGATTAAATGCCTTTTAACATGAACCATGATCTGAAATAAGTATTTTTTATTTTTTTTTCAGAATCCTGGGCATAAGGATTGGCATGTGAAGTTGCTGCCAACCCATATGTCCAAGGCCTCAGTGTGGCGTCAATACATGAGGTCGGCTAAGGCTCTTGGTATGTGTATAAATTGATTTCTATACAATAGCCAAATGCTTATATAGACTGCAATATGTAATGTGTAAAATGTGATTTTTTTGGAAAAATAAAATAATTATTTTCATTGTGGTTCTTGCTGTCAACAGGTAGTGGAACACAGCTCTGCTGAAAGTCGCCTCAATATTCCGCAGCTTGTTGGAACGGCAGATGGCAGAGTGATAGTAAAGACCATCGACTGGCAGACACATCTGAGTCCCTACTTTCAAAAGCTCCCACAGATCAAGAGTTATCAGAACTTTAGGTATTTATATTCAAAATTCTGCATTTTATGAATAAAAAAATCACGAATGAACATAATAGTGTTCCATGTGAACAGTGAGCCATGTTTTAAATATCCTGTTGTGTGCTTCTATTCTGTCACAGCTTTGATGCCAACAGACCAGGTGTGGTGCTTGCTCAAACTCACAGTGATGCAGAGCCTATCGAGTTTCAGCTACTGCGCAACCCAGGAGTTCTGCCCCCTGTTGACAGTCTCCCCGTCCTGGCCCCACCTGGACTGACCATGGACAGGCAGACGTATCTTTTTGAAAAAATCCGGCCTTTCTGTTCTGATGAGGCAAAATTCTTCACATGCCCAGCACCAAAGGTTACAGCACAGAAGAGGGTGCGTTTGTGATGTCATCATTTAGTCCGCATATCAACTGTGATGGACAGAGTGGGTACAGCCACATTGTGGGGGAGGAACTGGTATTGAAGATGATAATATAGTCCATGGTCTGGAAAATATTCCTTCACACACTTAGATATATTTTATTTCTTTATTTTAGTTCTATGCACCATATATCTGGAACAAACTCCCAGAAAACTGTAGGTCTGCTGAAACTCTCACCTCTTTTAAATCAAGAGTGAAGACTTTTCTGTTTGCCGCTGCATTTCAGTCATTTCCAATACTGCACTGTAACCTTTATTCCTTATATATACTCTTGATTTTATTTGTTATCTTTTTATTTTATTTGTATCTATTTTATTTTTTAATCTTAATCTTTAAATTTTACCTGCTTGTTTTTATTTTGATGTTATATCTGATTTTATAAATGTCTCTTTTCTATGCTTTTTAATGCTTTATGTAAAGCACTTTGAATTACCTTGTTGTTGAAATGTGCTATACAAATAAACTTGCCTTGCCTTGCCTTACATTGACATGAACTACATTCATTCCTTTTTTTTTTCCAAACTGCTACACTGTTACTGTCCTGTGGGCTAACAGACATCAGATGTCACTGACAGCTAGACTGGGTGGGGGGTTGTGACCATGTTAATGTCATGCAAATGAGCAGCTATTGGCCTGGCTCCTCAAGAGGGTCGAAATCTTTCAGGCTGAATTTCTCCCTAAAGCAGTTTGAGGAGTGTCTACATTCAAATGACCACATCTTCTTCAAAAATTATCAGATGGACATGGGTTTGACATTGTTGGAAAGCTTAGATATCACACTTTCGGAATCTGTAAATAACTCCAAATGTCCCGAAGTAGACGTGAACCCTTTTGCCATGGCTGGACACAAATTTTCTGTTCCAGAATCGAGACCCGACATGGACCTTGTGATGGAACGGTCACGCCTGGTGTATGTCCAGGACAACATTGACGAACTCTGAACACCAGCTGTCAGAAGAGGATGAGTATTGTAAGTTGTTGTGTTTGCTGCGTTTGTCTCTGTTAATTTGTTTGTTGTTCCTAATCTGTTCCAGAATGGAGACCCAACATGGTCGACCTCGAGCCGGGGCTTGGTGGACGTTCTGGACAACTTCGACGAACTCTGAACACAGACTGTTGGAAGAGGATGAGTATGGTGATATTTTTGTTTGAGTTATTGTTGACCTCTACTTTCGTCTACAGTCGCCTCTTCCCTGATCTGGTCGGTGACTCCCACTGCACAAGAAGAACCTACAGTGGTGAGTATATCAGATTCCTTATGACATCAATGACAGTTTGATACTGCTTTTCAGTTTTGTTTTTCCTAATCTGTTTCAGAATGGAGACCCAAGGCTTGGTGGACTTCCTAGGTCCTTGACAACTTCAAACTCTAAACACTAGCTGTCGGAAGAGGATGAGTATTGTTAGTAGTTGTGTTTGCTGCTGCTTTTGTCTCTGTTAATTTGTTTGTTTTTCCTAATCTGTTCCAGAAGGGTGACCCAACATGGTCGACCTCAAGGTGGTGCTTGTTGGACGTTCTACCCTACAGTCGCATCTTCCCTGATCTCATCGGTGACTCCTACTGCACAAGAAGAACCTGCAGTGGTGAGTATATCAGATTCCTTTGGACATCAATGACAGTTTGATACTGCTTTTCAGTTTTGTTTTTCCTAATCTGTTCCAGAATGGAGACCCAACATGGTCGACCTCGAGGCGGTGCTTGGTGGACGTTCTGGACAACTTCGACGAACTCTGAACACAGATTGTCGGAAGAGGAGGAGAATGGTGATATTTATTTTTCTTTGCGTCATTGTTGTTGACTCAACTCAACTTTATTTATAGAGCGCTTTAGGCAGCTAAAGCTGGTACAAAGTGCTTAACAGTACAATAAATAAAACATGGCACATAAAACATAGGAGACAAAATAAAAACAATAAAACTATAAAACAGTAACAATGTTTAAATAATAAAAAAAACAATAAAACTATAAAACAATAAAAATGTTTAAACAATAAAACACTAAAACAAGAGCAGAGTCTCATGCTGAGTTGAACGCAGAAGAATAAAAATGTGTTTTAAGATGAGTTTTAAAAATGGACAGTGAGGGGGCCTGTCTAATATGAAGCGGGAGGGCGTTCCAAAGTTTGGGACCGGCAATGGAGAAAGCTCTTTCCCCTCTGAGCTTCCGTTTAGACCTCGGTACCTCCAGGAGCAGCTGGTCAGCTGACCTGAGGCACCGAGCAGGAGTGTAAGGATGGAGAAGCTCAGAGAGGTAAGGCGGGGCAAGACCATTTAAAGATTTAAAAACAAATAAAAGAATCTTAAAATGGACTCTAAAATGCACAGGCAGCCAGTGAAGGGAGGCCAAAATGGGAGTAATGTGCTCCCTCTTACGTGCTCCAGTTAAGAGGCGAGCAGCAGCGTTCTGGACCAACTGGAGACGTGAGAGGGAGGACTGGCTGACTCCAAGATAAAGAGCGTTACAGTAATCCAGCCGAGATGTAACAAAGGCATGGATTACTGTTTCAAAGTGCTTTTGTGAGAGAAAGGGCCTCACCTTTGCCAGCTGCCTGAGGTGAAAAAAGCTGGACTTTACTGTTGCCCCAATTTGCCGGTCCAATTTAAAATCACTGTCCATAATAAAACCTAAGTTTGTCACTAAAGGCTTCACATACGATGCCAAAGGGCCCAAATCAGCAGGGGGGGGGTTCACTAGAGCCGCTAGGACCAAACATTATGACTTCCGTCTTCTTTTCATTAAATTTTAAAAAGTTCAGTGACATCCATGCTTTTATGTCATCAAGACATAATAGAAGTGGTTGCAGACAGGCATTTTTCTTACTCAGTGGGACATAAATCTGACTGTCATCTGCATAAAAATGAAATGAGATGCCATGTTTTCTCAAGATGGAGCCCAGGGGAAGCAGATACAGGGAGAAGAGCAGGGGCCCTAAAATTGAGCCCTGTGGAACCCCATATGACAGTGGAGCAGAGCGGGACTCAGAGCCACCGAGGCGTACACACATAGATCTTCCCTCAAGATACGATCTAAACCAATTAAGGGCGCTACCACTAATGCCCACTAGGTGCTGCAAGCGTGCCACTAAAATATTGTGGTCCACAGTGTCAAACGCTGCAGTTAGGTCCAGCAGGACAAGGATCACAGAGTCTCCAGAATCAACCGTCAGGAGGATGTCATTGAACACTCTTAATAAAGCTGACTCTGTACTATGCCTTGTTTTAAAGCCAGACTGGAAAATCTCCAGAATATCATGCTCGTCCAGGAACGACTGCAACTGGGCGTGGACAACTTTTTCCAGGATCTTTGAAATAAAAGGCAGCTTGGAGATAGGTCTATAATTGGCTAGCATAACACGATCAAGGCCAGGTTTCTTAAGCAGGGGTTGTACAACAGCATGTTTAAAACATTGGGGGACAACACCAGAAGACAGACTGCTGTTAATAATGGCCAGGACTGACTGCCCTATACAAGGAAATACCTCTTTAAAAAAGTGAGGCGGGACAGTGTCACAGGGAGAGCCTGATGGCTTCATCTGGGCAACCACTTTTTCTAAGGCAATCAGAGACACGGGCTCAAACGAATCAAGCACAGCTGAGAAAAGCACACTGTCAGAGGGGTCAGACACAGGTGTGGTGATTAGAGCCCTTGTGGTAGCAACCTTATCAATGAAGAACTGCAGGAAGCTATTGCACATTTCAGGGGATTCCTATGTGCACACAGGCTGAGGTGAGCCAAGAACAGACTCTATGGTTTTAAATAACACACGTGGGTTGTGAGAGTTTGATTCAATAATATTTGACAGGTGCTCTCTTCTGGACTCTTTGACAGTGCTCTGGTAGCAGCGCCAGCTGTCTTTTAGGATTTGGCGAGAAACCTGCAGCTTGTCCTTTTTCCACCTTCGTTCAGCTTTGCGGCAATCCTGTCTGGCTGCGCGAGTTCTCGCATTGAACCAGGGCTCAGGTTTAGCTTTGGGCTGCACGGTTTTAAATGGAGCCACAGAGTCCAATATGGTTCGGCAGGAGGAGTGAAACGAAGAACTGAGCACCTCCGTGTTTGGTAATAATTCAGAGGGGACACAGAGCTGGTTAAAGGCAACAGAAAACTGGCCGGAAAACTGACCTCTACTTTTGTCTACAGTCGCCTCTTCCCTGATCTCATCGGTGACTCCCACTGCACAAGAAGAACCTACAGTGGTGAGTATATCAGATTCCTTTGAACATCAATGAAAGTTTGATGCTGCTTTTCAGTTTCGTTTTTCCTAATCTGTTTCAGATTAGGAAAAACGAGCCCAAGGCTTGGTGGATTTCTGACGTCCAGGACAACTTTGAACATCTGAACACCAACTGTCAGAAGAAGATGAGTATTGTTGTTTTCTGCTGCTCTCGTCCCTTTTCATTATTTAGTTTTTTCCATTATTTTTTAAGTGTACAAAAATCACTATAGTCACAAAGCACTGAATACGATTCAAACACAGGTTGTTTTTTGATATATAAACAGACTCAGGGTTCAAGTTTGTTTCATTTTTGAAATGAAATGTTTGGTGTGGTTTAAGGAATATTTGGTTGTTATTAGACCCTGAGATGGGTCAGTGACTAGGAGAAACATTGATTTTGATGCATTAGTTGTTTGTAGTAGCAGATCCAATGTAATCTTATTTTGTGATATATGATGGATTTTGAATCGGTCTCCGACTACAAGTAAAACATTTTTTTCCTACTAACCCAATTATAACCTGGTTTTGTTTTAAGATAAATAAACATACAATAATAGTTTGAACCTAAAAAAACATTTATTTTGCAAAGGACACCCTAACCCAATATGAACATTGAATATGAAACATGGGGCAGTTTGGTGTGTTGTTGGCGATGGGGAGAAGGGAAAAGATGGAGATGGTGAGTGAGTTCATCATGTGTGAATGTGAGAGTTCAGCTCAGGTGGAGCAGAGACTCCAAATCTCGCTCGTTCACTCGCAGTCACGCTCGCTCACTCTCGCTCGCTCACTCACTCACTCAGTCACTCACTCTCGCTCGCTCGCTCACTCGCTCCCTCACTCCCTCACTCCCTCACTCAGTCACACATGATGCACTCACTCACCATCTCTCTTCCTTTCTCCCCATCTCCAACAACACACCCAACTGCCCCATGTTTCATATTCAATGTTTATATTTCAGTCTTCATCATTCAGGGTCGTCTTTGCAAAATAAATATTTGTTCAGGTTGAACCTATTCTTGTTTATTTATCTTTAAACAAAACAGGGTAATAATTATTTAGTTGGAAAAAAGTTTGCTTATAGAAGGAGACGGTTCAAAATCCATCATATCACAAGATTATTAAATTGCATCTGCCACTACAGAAACTAACAATGCATCAAAATCAATGTTTCTTCCAATCACTGACCATCTCAGGGCCTGATAATAATAAATAGTCCTTGAAAGGTATTTTATGATTGATTGGAAAGGATTGTAGTTTTTTTGTTGATTTAAAGAGTTGCATAAACATTATGGCCTTTAAAGGGTTAGAATTTTTAAAAATATAATTTGATGAGTATATCTCAGTCTGAAGTAGCGTTAAAAGAGTGACAATTTAAAGTTGAAAAAAATATGAACAATATTTTTGTAGGAGACTGTTTTTAGAAAAATCTGACATTGCAAAAAATAAGAATGCATCAGAATCAAAAGTTATTGTAGTTTTTTTTTCCCAATAAAAACAGTGTAGTTGCGTAAACAATATGGCCTTTAAAAGGTGAACCTTTAAAAAATAATATTTTTAAAAGGTTCACCTTTTAAAAATATTAATATTTGATATGCATATTTCAGGATGAAGTAGCTTCAAAAGACTGACTCATTTAAAGTGGAAATAAATATTAAGATATTTTTACAGCAGTTTTTGGCAAGGGGCCGTTTTCTGCAACAAGGAACAAATGAGGGGGTTAGGGTTAGCTAACCTTAGTTAGTTATCCCCAAAACACCTGGTTCAGGTGCACAGGTTATCAGAGTTCTGCAGAGCTCGTTAACCACTTCCACTACACAAGAACCTACAGTGGTGAGTATATTAGACTCCTTTTGACATCAATGACACTTTGCTACTGCTTTTCAGTTTTGTTTTTCCTAATCTGTTCCAGAATTGAGACCCTAACACTTGGTGGACTTCTTACGTCCTGGACAACTTAGACGAACTCTGAACACCGGCTGTCAAAACAAGATGAGTGTTTTTTTGTTTGTGTCAATATGCACTTCTACTTTGGTCTGTCGTTTCATCTTCCTGTGTTGTCGTTGTTACACAAATGTGTACACTTAGCAAAACTTAGTTGACAGTAAACGGGTGCAGGTGTCGGAGGATTGATAACTCTGATTGGACGGAACTCTCCATACGTGACAGCAAAACAAAAATCTGCTCACAAGGATGGACAAACTGGAATCATGGCTTGGAAATGCAAAAGTAACTTTCTGGACAACTTTGTCAACACGATGATGCAGCAAATGGAGGAATTCATTCACCTCAGTGAATCTACTCTTGGAAAATGGATGGATCTGCATGATGATCTTTGAGGAAATGGGATCAGTGGATTCAAAACCTGGAGGAACGGAACACAAGAATCTGAAAAAAACCCAACATGAACTGCACAAAATGGCCTCCTTGTGGTCGTCCAACCAAAACCACTGACTAACAAAAGTTACCACCTCTTGTCCTTTCTGTTCCCCTCCCATTCCCCCCAACCGGTCGAGGCAGACGGCCGCACACTTTGAGTCTGGTTCTGCCAGAGATTTCTTCCTGTTAAAAGGGAGTTTTTTCTCTCCACTGTTGCCACGATTGCTTGCTCATTGTGTGAATTGTTGGGTTTCTCTTCTCTCTAATATTATGAATGATTTAAAAAAAAAAAAAAAAAAAAAAGGAGTGCAAGTCCGACTGTCACCTCCACGTGGTGCACTCTGGGTAACGCTAACGACGGCGGCAAACGATAAGTTTACCCGGACATTTGTGACTTATTTGAAAAGTTGATCTTTTTGAGAAAATGTTAATGTGTAGAATGTGTTTGAATGTTTGTCATTGTTGTGACGATAGTCAAGTTAATTTTCACTTCATGTGTTTTCATGTGTCCAGAAACGGCAGCAAAACATGGACTGGATTTCACCGACTGGACTTGATGTGGTTTCCCTGTGAGTCGACAAACTCATTTATTTCCTTGCTGTCCTTTTATTGCTTTCCTTTTCTCTTTCCTTCCATTCTTTTTCATGTCTTTCAGCCCTTTCTTTTTGCCATTTCCTCCATCCCTGTGTTCTCTCCTTCTCTAATGGACTTTATTGCTTCCTTCCTTTTTCTGATTAAATGAGGTTTTAGTCCAACCAGCAGGGGGCGTCACAGCCACTTCAGCCTCAGTGGGTGAAGCTGAGTATTTTTTCTTTTCCATTTCTAATTCACGGTGTAAGTGGGGTTTAAAGCCAACAGGGTTTATGAAGAATAAGTTCTTGTTTTTATTGTTATTTAAAGCTAACTGTATTTTCTTCTCTGTATTGTTTTATTGCGTTGAAGAAAAGAGCCTGTGATTGTTTGACTTTAATTTCTACTTAACCTTTATATGTTTCTTTGATGCCGTTTTGTTTCTTTTCTGCTTTGTGTTGATGTTTTTTCCATCTTGAATCTTTTGTGTTAAATAAATAAGTCACTTATTTGAAGTCTCTCGCTCTTTCACTCACACTCACTCTGCTGAACTGGCTGAACAAATGTGTGCCACAGTCTGGCCCTCGGTGAAACTCTGTATGGCCTGAACCCTGAATGTTTTCTCAAGTTATTTATGGGCTGGCAGTGACTTAAATTCAGCAGCTTTGAATACATTTTTCATCTACACGTAATGTCACCTTTGTCCACTGGAGGTCAGGTTTTTGCAGTTCTGTTTTATGATGAATTATTTATGGCCTGGCAGGGTCTTAAACATAAAAAAACTGTTTCCCTCACAAAAGTTACTATTTATTTCACCAGTTTAGCAGCTCTAAATCTCATGTGACCTTACATGTAATGTCAAACGTGTCCACCAGAGGGCAGTTTCAACATGTAAACACATTTCAAGATCCTCTTCACCACCTACACATCCTTCTTACCTTCAGACCTCCTCCATCGCCCCATTCACTCACACCGAACACGCTACACCGTCAAACATCTGTGTAGCCCCAGTTAAGCCCCTCAAGCATTTTATTTTAGATTTTATAAAATATATAATATAGATATATGTTTTTTTGAAGTTTAACATTTAAAAAGTTCAGGTAGCCATTCTGTTCCAATCCAATCCCTGTGTGTGTGAGTAAGAATGGAATAGGTGAGGGCGGGTCGCTACGGTAACTGTGGAGCTTCGGGCGCTGTCCGTGGTGCTGAAAGGCTGCTTTGTTGGATGAGTGTGTGACTTTGTTTTCTTTTTTTTCCCTCTACATGTAAAGTGACTTTTGTGATAGAGGAGGGAAGTGTGATGGAGCCTTGAGGGATTCTGGACTCATCACCAGGCTCGCTTCTCCTCGGCCTCAAATCTCCACGGACCTGAAACACAAGGAAAAGCAGCTGAAGCCACTTTCACTCATGACAATCCATCATTATTGAGTCACTGTGATGAAAGGAAGAAACTGTAGGGATGTTTTTAAGGTAGAACATTAGCTGAAAGGATGTTGTCGATGAATTCGTTCTTCATTGATGAAGCAGAGCATGAGAGAGAATAGATCAAAGCAGGAGAAACATCTTCTACATACGTAGAGTAAGATTAGAAGTAAGAGGAAGATTCTATTGAATAATATCTCAAATATCCAATGCCTTACCTGAACATTACTGGGCTCAGAGATGGAGAAGCTGGTCTCTTGAAAGTTGCTGCCATCTGCTGGTTTACCAGACAACGCCAGATCGGTCCTGCTGGATCTCAGTGCAGCATTTGATACGATAGATCATGAGATCCTGCTACATAGACTAGAACAAGATGTTGTGATTAGAGGATCTGCACTTGTCTGGTTCAAGTCCTATTTATGGGACAGATTTCAGTTTGTTAGTGTTAACGAGGACTACTCCATATTCACTAAGGTCAACTACAGAGTTCCTCAGGGTTCCGTGCTCGGACCTATTCTTTTTACCCTGTACATGCTGCCATTAGGCAACATTATCAGGAAACACAACATAGATTTCCATTGTTATGCAGACGACACCCAGCTATATGTATCTGTACGACCGGATGACCCAAACCCATCTATAAAACTCCAGGATTGTCTCATAGACATACAGACGTGGATGACTCTGAACTTTCTGATGCTTAACACAGAAAAAACTGAGGTCATGGTCCTTGGGCCAAAAGATATAAGAGCAGCACTTTTAAGTGGAGCTCTAAACCGAGGCAGTAACACTTCAGTCCCTTGCACTACAGTAAGGAACCTAGGAGTCCTGTTTGACCAGGATTTATCACTGGATGAACATATTAAGCATATATGTAGAACAGCCTTCTTCCACCTTCGCAACATTAAGACAATTAGAAATATTATATCACGACAAGACTCTGAGAAACTTATCCACGCCTTTATAACCTCTAGGCTGGATTACTGTAACTCCTTACTGTCTGGATGTCCTAGTAAGTCCTTGAGAAGCCTTCAACTTGTCCAGAACGCAGCAGCACGGATATTGACTGGAACCAGACGACGTGATTATACGACTCCTGTATTGGCTTCTCTTCACTGGCTCCCAGTGAAAAGTAGAATAGATTTTAAAATACTTCTACTCACATACAAGGCCCTGAATAATCAGGCACCTTCTTATATTTGTGACTTAATCACTTTATATCAACCCAATAGACCCTGAACTCAGGTCTACTGGTTATTCCTAAAATAACTAGAAGTAGAATCGGTGGTAGAACATTTATCTACCAGGCTCCTCTCCTGTGGAACCAACTTCTGCTTTCAGTCAGACAGTCTGACTCTGTCTCTGCCTTTAAGGTGAGACTGAAAACCTACCTTTTTAACATAGACTATAGTCGAAGCTAGATCAGGTATGTCCTGATTAGAATAGTCTATCTTATGCTGCCATAGGCTTAGACTGCTGGAGGAATTTCCCATCATGCACTTAGAATGAGCACACAGACTTTGCACGAGCCGCACTTTCTCTACCCCGTCCTCAATTTCTCAACCCTCACCACTTACCCGATGTCCCCCATGACATGTAGACCATAAATCCACATTTAGACCATAAATCCACATGTAGCACATAAATCCACATGTACACCATACATCCACATGTACACCATAAATCCACATGTAGACCATAAATCCACATGTAGACCATAAATTGACATGTAGACCATAAATTCACATGTAGACCTTCTCTAACTGATGTTTAATCTCTTACAGTTCTGCTGACACCAGTGAACGACATGAGGTCAGGACAGGAAAGAGGACTCCGTCATCTTCAAGTCTCTGACCACGACAGGCTGTGACAGATGATCCTGGCATTTAAAGACTTTTCACTTTTTATTCTTTGTCATTGTGTATTGTATGTTTTTGGTAACATCTACTGCACGTCTGTCCGTCCAGGGAGTGGATCCCTCAACTGTGGTTCTCCTTAAGGTTTCTACCCTTTTCCCTGTTAGAAGAGTTTTTTCGCTGGTAGTTTTTCCTTACCCTGGTCGAAGGTCTAAGGACAGAGGATGTTACCAACCCTGTGAAGTCCCTGAGACAAACTATGTTTTGTAAACTGTGGGCTATACAAAAAATGATTGATTGATTGATTGATTTAACAGAAAAAAACCAAAAGTATCTTGGAATGTCTTGAAATTGTACACAGTCATAGTCAACGACACCCTGAACAAGAATCCGTTGAAAATATTTGCATATCTCTTAAGGAATATTTTTAATGAATTTTTGAAAATTAGGAAAGCGATCCATGCACTTAGGCAGTGACTTAACTTTTGATGTTTTTGGTTTGTTTTTAAAGCATTAAAGCTGCAGGAGTTCATCCATGTCGTCCAGTCGCTGGAAACAAACGTTTGGACACCGTGGATCACACAGCAGGAAATCAGGTGAGACAGAGGAAACGATCCATTTGCCCTGATGCACTTAGTGACTTGACTTTTTTTTCAAAAAAAACCCCAAAAGTAAATTGGAATGTCTTGAAATTGTACACAGTCATAGTCAAGCATGCCCTGAACAAGAATCTGTTGAATATATTTGCATATCTCTTGAAGAATATTTTTAATGAACTTTTGAAAATCAGGAAAGCGATCCATGCACTTGGACATTCCAAGTATGTTGGAATGTCTTGAAATTGTACTCAGTCATAGTCAACGACGCCCTGAAGAAGAATCCGTTGAAAATATTTGCATATCTCTTAAGGAATATTTTGAATGAATTTTTGAAAATCAGGAAAGCGATCCATGCACTTAGGTAAGTGACTTAACTTTTTTGTCAAAAAAGACCCCAAAAGTATCTTGGAATGTCTTGAAATTGTACACAGTCATAGTCAAGCATGCCCTGAACAAGAATCCAGTGAATATATTTGCATATCTCTTGAAGAATATTTTTAATGAATTTTTGAAAATCCGGAAAGCGATCCATGCACTTGGACATTCCAAGTATGTTGGAATGTCTTGAAATTGTACTCAGTCATAGTCAACGACGCCCTGAAGAAGAATCTGTTGAAAATATTTGCATATCTCTTAAGGAATATTTTTAATGAATTTTTGAAAATCAGGAAAGCGATCCATGCACTTAGGTAAGTGACTTAACTTTTTTGTCAAAAAAGACCCCAAAAGTATCTTGGAATGTCTTGAAATTGTACACAGTCATAGTCAAGCATGCCCTGAACAAGAATCCATTGAATATATTTGCATATCGCTTAAGGAATATTTTTAATGAATTTTTGAAAATCAGGAAAGCGATCCATGCACTTAGGCAGTGACTTAACTTTTTCGTCAAAAAAGACCCCAAAAGTATCTTGGAATGTCTTGAAATTGTACACAGTCATAGTCAAGCATGCCCTGAACAAGAAACCGTTGAATATATTTGCATATCTCTTGAAGAATATTTTTAATTAATTTTTGAAAATCCGAAAAGCGATCCATGCACTTGGACATTCCAAGTATGTTGGAATGTCTTGAAATTGTACTCAGTCATAGTCAACGACGCCCTGAACAAGAATCCATTGAAAATATTTGCATATCTCTTAAGGAATATTTTTAATGAATTTTTGGAAATGAGGAAAGTCTGTGCACTTAGGCAGTGACTTAACTTTTTATTCAAAAAAGACCCCAAAAGTATCTTGGAATGTCTTGAAATTGTACACAGTCATAGTCAAGCATGCCCTGAACAAGAATCCGTTGAATATATTTGCATATCTCTTGAAGAATATTTTTAATGAATTTTTGAAAATCCGGAAAGCGATCCATGCACTTGGACATTCCAAGTATGTTGGAATGTCTTGAAATTGTACTCAGTCATAGTCAACGACGCCCTGAACAAGAATCCGTTGAAAATATTTGCATATCGCTTAAGGAATATTTTTAATGAATTTTTGAAAGTCAGGAAAGCGATCCATGCACTTAGGCAGTGACTTAACTTTTTCGTCAACAAAGACCCCAAAAGTATCTTGGAATGTCTTGAAATTGTACTCAGTCATAGTCAACGACGCCCTGAACAAGAATCCGTTGAAAATATTTGCATATTGCTTAAGGAATATTTTTAATGAATTTTTGAAAATCAGGAAAGCAATCCATGCACTTAGGCAGTGACTTAACTTTTTTGTCAAAAAAGACCCCAAAAGTATCTTGGAATGTCTTGAAATTGTACACAGTCATAGTCAAGCATGCCCTGAACAAGAAACCGTTGAATATATTTGCATATCTCTTGAAGAATATTTTTAATTAATTTTTGAAAATCCGAAAAGCGATCCATGCACTTGGACATTCCAAGTATGTTGGAATGTTTTGAAATTGTACTCAGTCATAGTCAACGACACCCTGAACAAGAATCAATTGAAAATATTCGCATATCTCTTAAGGAATATTTTTAATGAATTTTTGAAAATCAGGAAAGTCTGTGCACTTAGGCAGTGACTTAACTTTTTTGTCAAAAAAGACCCCAAAAGTATATTGGAATGTCTTGAAATTGTACACAGTCATAGTCAAGCATGCCCTGAACAAGAATCCATTGAATATATTTGCATATCTCTTGAAGAATATTTTTAATGAATTTTTGAAAATCCGGAAAGCGATCCATGCACTTGGACATTCCAAGTATGTTGGAATGTCTTGAAATTGTACTCAGTCATAGTCAACGACGCCCTGAAGAAGAATCCGTTGAAAATATTTGCATATCTCTTAAGGAATATTTTTAATGAATTTTTGAAAATCAGGAAAGCGATTCATGCACTTAGGCAGTGACTTAACTTTTTCGTCAAAAAAGACCCCAAAAGTATCTTGGAATGTCTTGAAATTGTACTCGGTCATAGTCAACGACGCCCTGAACAAGAATCCGTTGAAAATATTTGCATATCGCTTAAGGAATATTTTTAATGAATTTTTGAAAATCAGGAAAGCGATCCATGCACTTAGGCAGTGACTTAACTTTTTCGTCAAAAAAGACCCCAAAAGTATCTTGGAATGTCTTGAAATTGTACACAGTCATAGTCAAGCATGCCCTGAACAAGAATCCGTTGAATATATTTGCATATCTGTTGAAGAATATTTTTAATGAATTTTTGAAAATCCGGAAAGCGATCCATCCACTTGGACATTCCAAGTATGTTGGAATGTCTTGAAATTGTACTCGGTCATAGTCAACGACGCCCTGAACAAGAATCCATTGAAAATATTTGCATATCTCTTAAGGAATATTTTTAATGAATTTTTGAAAATGATGAAAGTCTGTGCACTTAGGCAGTGACTTAACTTTTTATTCAAAAAAGACCCCAAAGGTATCTTGGAATGTCTTGAAATTGTACACAGTCATAGTCAAGCATGCCCTGAACAAGAATCCGTTGAATATATTTGCATATCTCTTGAAGAATATTTTTAATGAACTTTTGAAAATCAGGAAAGCGATCCATGCACTTGGACATTCCAAGTATGTTGGAATGTCTTGAAATTGTACTCAGTCATAGTCAACGACGCCCTGAACAAGAATCCGTTGAAAATATATGCATATCGCTTAAGGAATATTTTTAATGAATTTTTGAAAATCAGGAAAGCGATCCATGCACTTAGGCAGTGACTTAACTTTTTTGTCAAAAAAGACCCCAAAAGTATCTTGGAATGTCTTGAAATTGTACACAGTCATAGTCAAGCATGCCCTGAACAAGAATCCGTTGAATATATTTGCATAGCTCTTGAAGAATATTTTTAATGAATTTTTGAAAATCCGAAAAGCGATCCATGCACTTGGACATTCCAAGTATGTTGGAATGTCTTGAAATTGTACTCAGTCATAGTCAACGACGCCCTGAACAAGAATCAATTGAAAATATTTGCATATCTCTTAAGGAATATTTTTAACGAATTTTTGAAAATGAGGAAAGTCTGTGCACTTAGGCAGTGACTTAACTTTTTATTCAAAAAAGACCCCAAAAGTATCTTGGAATGTCTTGAAATTGTACACAGTCATAGTCAAGCATGCCCTGAACAAGAATCCGTTGAATATATTTGCATATCTCTTGAAGAATATTTTTAATGAACTTTTGAAAATCAGGAAAGCGATCCATGCACTTGGACATTCCAAGTATGTTGGAATGTCTTGAAATTGTACTCAGTCATAGTCAACGACGCCCTGAACAAGAATCCGTTGAAAATATTTGCATATCGTTTAAGGAATATTTTTAAAGAATTTCTGAAAATCAGGAAAGCGATCCATGCACTTAGGCAGTGACTTAACTTTTTCGTCAAAAAAGACCCCAAAAGTATCTTGGAATGTCTTGAAATTGTACACAGTCATAGTCAAGCATGCCCTGAACAAGAATCCGTTGAATATATTTGCATATCTCTTGAAGAATATTTTTAATGAACTTTTGAAAATCAGGAAAGCTATCCATGCACTTGGACATTCCAAGTAAGTTGGAATGTCTTGAAATTGTACTCAGTCATAGTCAAGCATGCCCTGAACAAGAAACCGTTGAATATATTTGCATATCTCTTGGAGAATATTTTTAATGAACTTTTGAAAATCCGGAAAGCGATCCATGCACTTGGACATTCCAAGTATGTTGGAATGTCTTGAAATTGTACTCAGTCATAGTCAACGACGCCCTGAACAAGAATCCGTTGAAAATATTTGCATATCGCTTAAGGAATATTTTTAATGAATTTTTTAAAAAATCAGGAAAGCGATCCATGCACTTAGGCAGTGACTTAACTTTTTCGTCAAAAAAGACCCCAAAAGTATCTTGGAATGTCTTGAAATTGTACACAGTCATAGTCAAGCATGCCCTGAACAAGAATCCGTTGAATATATTTGCATATCTCTTGAAGAATATTTTTAATGAATTTTTGAAAATCCGAAAAGCGATCCATGCACTTGGACATTCCAAGTATGTTGGAATGTCTTGAAATTGTACTCGGTCATAGTCAACGACGCCCTGAACAAGAATCCATTGAAAATATATGCATATCGCTTAAGGAATATTTTTAATGAATTTTTGAAAATCAGGAAAGCGATCCATGCACTTAGGCAGTGACTTAACTTTTTCGTCAAAAAAGACCCCAAAAGTATCTTGGAATGTCTTGAAATTGTACACAGTCATAGTCAAGCATGCCCTGAACAAGAATCCGTTGAATATATTTGCATAGCTCTTGAAGAATATTTTTAATGAATTTTTGAAAATCCGAAAAGCGATCCATGCACTTGGACATTCCAAGTATGTTGGAATGTCTTGAAATTGTACTCGGTCATAGTCAACGACGCCCTGAACAAGAATCCGTTGAAAATATTTGCATATCGCTTAAGGAATATTTTTAATGAATTTTTGAAAATCAGGAAAGCGATCCATGCACTTAGGCAGTGACTTAACTTTTTCGTCAAAAAAGACCCCAAAAGTATCTTGGAATGTCTTGAAATTGTACACAGTCATAGTCAAGCATGCCCTGAACAAGAATCCGTTGAATATATTTGCATATCTCTTGAAGAATATTTTTAATGAATTTTTGAAAATCCGGAAAGCTATCCATGCACTTGGACATTCCAAGTAAGTTGGAATGTCTTGAAATTGTACTCAGTCATAGTCAACGACGCCCTGAACAAGAATCTATTGAAAATATTTGCATATCTCTTAAGGAATATTTTTAATGAATTTTTGAAAATGAGGAATTTCTGTGCACTTAGGCAGTGACTTAACTTTTTAATCAAAAAAGACCCCAAAAGTATCTTGGAATGTCTTGAAATTGTACACAGTCATAGTCAAGCATGCCCTGAACAAGAATCCGTTGAATATATTTGCATATCGCTTAAGGAATATTTTTAATGAATTTTTGAAAATCAGGAAAGCGATCCATGCACTTGGACATTCCAAGTATGTTGGAATGTCTTGAAATTGTACTCAGTTATAGTCAACGACGCCCTGAACAAGAATCCGTTGAAAATATTTGCATATCGCTTCAGGAATATTTTAAATGAATTTTTGAAAATCAGGAAAGCGATCCATGCACTTGGACATTCCAAGTATGTTGGAATGTCTTGAAATTGTACTCAGTCATAGTCAACGACGCCCTGAACAAGAATCAATTGAAAATATTTGCATATCTCTTAAGGAATATTTTTAATGAATTTTTGAAAATGAGGAAAGTCTGTGCACTTCGGCAGTGACTTAACTTTTTATTCAAAAAAGACCCCAAAAGTATCTTGGAATGTCTTGAAATTGTACACAGTCATAGTCAAGCATGCCCTGAACAAGAATCCGTTGAATATATTTGCATATCTCTTGAAGAATATTTTTAATGAACTTTTGAAAATCAGGAAAGCGATCCATGCACTTGGACATTCCAAGTATGTTGGAATGTCTTGAAATTGTACTCAGTCATAGTCAACGACGCCCTGAACAAGAATCCGTTGAAAATATTTGCATATCGTTTAAGGAATATTTTTAAAGAATTTCTGAAAATCAGGAAAGCGATCCATGCACTGAGGCAGTGACTTAACTTTTTCGTCAAAAAAGACCCCAAAAGTATCTTGGAATGTCTTGAAATTGTACACAGTCATAGTCAAGCATGCCCTGAACAAGAATCCGTTGAATATATTTGCATATCTCTTGAAGAATATTTTTAATGAATTTTTGAAAATCCGGAAAGCGATCCATGCACTTGGACATTCCAAGTATGTTGGAATGTCTTGAAATTGTACTCGGTCATAGTCAACGACGCCCTGAACAAGAATCCATTGAAAATATTTGCATATCTCTTAAGGAATATTTTTAATGAATTTTTGAAAATGATGAAAGTCTGTGCACTTAGGCAGTGGCTTAACTTTTTATTCAAAAAAGACCCCAAAGGTATCTTGGAATGTCTTGAAATTGTACACAGTCATAGTCAAGCATGCCCTGAACAAGAATCCGTTGAATATATTTGCATATCTCTTGAAGAATATTTTTAATGAACTTTTGAAAATCAGGAAAGCGATCCATGCACTTGGACATTCCAAGTATGTTGGAATGTCTTGAAATTGTACTCAGTCATAGTCAACGACGCCCTGAACAAGAATCCGTTGAAAATATTTGCATATCGCTTAAGGAATATTTTTAATGAATTTTTGAAAATCAGGAAAGCGATCCATGCACTTAGGCAGTGACTTAACTTTTTTGTCAAAAAAGACCCCAAAAGTATCTTGGAATGTCTTGAAATTGTACACAGTCATAGTCAAGCATGCCCTGAACAAGAATCCGTTGAATATATTTGCATATCTCTTGAAGAATATTTTTAATGAATTTTTGAAAATCCGAAAAGCGATCCATGCACTTGGACATTCCAAGTATGTTGGAATGTCTTGAAATTGTACTCAGTCATAGTCAACGACGCCTTGAACAAGAATCAATTGAAAATATTTGCATATCTCTTAAGGAATATTTTTAATGAATTTTTGAAAATGAGGAAAGTCTGTGCACTTAGGCAGTGACTTAACTTTTTATTCAAAAAAGACCCCAAAAGTATCTTGGAATGTCTTGAAATTGTACACAGTCATAGTCAAGCATGCCCTGAACAAGAATCCGTTGAATATATTTGCATATCTCTTGAAGAATATTTTTAATGAACTTTTGAAAATCAGGAAAGCGATCCATGCACTTGGACATTCCAAGTATGTTGGAATGTCTTGAAATTGTACTCAGTCATAGTCAACGACGCCCTGAACAAGAATCCGTTGAAAATATTTGCATATCGCTTAAGGAATATTTTTAATGAATTTTTGAAAATCAGGAAAGCGATCCATGCACTTAGGCAGTGACTTAACTTTTTTGTCAAAAAAGACCCCAAAAGTATCTTGGAATGTCTTGAAATTGTACACAGTCATAGTCAAGCATGCCCTGAACAAGAATCCGTTGAATATATTTGCATATCTCTTGAAGAATATTTTTAATGAATTTTTGAAAATCCGGAAAGCGATCCATGCACTTGGACATTCCAAGTATGTTGGAATGTCTTGAAATTGTACTCAGTCATAGTCAACGACGCCCTGAACAAGAATCCGTTGAAAATATTTGCATATCGCTTAAGGAATATTTTTAATGAATTTTTGAAAATCAGGAAAGCGATCCATGCACTTGGACATTCCAAGTATGTTGGAATGTCTTGAAATTGTACTCAGTCATAGTCAACGACGCCCTGAACAAGAATCCGTTGAAAATATTTGCATATCGCTTAAGGATATTTTTAATGAATTTTTGAAAATCAGGAAAGCGATCCATGCACTTAGGCAGTGACTTAACTTTTTTGTCAAAAAAGACCCCAAAAGTATCTTGGAATGTCTTGAAATTGTACACAGTCATAGTCAAGCATGCCCTGAACAAGAATCCGTTGAATATATTTGCATATCTCTTGAAGAATATTTTTAATGAATTTTTGAAAATCCGAAAAGCGATCCATGCACTTGGACATTCCAAGTATGTTGGAATGTCTTGAAATTGTACTCAGTCATAGTCAACGACGCCCTGAACAAGAATCAATTGAAAATATTTGCATATCTCTTAAGGAATATTTTTAATGAATTTTTGAAAATGAGGAAAGTCTGTGCACTTAGGCAGTGACTTAACTTTTTATTCAAAAAAGACCCCAAAAGTATCTTGGAATGTCTTGAAATTGTACACAGTCATAGTCAAGCATGCCCTGAACAAGAATCCGTTGAATATATTTGCATATCTCTTGAAGAATATTTTTAATGAACTTTTGAAAATCAGGAAAGCGATCCATGCACTTGGACATTCCAAGTATGTTGGAATGTCTTGAAATTGTACTCAGTCATAGTCAACGACGCCCTGAACAAGAATCCGTTGAAAATATTTGCATATCGTTTAAGGAATATTTTTAAAGAATTTCTGAAAATCAGGAAAGCGATCCATGCACTTAGGCAGTGACTTAACTTTTTCGTCAAAAAAAACCCCAAAAGTATCTTGGAATGTCTTAAAATTGTACACAGTCATAGTCAAGAATGCCCTGAACAAGAATCCGTTGAATATATTTGCATATCTCTTGAAGAATATTTTTAATGAATTTTTGAAAATCCGGAAAGCGATCCATGCACTTGGACATTCCAAGTATGTTGGAATGTCTTGAAATTGTACTCGGTCATAGTCAACGACGCCCTGAACAAGAATCCATTGAAAATATTTGCATATCTCTTAAGGAATATTTTTAATGAATTTTTGAAAATGAGGAAAGTCTGTGCACTTAGGCAGTGACTTAACTTTTTATTCAAAAAAGACCCCAAAAGTATCTTGGAATGTCTTGAAATTGTACACAGTCATAGTCAAGCATGCCCTGAACAAGAATCCGTTGAATATATTTGCATATCTCTTGAAGAATATTTTTAATGAACTTTTGAAAATCAGGAAAGCGATCCATGCACTTGGACATTCCAAGTATGTTGGAATGTCTTGAAATTGTACTCAGTCATAGTCAACGACGCCCTGAACAAGAATCCGTTGAAAATATTTGCATATCGCTTAAGGAATATTTTGAATGAATTTTTGAAAATCAGGAAAGCGATCCATGCACTTAGGCAGTGACTTAACTTTTTCGTCAAAAAAGACCCCAAAAGTATCTTGGAATGTCTTGAAATTGTACACAGTCATAGTCAAGCATGCCCTGAACAAGAATCCGTTGAATATATTTGCATATCTCTTGAAGAATATTTTTAATGAATTTTTGAAAATCCGGAAAGCGATCCATGCACTTGGACATTCCAAGTATGTTGGAATGTCTTGAAATTGTACTCAGTCATAGTCAACGACGCCCTGAACAAGAATCCGTTGAAAATATTTGCATATCGCTTAAGGAATATTTTTAATGAATTTTTGAAAATCAGGAAAGCGATCCATGCACTTGGACATTCCAAGTATGTTGGAATGTCTTGAAATTGTACTCAGTCATAGTCAACGACGCCCTGAACAAGAATCCGTTGAAAATATTTGCATATCGTTTAAGGAATATTTTTAAAGAATTTCTGAAAATCAGGAAAGCGATCCATGCACTTAGGCAGTGACTTAACTTTTTCGTCAAAAAAGACCCCAAAAGTATCTTGGAATGTCTTGAAATTGTACACAGTCATAGTCAAGAGTGCCCTGAACAAGAATCCGTTGAATATATTTGCATATCTCTTGAAGAATATTTTTAATGAATTTTTGAAAATCCGGAAAGCGATCCATGCACTTGGACATTCCAAGTATGTTGGAATGTCTTGAAATTGTACTCGGTCATAGTCAACGACGCCCTGAACAAGAATCCATTGAAAATATTTGCATATCTCTTAAGGAATATTTTTAATGAATTTTTGAAAATGATGAAAGTCTGTGCACTTAGGCAGTGACTTAACTTTTTATCCAAAAAAGACCCCAAAGGTATCTTGGAATGTCTTGAAATTGTACACAGTCATAGTCAAGCATGCCCTGAACAAGAATCCGTTGAATATATTTGCATATCTCTTGAAGAATATTTTTAATGAATCAGGAAAGCGATCCATGCACTTGGACATTCCAAGTATGTTGGAATGTCTTGAAATTGTACTCAGTCATAGTCAACGACGCCCTGAACAAGAATCCGTTGAAAATATTTGCATATCGCTTAAGGAATATTTTTAATGAATTTTTGAAAATCAGGAAAGCGATCCATGCACTTAGGCAGTGACTTAACTTTTTTGTCAAAAAAGACCCCAAAAGTATCTTGGAATGTCTTGAAATTGTACACAGTCATAGTCAAGCATGCCCTGAACAAGAATCCGTTGAATATATTTGCATATCTCTTGAAGAATATTTTTAATGAATTTTTGAAAATCCGGAAAGCGATCCATGCACTTGGACATTCCAAGTATGTTGGAATGTCTTGAAATTGTACTCAGTCATAGTCAACGACGCCCTGAACAAGAATCCGTTGAAAATATTTGCATATCGCTTAAGGAATATTTTAAATGAATTTTTGAAAATCAGGAAAGCGATCCATGCACTTGGACATTCCAAGTATGTTGGAATGTCTTGAAATTGTACTCAGTCATAGTCAACGACGCCCTGAACAAGAATCCGTTGAAAATATTTGCATATCGCTTAAGGAATATTTTTAATGAATTTTTGAAAATCAGGAAAGCGATCCATGCACTTAGGCAGTGACTTAACTTTTTTGTCAAAAAAGACCCCAAAAGTATCTTGGAATGTCTTGAAATTGTACACAGTCATAGTCAAGCATGCCCTGAACAAGAATCCGTTGAATATATTTGCATATCTCTTGAAGAATATTTTTAATGAATTTTTGAAAATCCGAAAAGCAATCCATGCACTTGGACATTCCAAGTATGTTGGAATGTCTTAAAATTGTACTCAGTCATAGTCAACGACGCCCTGAACAAGAATCAATTGAAAATATTTGCATATCTCTTAAGGAATGTTTTTAATGAATTTTTGAAAATGAGGAAAGTCTGTGCACTTAGGCAGTGATTTAACTTTTTATTCAAAAAAGACCCCAAAAGTATCTTGGAATGTCTTGAAATTGTACACAGTCATAGTCAAGCATGCCCTGAACAAGAATCCGTTGAATATATTTGCATATCTCTTGAAGAATATTTTTAATGAACTTTTGAAAATCAGGAAAGCGATCCATGCACTTGGACATTCCAAGTATGTTGGAACGTCTTGAAATTGTACTCAGTCATAGTCAACGACGCCCTGAACAAGAATCCGTTGAAAATATTTGCATATCGCTTAAGGAATATTTTGAATGAATTTTTGAAAATCAGGAAAGCGATCCATGCACTTAGGCAGTGACTTAACTTTTTATTCAAAAAAGACCCCAAAAGTATCTTGGAATGTCTTGAAATTGTACACAGTCATAGTCAAGAGTGCCCTGAACAAGAATCCGTTGAATATATTTGCATATCTCTTGAAGAATATTTTAAATGAATTTTTGAAAATCCGGAAAGCGATCCATGCACTTGGACATTCCAAGTATGTTGGAATGTCTTGAAATTGTACTCGGTCATAGTCAACGACGCCCTGAACAAGAATCCATTGAAAATATTTGCATATCTCTTAAGGAATATTTTTAATGAATTTTTGAAAATGATGAAAGTCTGTGCACTTAGGCAGTGACTTAACTTTTTATCCAAAAAAGACCCCAAAGGTATCTTGGAATGTCTTGAAATTGTACACAGTCATAGTCAAGCATGCCCTGAACAAGAATCCGTTGAATATATTTGCATATCTCTTGAAGAATATTTTTAATGAACTTTTGAAAATCAGGAAAGCGATCCATGCACTTGGACATTCCAAGTATGTTGGAATGTCTTGAAATTGTACTCAGTCATAGTCAACGACGCCCTGAACAAGAATCCGTTGAAAATATTTGCATATCGCTTAAGGAATATTTTTAATGAATTTTTGAAAATCAGGAAAGCGATCCATGCACTTAGGCAGTGACTTAACTTTTTTGTCAAAAAAGACCCCAAAAGTATCTTGGAATGTCTTGAAATTGTACACAGTCATAGTCAAGCATGCCCTGAACAAGAATCCGTTGAATATATTTGCATATCTCTTGAAGAATATTTTTAATGAATTTTTGAAAATCCGGAAAGCGATCCATGCACTTGGACATTCCAAGTATGTTGGAATGTCTTGAAATTGTACTCAGTCATAGTCAACGACGCCCTGAACAAGAATCCGTTGAAAATATTTGCATATCGCTTAAGGAATATTTTTAATGAATTTTTGAAAATCAGGAAAGCGATCCATGCACTTGGACATTCCAAGTATGTTGGAATGTCTTGAAATTGTACTCAGTCATAGTCAACGACGCCCTGAACAAGAATCCGTTGAAAATATTTGCATATCGCTTAAGGAATATTTTTAATCAATTTTTGAAAATCAGGAAAGCGATCCATGCACTTAGGCAGTGACTTAACTTTTTTGTCAAAAAAGACCCCAAAAGTATCTTGGAATGTCTTGAAATTGTACACAGTCATAGTCAAGCATGCCCTGAACAAGAATCCGTTGAATATATTTGCATATCTCTTGAAGAATATTTTTAATGAATTTTTGAAAATCCGAAAAGCGATCCATGCACTTGGACATTCCAAGTATGTTGGAATGTCTTGAAATTGTACTCAGTCATAGTCAACGACGCCCTGAACAAGAATCAATTGAAAATATTTGCATATCTCTTAAGGAATATTTTTAATGAATTTTTGAAAATGAGGAAAGTCTGTGCACTTAAGCAGTGATTTAACTTTTTATTCAAAAAAGACCCCAAAAGTATCTTGGAATGTCTTGAAATTGTACACAGTCATAGTCAAGCATGCCCTGAACAAGAATCCGTTGAATATATTTGCATATCTCTTGAAGAATATTTTTAATGAACTTTTGAAAATCAGGAAAGCGATCCATGCACTTGGACATTCCAAGTATGTTGGAATGTCTTGAAATTGTACTCAGTCATAGTCAACGACGCCCTGAACAAGAATCCGTTGAAAATATTTGCATATCGCTTAAGGAATATTTTGAATGAATTTTTGAAAATCAGGAAAGCGATCCATGCACTTAGGCAGTGACTTAACTTTTTCGTCAAAAAAGACCCCAAAAGTATCTTGGAATGTCTTGAAATTGTACACAGTCATAGTCAAGCATGCCCTGAACAAGAATCCGTTGAAAATATTTGCATATCGCTTAAGGAATATTTTTAATGAATTTTTGAAAATCAGGAAAGCGATCCATGCACTTAGGCAGTGACTTAACTTTTTTGTCAAAAAAGACCCCAAAAGTATCTTGGAATGTCTTGAAATTGTACACAGTCATAGTCAAGCATGCCCTGAACAAGAATCCGTTGAATATATTTGCATATCTCTTGAAGAATATTTTTAATGAATTTTTGAAAATCCGAAAAGCGATCCATGCACTTGGACATTCCAAGTATGTTGGAATGTCTTGAAATTGTACTCAGTCATAGTCAACGACGCCCTGAACAAGAATCAATTGAAAATATTTGCATATCTCTTAAGGAATATTTTTAATGAATTTTTGAAAATGAGGAAAGTCTGTGCACTTAGGCAGTGACTTAACTTTTTATTCAAAAAAGACCCCAAAAGTATCTTGGAATGTCTTGAAATTGTACACAGTCATAGTCAAGCATGCCCTGAACAAGAATCCGTTGAATATATTTCCATATCTCTTGAAGAATATTTTTAATGAACTTTTGAAAATCAGGAAAGCGATCCATGCACTTGGACATTCCAAGTATGTTGGAATGTCTTGAAATTGTACTCAGTCATAGTCAACGACGCCCTGAACAAGAATCCGTTGAAAATATTTGCATATCGCTTAAGGAATATTTTGAATGAATTTTTGAAAATCAGGAAAGCGATCCATGCACTTAGGCAGTGACTTAACTTTTTCGTCAAAAAAGACCCCAAAAGTATCTTGGAATGTCTTGAAATTGTACACAGTCATAGTCAAGCATGCCCTGAACAAGAATCCGTTGAATATATTTGCATATCTCTTGAAGAATATTTTTAATGAATTTTTGAAAATCCGAAAAGCGATCCATGCACTTGGACATTCCAAGTATGTTGGAATGTCTTGAAATTGTACTCAGTCATAGTCAACGACGCCCTGAACAAGAATCAATTGAAAATATTTGCATATCTCTTAAGGAATATTTTTAATGAATTTTTGAAAATGAGGAAAGTCTGTGCACTTAAGCAGTGATTTAACTTTTTATTCAAAAAAGACCCCAAAAGTATCTTGGAATGTCTTGAAATTGTACACAGTCATAGTCAAGCATGCCCTGAACAAGAATCCGTTGAATATATTTGCATATCTCTTGAAGAATATTTTTAATGAACTTTTGAAAATCAGGAAAGCGATCCATGCACTTGGACATTCCAAGTATGTTGGAATGTCTTGAAATTGTACTCAGTCATAGTCAACGACGCCCTGAACAAGAATCCGTTGAAAATATTTGCATATCGCTTAAGGAATATTTTGAATGAATTTTTGAAAATCAGGAAAGCGATCCATGCACTTAGGCAGTGACTTAACTTTTTCGTCAAAAAAGACCCCAAAAGTATCTTGGAATGTCTTGAAATTGTACACAGTCATAGTCAAGCATGCCCTGAACAAGAATCCGTTGAAAATATTTGCATATCGCTTAAGGAATATTTTTAATGAATTTTTGAAAATCAGGAAAGCGATCCATGCACTTAGGCAGTGACTTAACTTTTTTGTCAAAAAAGACCCCAAAAGTATCTTGGAATGTCTTGAAATTGTACACAGTCATAGTCAAGCATGCCCTGAACAAGAATCCGTTGAATATATTTGCATATCTCTTGAAGAATATTTTTAATGAATTTTTGAAAATCCGAAAAGCGATCCATGCACTTGGACATTCCAAGTATGTTGGAATGTTTTGAAATTGTACTCAGTCATAGTCAACGACGCCCTGAACAAGGATCCGTTGAAAATATTTGCATATCGCTTAAGGAATATTTTTAATGAATTTTTGAAAATCAGGAAAGCGATCCATGCACTTAGGCAGTGACTTAACTTTTTATTCAAAAAAGACCCCAAAAGTATCTTGGAATGTCTTGAAATTGTACACAGTCATAGTCAAGCATGCCCTGAACAAGAATCCGTTGAATATATTTGCATATCTCTTGAAGAATATTTTTAATGAACTTTTGAAAATCAGGAAAGCGATCCATGCACTTGGACATTCCAAGTATGTTGGAATGTCTTGAAATTGTACTCAGTCATAGTCAACGACGCCCTGAACAAGAATCCGTTGAAAATATTTGCATATCGCTTAAGGAATATTTTGAATGAATTTTTGAAAATCAGGAAAGCGATCCATGCACTTAGGCAGTGACTTAACTTTTTCGTCAAAAAAGACCCCAAAAGTATCTTGGAATGTCTTGAAATTGTACACAGTCATAGTCAAGCATGCCCTGAACAAGAATCCGTTGAATATATTTGCATATCTCTTGAAGAATATTTTTAATGAATTTTTGAAAATCCGGAAAGCGATCCATGCACTTGGACATTCCAAGTATGTTGGAATGTCTTGAAATTGTACTCAGTCATAGTCAACGACGCCCTGAACAAGAATCCGTTGAAAATATTTGCATATCGCTTAAGGAATATTTTTAATGAATTTTTGAAAATCAGGAAAGCGATCCATGCACTTGGACATTCCAAGTATGTTGGAATGTCTTGAAATTGTACTCAGTCATAGTCAACAACGCCCTGAACAAGAATCCGTTGAAAATATTTGCATATCGCTTAAGGAATATTTTTAATGAATTTTTGAAAATCAGGAAAGCGATCCATGCACTTAGGCAGTGACTTAACTTTTTTGTCAAAAAAGACCCCAAAAGTATCTTGGAATGTCTTGAAATTGTACACAGTCATAGTCAAGCATGCCCTGAACAAGAATCCGTTGAATATATTTGCATATCTCTTGAAGAATATTTTTAATGAATTTTTGAAAATCCGAAAAGCGATCCATGCACTTGGACATTCCAAGTATGTTGGAATGTCTTGAAATTGTACTCAGTCATAGTCAACGACGCCCTGAACAAGAATCAATTGAAAATATTTGCATATCTCTTAAGGAATATTTTTAATGAATTTTTGAAATTGAGGAAAGTCTGTGCACTTAGGCAGTGACTTAACTTTTTTGTCAAAAAAGACCCCAAAAGTATCTTGGAATGTCTTGAAATTGTACACAGTCATAGTCAAGCATGCCCTGAACAAGAATCCGTTGAATATATTTGCATATCTCTTGAAGAATATTTTTAATGAACTTTTGAAAATCCGAAAAGCGATCCATGCACTTGGACATTCCAAGTATGTTGGAATGTCTTTAAATTGTACTCAGTCATAGTCAACGACGCCCTGAACAAGAATCAATTGAAAATATTTGCATATCTCTTAAGGAATATTTTTAATGAATTTTTGAAAATGAGGAAAGTCTGTGCACTTAGGCAGTGACTTAACTTTTTATTCAAAAAAGACCCCAAAAGTATCTTGGAATGTCTTGAAATTGTACACAGTCATAGTCAAGCATGCCCTGAACAAGAATCCGTTGAATATATTTGCATATCTCTTGAAGAATATTTTTAATGAACTTTTGAAAATCAGGAAAGCGATCCATGCACTTGGACATTCCAAGTATGTTGGAATGTCTTGAAATTGTACTCAGTCATAGTCAACGACGCCCTGAACAAGAATCCGTTGAAAATATTTGCATATCGTTTAAGGAATATTTTTAAAGAATTTCTGAAAATCAGGAAAGCGATCCATGCACTTAGGCAGTGACTTAACTTTTTCGTCAAAAAAGACCCCAAAAGTATCTTGGAATGTCTTGAAATTGTACACAGTCATAGTCAAGCATGCCCTGAACAAGAATCCGTTGAATATATTTGCTTATCTCTTGAAGAATATTTTTAATGAATTTTTGAAAATCCGGAAAGCGATCCATGCACTTGGACATTCCAAGTATGTTGGAATGTCTTGAAATTGTACTCAGTCATAGTCAACAACGCCCTGAACAAGAATCCATTGAAAATATTTGCATATCTCTTAAGGAATATTTTTAATTAATTTTTGAAAATGAGGAAAGTCTGTGCACTTAGGCAGTGACTTAACTTTTTATTCAAAAAAGACCCCAAAAGTATCTTGGAATGTCTTGAAATTGTACACAGTCATAGTCAAGCATGCCCTGAACAAGAATCCGTTGAATATATTTGCATATCTCTTGAAGAATATTTTTAATGAACTTTTGAAAATCAGGAAAGCGATCCATGCACTTGGACATTCCAAGTATGTTGGAATGTTTTGAAATTGTACTCAGTCATAGTCAACGACGCCCTGAACAAGGATCCGTTGAAAATATTTGCATATCGCTTAAGGAATATTTTTAATGAATTTTTGAAAATCAGGAAAGCGATCCATGCACTTAGGCAGTGACTTAACTTTTTATTCAAAAAAGACCCCAAAAGTATCTTGGAATGTCTTGAAATTGTACACAGTCATAGTCAAGCATGCCCTGAACAAGAATCCGTTGAATATATTTGCATATCTCTTGAAGAATATTTTTAATTAATTTTTGAAAATCCGAAAAGCGATCCATGCACTTGGACATTCCAAGTATGTTGGAATGTCTTGAAATTGTACTCAGTCATAGTCAACGACACCCTGAACAAGAATCTGTTGAAAATATTTGCATATCGCTTAAGGAATATTTTTAATGAATTTTTGAAAATCAGGAAAGCGGTCCATGCACTTAGGCAGTGACTTAACTTTTTTGTCAAAAAAGACCCCAAAAGTATCTTGGAATGTCTTGAAATTGTACACAGTCATAGTCAAGCATGCCCTGAACAAGAATCCGTTGAATATATTTGCATATCTCTTGAAGAATATTTTTAATGAATTTTTGAAAATCTAAAAGGGATCCATGCACTTGGACATTCCAAGTATGTTGGAATGTCTTGAAATTGTACTCAGTCATAGTCAACGATGCCCTGAACAAGAATCCGTTGAAAATATTCGCATATCGTTTAAGGAATATTTTTAAAGAATTTCTGAAAATCAGGAAAGCGATCCATGCACTTAGGCAGTGACTTAACTTTTTCGTCAAAAAAGACCCCAAAAGTATCTTTGAATGTCTTGAAATTGTACACAGTCATAGTCAAGCATGCCCTGAACAAGAATCCGTTGAATATATTTGCATATCTCTTGAAGAATATTTTTAATGAATTTTTGAAAATCCGGAAAGCGATCCATGCACTTGGACATTCCAAGTATGTTGGAATGTCTTGAAATTGTACTCAGTCATAGTCAACAACGCCCTGAACAAGAATCCATTGAAGATATTTGCATATCTCTTAAGGAATATTTTTAATGAATTTTTGAAAATGAGGAAAGTCTGTGCACTTAGGCAGTGACTTAACTTTTTATTCAAAAAAGACCCCAAAAGTATCTTGGAATGTCTTGAAATTGTACACAGTCATAGTCAAGCATGCCCTGAACAAGAATCCGTTGAATATATTTGCATATCTCTTGAAGAATATTTTTAATGAACTTTTGAAAATCAGGAAAGCGATCCATGCACTTGGACATTCCAAGTATGTTGGAATGTCTTGAAATTGTACTCAGTCATAGTCAACGATGCCCTGAACAAGAATCCGTTGAAAATATTTGCATATCGCTTAAGGAATATTTTTAATGAATTTTTGAAAATCAGGAAAGCGATCCATGCACTTAGGCAGTGACTTAACTTTTTATTCAAAAAAGACCCCAAAAGTATCTTGGAATGTCTTATAATTGTACACAGTCATAGTCAAGCATGCCCTGAACAAGAATCCGTTGAATATATTTGCATATCTCTTGAAGAATATTTTTAATGAGTTTTTGAAAATCCGAAAAGCGATCCATGCACTTGGACATTCCAAGTATGTTGGAATGTCTTGAAATTGTACTCAGTCATAGTCAACGACGCCCTGAACAAGAATCAATTGAAAATATTTGCATATCTCTTAAGGAATATTTTTAATGAATTTTTGAAAATGAGGAAAGTCTGTGCACTTCGGCAGTGACTTAACTTTTTATTCAAAAAAGACCCCAAAAGTATCTTGGAATGTCTTGAAATTGTACACAGTCATAGTCAAGCATGCCCTGAACAAGAATCCGTTGAATATATTTGCATATCTCTTGAAGAATATTTTTAATGAACTTTTGAAAATCAGGAAAGTGATCCATGCACTTGGACATTCCAAGTATGTTGGAATGTCTTGAAATTGTACTCAGTCATAGTCAACGACGCCCTGAACAAGAATCCGTTGAAAATATTTGCATATCGTTTAAGGAATATTTTTAAAGAATTTCTGAAAATCAGGAAAGCGATCCATGCACTTAGGCAGTGACTTAACTTTTTATTCAAAAAAGACCCCAAAAGTATCTTGGAATGTCTTGAAATTGTACACAGTCATAGTCAAGCATGCCCTGAACAAGAATCCGTTGAATATATTTGCATATCTCTTGAAGAATATTTTTAATAAACTTTTGAAAATCAGGAAATTGATCCATGCACTTGGACATTCCAAGTATGTTGGAATGTCTTGAAATTGTACTCAGTCATAGTCAACGACGCCCTGAACAAGAATCCGTTGAAAATATTTGCATATCGCTTAAGGAATATTTTTAATGAATTTTTGAAAATCAGGAAAGCGATCCATGCACTTAGGCAGTGACTTAACTTTTTCGTCAAAAAAGACCCCAAAAGTATCTTGGAATGTCTTGAAATTGTACACAGTCATAATCAAGCATGCCCTGAACAAGAACCTGTTGAATATATTTGCATATCTCTTGAAGAATATTTTTAATGAATTTTTGAAAATCCGGAAAGCTATCCATGCACTTGGACATTCCAAGTAAGTTGGAATTTCTTGAAATTGTACTCAGTCATAGTCAACGACGCCCTGAACAAGAATCTATTGAAAATATTTGCATATCTCTTAAGGAATATTTTTAATGAATTTTTGAAAATGAGGAATTTCTGTGCACTGAGGCAGTGACTTAACTTTTTATTCAAAAAAGACCCCAAAAGTATCTTGGAATGTCTTGAAATTGTACACAGTCATAGTCAAGCATGCCCTGAACAAGAATCCGTTGAATATATTTGCATATCTCTTGAAGAATATTTTTAATGAATTTTTGAAAATCAGGAAAGCGATCCATGCACTTGGACATTCCAAGTATGTTGGAATGTCTTGAAATTGTACTCAGTCATAGTCAACGACGCCCTGAACAAGAATCCGTTGAAAATATTTGCATATCGCTTAAGGAATATTTTAAATGAATTTTTGAAAATCAGGAAAGCGATCCATGCACTTCGACATTCCAAGTATGTTGGAATGTCTTGAAATTGTACTCAGTCATAGTCAACGACGCCCTGAACAAGAATCCGTTGAAAATATTTGCATATCGCTTCAGGAATATTTTAAATGAATTTTTGAAAATCAGGAAAGCGATCCATGCACTTAGGCAGTGACTTAACTTTTTTGTCAAAAAAGACCCCAAAAGTATCTTGGAATGTCTTGAAATTGTACACAGTCATAGTCAAGCATGCCCTGAACAAGAATCCGTTGAATATATTTGCATATCTCTTGAAGAATATTTTTAATGAATTTTTGAAAATCCGAAAAGCGATCCATGCACTTGGACATTCCAAGTATGTTGGAATGTCTTGAAATTGTACTCAGTCATAGTCAACGACGCCCTGAACAAGAATTAATTGAAAATATTTGCATATCTCTTAAGGAATATTTTTAATGAATTTTTGAAAATGAGGAAAGTCTGTGCACTTAGGCAGTGACTTAACTTTTTATTCAAAAAAGACCCCAAAAGTATCTTGGAATGTCTTGAAATTGTACACAGTCATAGTCAAGCATGCCCTGAACAAGAATCCGTTGAATATATTTGCATATCTCTTGAAGAATATTTTTAATGAACTTTTGAAAATCAGGAAATTGATCCATGCACTTGGACATTCCAAGTATGTTGGAATGTCTTGAAATTGTAGTCGTCATAGTCAACGACGCCCTGAACAAGAATCCGTTGAAAATATTTGCATATCTCTTAAGGAATATTTTTAATGAATTTTTGAAAATGATGAAAGTCTGTGCACTTAGGCAGTGACTTAACTTTTTATTCAAAAAAGACCCCAAAAGTATCTTGGAATGTCTTGAAATTGTACTCAGTCATAGTCAACGACGATCTGAACAAGAATCAATTGAAAATATTTGCATATCTCTTAAGGAATATTTTTAATGAATTTTTGAAAATGAGGAAAGTCTGTGCACTTAGGCAGTGACTTAACTTTTTATTCAAAAAAGACCCCAAAAGTATCTTGGAATGTCTTGAAATTGTACAGTCATAGTCAAGCATGCCCTGAACAAGAATCCGTTGAATATATTTGCATATCTCTTGAAGAATATTTTTAATGAACTTTTGAAAATCAGGAAAGCGATCCATGCACTTGGACATTCCAAGTATGTTGGAATGTCTTGAAATTGTACTCAGTCATAGTCAACGACGCCCTGAACAAGAATCCGTTGAAAATATTTGCATATCGCTTAAGGAATATTTTTAATGAATTTTTGAAAATCAGGAAAGCGATCCATGCACTTAGGCAGTGACTTAACTTTTTTGTCAAAAAAGACCCCAAAAGTATCTTGGAATGTCTTGAAATTGTACACAGTCATAGTCAAGCATGCCCTGAACAAGAATCCGTTGAATGTATTTGCATATCTCTTGAAGAATATTTTTAATGAATTTTTGAAAATCCGGAAAGCGATCCATGCACTTGGACATTCCAAGTATGTTGGAATGTCTTGAAATTGTACTCAGTCATAGTCAACGACGCCCTGAACAAGAATCAATTGAAAATATTTGCATATCTCTTAAGGAATATTTTTAATGAATTTTTGAAAATGAGGAAAGTCTGTGCACTTCGGCAGTGACTTAACTTTTTATTCAAAAAAGACCCCAAAAGTATCTTGGAATGTCTTGAAATTGTACACAGTCATAGTCAAGCATGCCCTGAACAAGAATCCGTTGAATATATTTGCATATCTCTTGAAGAATATTTTTAATGAACTTTTGAAAATCAGGAAAGCGATCCATGCACTTGGACATTCCAAGTATGTTGGAATGTCTTGAAATTGTACTCAGTCATAGTCAACGACGCCCTGAACAAGAATCCGTTGAAAATATTTGCATATCGTTTAAGGAATATTTTTAAAGAATTTCTGAAAATCAGGAAAGCGATCCATGCACTTAGGCAGTGACTTAACTTTTTATTCAAAAAAGACCCCAAAAGTATCTTGGAATGTCTTGAAATTGTACACAGTCATAGTCAAGCATGCCCTGAACAAGAATCTGTTGAATATATTTGCATATCTCTTGAAGAATATTTTTAATGAACTTTTGAAAATCAGGAAATTGATCCATGCACTTGGACATTCCAAGTATGTTGGAATGTCTTGAAATTGTACTCAGTCATAGTCAACGACGCCCTGAACAAGAATCCGTTGAAAATATTTGCATATCGTTTAAGGAATATTTTTAAAGAATTTCTGAAAATCAGGAAAGCGATCCATGCACTTAGGCAGTGACTTAACTTTTTCGTCAAAAAAGACCCCAAAAGTATCTTGGAATGTCTTGAAATTGTACACAGTCATAGTCAAGCATGCCCTGAACAAGAACCTGTTGAATATATTTGCATATCTCTTGAAGAATATTTTTAATGAATTTTTGAAAATCCGGAAAGCTATCCATGCACTTGGACATTCCAAGTAAGTTGGAATGTCTTGAAATTGTACTCAGTCATAGTCAATGACGCCCTGAACAAGAATCTATTGAAAATATTTGCATATCTCTTAAGGAATATTTTTAATGAATTTTTGAAAATGAGGAATTTCTGTGCACTTAGGCAGTGACTTAACTTTTTATTCAAAAAGGACCCCAAAAGTATCTGGAATGTCTTGAAATTGTACACAGTCATAGTCAAGCATGCCCTGAACAAGAATCCGTTGAATATATTTGCATATCGCTTAAGGAATATTTTTAATGAATTTTTGAAAATCAGGAAAGCGATCCATGCACTTGGACATTCCAAGTATGTTGGAATGTCTTGAAATTGTACTCAGTCATAGTCAACGACGCCCTGAACAAGAATCCGTTGAAAATATTTGCATATCGCTTCAGGAATATTTTAAATGAATTTTTGAAAATCAGGAAAGCGATCCATGCACTTAGGCAGTGACTTAACTTTTTTGTCAAAAAAGACCCCAAAAGTATCTTGGAATGTCTTGAAATTGTACACAGTCATAGTCAAGCATGCCCTGAACAAGAATCCGTTGAATATATTTGCATATCTCTTGAAGAATATTTTTAATGAACTTTTGAAAATCAGGAAAGCGATCCATGCACTTGGACATTCCAAGTATGTTGGAATGTCTTGAAATTGTACTCAGTCATAGTCAACGACGCCCTGAACAAGAATCCGTTGAAAATATTTGCATATCGCTTAAGGAATATTTTTAATGAATTTTTGAAAATCAGGAAAGCGATCCATGCACTTAGGCAGTGACTTAACTTTTTCGTCAAAAAAGACCCCAAAAGTATCTTGGAATGTCTTGAAATTGTACACAGTCATAGTCAAGCATGCCCTGAACAAGAATCCGTTGAATATATTTGCATATCTCTTGAAGAATATTTTTAATGAATTTTTGAAAATCCGGAAAGCGATCCATGCACTTGGACATTCCAAGTATGTTGGAATGTCTTGAAATTGTACTCGGTCATAGTCAACGACGCCCTGAACAAGAATCCATTGAAAATATTTGCATATCTCTTAAGGAATATTTTTAATGAATTTTTGAAAATGATGAAAGTCTGTGCACTTCGGCAGTGACTTAACTTTTTATTCAAAAAAGACCCCAAAGGTATCTTGGAATGTCTTGAAATTGTACACAGTCATAGTCAAGCATGCCCTGAACAAGAATCCGTTGAATATATTTGCATATCTCTTGAAGAATATTTTTAATGAACTTTTGAAAATCAGGAAAGCGATCCATGCACTTGGACATTCCAAGTATGTTGGAATGTCTTGAAATTGTACTCAGTCATAGTCAACGACGCCCTGAACAAGAATCCGTTGAAAATATTTGCATATCGCTTAAGGAATATTTTTAATGAATTTTTGAAAATCAGGAAAGCGATCCATGCACTTAGGCAGTGACTTAACTTTTTATTCAAAAAAGACCCCAAAAGTATCTTGGAATGTCTTGAAATTGTACACAGTCATAGTCAAGCATGCCCTGAACAAGAATCCGTTGAATATATTTGCATATCTCTTGAAGAATATTTTTAATGAATTTTTGAAAATCCGAAAAGCGATCCATGCACTTGGACATTCCAAGTATGTTGGAATGTCTTGAAATTGTACTCAGTCATAGTCAACGACGCCCTGAACAAGAATCAATTGAAAATATTTGCATATCTCTTAAGGAATATTTTTAATGAATTTTTGAAAATGAGGAAAGTCTGTGCACTTAGGCAGTGACTTAACTTTTTATTCAAAAAAGACCCCAAAAGTATCTTGGAATGTCTTGAAATTGTACACAGTCATAGTCAAGCATGCCCTGAACAAGAATCCGTTGAATATATTTGGATATCTCTTGAAGAATATTTTTAATGAACTTTTGAAAATCAGGAAAGCGATCCATGCACTTGGACATTCCAAGTATGTTGGAATGTCTTGAAATTGTACTCAGTCATAGTCAACGACGCCCTGAACAAGAATCCGTTGAAAATATTTGCATATCGTTTAAGGAATATTTTTAAAGAATTTCTGAAAATCAGGAAAGCGATCCATGCACTTAGGCAGTGACTTAACTTTTTCGTCAAAAAAGACCCCAAAAGTATCTTGGAATGTCTTGAAATTGTACACAGTCATAGTCAAGAATGCCCTGAACAAGAATCCGTTGAATATATTTGCATATCTCTTGAAGAATATTTTTAATGAATTTTTGAAAATCCGGAAAGCGATCCATGCACTTAGGCAGTGACTTAACTTTTTCGTCAAAAAAGACCCCAAAAGTATCTTGGAATGTCTTGAAATTGTACACAGTCATAGTCAAGCATGCCCTGAACAAGAAACCGTTGAATATATTTGCATATCTCTGGAAGAATATTTTTAATGAATTTTTGAAAATCCGGAAAGCGATCCATGCACTTGGACATTCCAAGTATGTTGGAATGTCTTGAAATTGTACTCAGTCATAGTCAACAACGCCCTGAACAAGAATCCATTGAAAATATTTGCATATCTCTTAAGGAATATTTTAAATGAATTTTTGAAAATGAGGAAAGTCTGTGCACTTAGGCAGTGACTTAACTTTTTATTCAAAAAAGACCCCAAAAGTATCTTGGAATGTCTTGAAATTGTACACAGTCATAGTCAAGCATGCCCTGAACAAGAATCCGTTGAATATATTTGCATATCTCTTGAAGAATATTTTTAATGAACTTTTGAAAATCAGGAAAGCGATCCATGCACTTGGACATTCCAAGTATGTTGGAATGTTTTGAAATTGTACTCAGTCATAGTCAACGATGCCCTGAACAAGAATCCGTTGAAAATATTTGCATATCGCTTAAGGAATATTTTTAATGAATTTTTGAAAATCAGGAAAGCGATCCATGCACTTAGGCAGTGACTTAACTTTTTATTCAAAAAAGACCCCAAAAGTATCTTGGAATGTCTTGAAATTGTATACAGTCATAGTCAAGCATGCCCTGAACAAGAATCCGTTGAATATATTTGCATATCTCTTGAAGAATATTTTTAATGAATTTTTGAAAATCCGAAAAGCGATCCATGCACTTGGACATTCCAAGTATGTTGGAATGTCTTGAAATTGTACTCAGTCATAGTCAACGACGCCCTGAACAAGAATCAATTGAAAATATTTGCATATCTCTTAAGGAATATTTTAAATGAATTTTTGAAAATGAGGAAAGTCTGTGCACTTCGGCAGTGACTTAACTTTTTATTCAAAAAAGACCCCAAAAGTATCTTGGAATGTCTTGAAATTGTACACAGTCATAGTCAAGCATGCCCTGAACAAGAATCCGTTGAATATATTTGTATATCTCTTGAAGAATATTTTTAATGAACTTTTGAAAATCAGGAAAGCGATCCATGCACTTGGACATTCCAAGTATGTTGGAATGTCTTGAAATTGTACTCAGTCATAGTCAACGACGCCCTGAACAAGAATCCGTTGAAAATATTTGCATATCGTTTAAGGAATATTTTTAAAGAATTTCTGAAAATCAGGAAAGCGATCCATGCACTTAGGCAGTGACTTAACTTTTTCGTCAAAAAAGACCCCAAAAGTATCTTGGAATGTCTTGAAATTGTACACAGTCATAGTCAAGCATGCCCTGAACAAGAATCCGTTGAATATATTTGCGTATCTCTTGAACAATATTTTTAATGAACTTTTGAAAATCAGGAAAGCGATCCATGCACTTGGACATTCCAAGTAAGTTGGAATGTCTTGAAATTGTACTCAGTCATAGTCAACGACGCCCTGAACAAGAATCTATTGAAAATGTTTGCATATCTCTTAAGGAATATTTTTAATGAATTTTTGAAAATGAGGAATTTCTGTGCACTTAGGCAGTGACTTAACTTTTTTGTCAAAAAAGACCCCAAAAGTATCTTGGAATGTCTTGAAATTGTACACAGTCATAGTCAAGCATGCCCTGAACAAGAATCCGTTGAATATATTTGCATATCTCTTGAAGAATATTTTTAATGAATTTTTGAAAATCCGGAAAGCGATCCATGCACTTGGACATTCCAAGTATGTTGGAATGTCTTGAAATTGTACACAGTCATAGTCAAGCATGCCCTGAACAAGAATCCGTTGAATATATTTGCATATCTCTTGAAGAATATTTTTAATGAATTTTTGAAAATCCAAAAAGCGATCCATGCACTTGGACATTCCAAGTATGTTGGAATGTCTTGAAATTGTACTCAGTCATAGTCAAAGACGCCCTGAACAAGAATCAATTGAAAATATTTGCATATCTCTTAAGGAATATTATTAATGAATTTTTGAAAATGAGGAAAGTCTGTGCACTTAGGCAGTGACTTAACTTTTTATTCAAAAAAGACCCCAAAAGTATCTTGGAATGTCTTGAAATTGTACACAGTCATAGTCAAGCATGCCCTGAACAAGAATCCGTTGAATATATTTGCATATCTCTTGAAGAATATTTTTAATGAACTTTTGAAAATCCGGAAAGCGATCCATGCACTTGGACATTCCAAGTATGTTGGAATGTCTTGAAATTGTACTCAGTCATAGTCAACGACGCCCTGAACAAGAATCCGTTGAAAATATTTGCATATCGCTTAAGGAATATTTTTAATGAATTTTTTAAAAAATCAGGAAAGCGATCCATGCACTTAGACAGTGACTTAACTTTTTCGTCAAAAAAGACCCCAAAAGTATCTTGGAATGTCTTGAAATTGTACACAGTCATAGTCAAGCATGCCCTGAACAAGAAACCGTTGAATATATTTGCATATCTCTTGAAGAATATTTTTAATGAATTTTTGAAAATCCGAAAAGCGATCCATGCACTTGGACATTCCAAGTATGTTGGAATGTCTTGAAATTGTACTCAGTCATAGTCAACGACGCCCTGAACAAGAATCAATTGAAAATATTTGCATATCGCTTAAGGAATATTTTTAATGAATTTTTGAAAATGAGAAAAGTCTGTGCACTTCGGCAGTGACTTAACTTTTTATTCAAAAAAGACCCCAAAAGTATCTTGGAATGTCTTGAAATTGTACACAGTCATAGTCAAGCATGCCCTGAACAAGAATCCGTTGAATATATTTGCATATCTCTTGAAGAATATTTTTAATGAACTTTTGAAAATCAGGAAAGCGATCCATGCACTTGGACATTCCAAGTATGTTGGAATGTCTTGAAATTGTACTCAGTCATAGTCAACGACGCCCTGAACAAGAATCCGTTGAAAATATTTGCATATCGCTTAAGGAATATTTTTAATGAATTTTTGAAAATCAGGAAAGCGATCCATGCACTTAGGCAGTGACTTAACTTTTTCGTCAAAAAAGACCCCAAAAGTATCTTGGAATGTCTTGAAATTGTACACAGTCATGGTCAAGCATGCCCTGAACAAGAATCCGTTGAATATATTTGCATATCTCTTGAAGAATATTTTTAATTAATTTTTGAAAATCCGAAAAGCGATCCATGCACTTAGGCAGTGACTTAACTTTTTCGTCAAAAAAGACCCCAAAAGTATCTTGGAATGTCTTGAAATTGTACACAGTCATAGTCAAGCATGCCCTGAACAAGAAACCGTTGAATATATTTGCATATCTCTGGAAGAATATTTTTAATGAATTTTTGAAAATCCGGAAAGCGATCCATGCACTTGGACATTCCAAGTATGTTGGAATGTCTTGAAATTGTACTCAGTCATAGTCAACGACGCCCTGAACAAGAATCTGTTGAAAATATTTGCATATCGCTTAAGGAATATTTTTAATGAATTTTTGAAAATCAGGAAAGCGATCCATGCACTTAGGCAGTGACTTAACTTTTTATTCAAAAAAGACCCCAAAAGTATCTTGGAATGTCTTGAAATTGTACACAGTCATAGTCAAGCATGCCCTGAACAAGAATCCGTTGAATATATTTGCGTATCTCTTGAACAATATTTTTAATGAACTTTTGAAAATCAGGAAAGCGATCCATGCACTTGGACATTCCAAGTATGTTGGAATGTCTTGAAATTGTACTCAGTCATATTCAACGACGCCCTGAACAAGAATCTATTGAAAATATTTGCATATCTCTTAAGGAATATTTTTAATGAATTTTTGAAAATGAGGAATTTCTGTGCACTTAGGCAGTGACTTAACTTTTTATTCAAAAAAGACCCCAAAAGTATCTTGGAATGTCTTGAAATTGTACACAGTCATAGTCAAGCATGCCCTGAACAAGAATCCGTTGAATATATTTGCATATCTCTTGAAGAATATTTTTAATGAATTTTTGAAAATCCGGAAAGCTATCCATGCACTTGGACATTCCAAGTAAGTTGGAATGTCTTGAAATTGTACTCAGTCATAGTCAACGACGCCCTGAACAAGAATCTATTGAAAATATTTGCATATCTCTTAAGGAATATTTTTAATGAATTTTTGAAAATGAGGAATTTCTGTGCACTTCGGCAGTGATTTAACTTTTTATTCAAAAAAGACCCCAAAAGTATCTTGGAATGTCTTGAAATTGTACACAGTCATAGTCAAGCATGCCCTGAACAAGAATCCGTTGAATATATTTGCATATCGCTAAAGGAATATTTTTAATGAATTTTTGAAAATCAGGAAAGCGATCCATGCACTTGGACATTCCAAGTATGTTGGAAAATTTCTTGAAATTGTACTCAGTCATAGTCAACGACGCCCTGAACAAGAATCCGTTGAAAATATTTGCATATCGCTTCAGGGATATTTTTAATGAATTTTTGAAAATCAGGAAAGCGATCCATGCAATTAGGCAGTGACTTAACTTTTTTGTCAAAAAAGACCCCAAAAGTATCTTGGAATGTCTTGAAATTGTACACAGTCATAGTCAAGCATGCCCTGAACAAGAATCCGTTGAATATATTTGCATATCTCTTGAAGAATATTTTTAATGAACTTTTGAAAATCAGGAAAGCGATCCATGCACTTGGACATTCCAAGTATGTTGGAATGTCTTGAAATTGTACTCAGTCATAGTCAACGACGCCCTGAACAAGAATCAATTGAAAATATTTGCATATCTCTTAAGGAATATTTTTAATGAATTTTTGAAAATGAGGAAAGTCTGTGCACTTAGGCAGTGACTTAACTTTTTATTCAAAAAAGACCCCAAAAGTATCTTGGAATGTCTTGAAATTGTACACAGTCATAGTCAAGCATGCCCTGAACAAGAATCCGTTGAATATATTTGCATATCTCTTGAAGAATATTTTTAATGAACTTTTGAAAATCAGGAAAGCGATACATGCACTTGGACATTCCAAGTATGTTGGAATGTCTTGAAATTGTACTCAGTCATATTCAACGACGCCCTGAACAAGAATCCGTTGAAAATATTTGCATATCGCTTAAGGAATATTTTTAATGAATTTTTTAAAATCAGGAAAGCGATCCATGCACTTAGGCAGTGACTTAACTTTTTTGTCAAAAAAGACCCCAAAAGTATCTTGGAATGTCTTGAAATTGTACACAGTCATGGTCAAGCATGCCCTGAACAAGAATCCGTTGAATATATTTGCATATCTCTTGAAGAATATTTTTAATGAATTTTTGAAAATCCGAAAAGCGATCCATGCACTTGGACATTCCAAGTATGTTGGAATGTCTTGAAATTGTACTCAGTCATAGTCAACGACGCTCTGAACAAGAATCAATTGAAAATATTTGCATATCTCTTAAGGAATATTTTTAATGAATTTTTGAAAATGAGGAAAGTCTGTGCACTTAGGCAGTGACTTAACTTTTTATTCAAAAAAGACCCCAAAAGTATCTTGGAATGTCTTGAAATTGTACACAGTCATAGTCAAGCATGCCCTGAACAAGAATCCGTTGAATATATTTGCATATCTCTTGAAGAATATTTTTAATGAACTTTTGAAAATCAGGAAAGCGATCCATGCACTTGGACATTCCAAGTATGTTGGAATGTTTTGAAATTGTACTCAGTCATAGTCAACGACGCCCTGAACAAGAATCCGTTGAAAATATTTGCATATCGCTTAAGGAATATTTTTAATGAATTTTTGAAAATCAGGAAAGCGATCCATGCACTTAGGCAGTGACTTAACTTTTTATTCAAAAAAGACCGCAAAAGTATCTTGGAATGTCTTGAAATTGTACACAGTCATAGTCAAGCATGCCCTGAACAAGAATCCGTTGAATATATTTGCATATCTCTTGAAGAATATTTTTAATGAATTTTTGAAAATCCGAAAAGCGATCCATGCACTTGGACATTCCAAGTATGTTGGAATGTCTTGAAATTGTACTCAGTCATAGTCAACGACGCCCTGAACAAGAATCAATTGAAAATATTTGCATATCTCTTAAGGAATATTTTTAATGAATTTTTGAAAATGAGGAAAGTCTGTGCACTTCGGCAGTGACTTAACTTTTTATTCAAAAAAAGACCCCAAAAGTATCTTGGAATGTCTTGAAATTGTACACAGTCATAGTCAAGCATGCCCTGAACAAGAATCCGTTGAATATATTTGCATATCTCTTGAAGAATATTTTTACTGAACTTTTGAAAATCAGGAAAGCGATCCATGCACTTGGACATTCCAAGTATGTTGGAATGTCTTGAAATTGTACTCAGTCATAGTCAACGACGCCCTGAACAAGAATCCGTTGAAAATATTTGCATATCGTTTAAGGAATATTTTTAAAGAATTTCTGAAAATCAGGAAAGCGATCCATGCACTTAGGCAGTGACTTAACTTTTTCGTCAAAAAAGACCCCAAAAGTATCTTGGAATGTCTTGAAATTGTACACAGTCATAGTCAAGCATGCCCTGAACAAGAATCCGTTGAATATATTTGCATATCTCTTGAAGAATATTTTTAATGAATTTTTGAAAATCCGGAAAGCGATCCATGCACTTAGGCAGTGACTTAACTTTTTCGTCAAAAAAGACCCCAAAAGTATCTTGGAATGTCTTGAAATTGTACACAGTCATAGTCAAGCATGCCCTGAACAAGAAACCGTTGAATATATTTGCATATCTCTTGAAGAATATTTTTAATGAACTTTTGAAAATCCGGAAAGCGATCCATGCACTTGGACATTCCAAGTATAATGGAATGTCTTGAAATTGTACTCAGTCATAGTCAACGACGCCTTGAACAAGAATCTGTTGAAAATATTTGCATATCTCTTAAGGAATATTTTTAATGAATTTTTGAAAATCAGGAAAGCGATCCATGCACTTCGGCAGTGACTTAACTTTTTCGTCAAAAAAGACCCCAAAAGTATCTTGGAATGTCTTGAAATTGTACACAGTCATAGTCAAGCATGCCCTGAACAAGAATCCGTTGAAAATATTTGCATATCGCTTAAGGAATATTTTTAATGAATTTTTTAAAAGATCAGGAAAGCGATCCATGCACTGAGGCAGTGACTTAACTTTTTCGTCAAAAAAGACCCCAAAAGTATCTTGGAATGTCTTGAAATTGTACACAGTCATAGTCAAGCATGCCCTGAACAAGAAACCGTTGAATATATTTGCATATCTCTTGAAGAATATTTTTAATGAATTTTTGAAAATCCGAAAAGCGATCCATGCACTTGGACATTCCAAGTATAATGGAATGTCTTGAAATTGTACTCAGTCATAGTCAACGACGCCTTGAACAAGAATCTGTTGAAAATATTTGCATATCTCTTAAGGAATATTTTTAATGAATTTTTGAAAATGAGGAAAGTCTGTGCACTTAGGCAGTGACTTAACTTTTTATTCAAAAAAGACCCCAAAAGTATCTTGGAATGTCTTGAAATTGTACACAGTCATAGTCAAGCATGCCCTGAACAAGAATCCGTTGAATATATTTGCATATCTCTTGAAGAATATTTTTAATGAACTTTTGAAAATCAGGAAAGCGATCCATGCACTTGGACATTCCAAGTATGTTGGAATGTTTTGAAATTGTACTCAGTCATAGTCAACGACGCCCTGAACAAGAATCCGTTGAAAATATTTGCATATCGCTTAAGGAATATTTTTAATGAATTTTTGAAAATCAGGAAAGCGATCCATGCACTTAGGCAGTGACTTAACTTTTTTGTCAAAAAAGACCCCAAAAGTATCTTGGAATGTCTTGAAATTGTACACAGTCATAGTCAAGCATGCCCTGAACAAGAATCCGTTGAATATATTTGCATATCTCTTAAAGAATATTTTTAATGAACTTTTGAACATGACATAGTTTGGCATGGGTTAACCCATGTCATGACAAACATGACATGTTTGTCCACTAGAGGGCAGTTTGAAGAACCAAGCAGCCATGAATCAGATTTGACCTTACTTGTAATGTCAAACTTGTCCACTAGAAGGAAGTTGAAATAATTAATTATCCATACATTAAATTTGAGCTTACATGTAATGACACCTTTATCCACTAAAGGGCAGTTCCAAGAATTTAGCATGCCATAAATCAGATTTGAGCTTACATGTAATGACACATTTGTCCACCAGAGGGCAGTCTGACCAATCCAGCAGCCATAAATCAGATTTGACCTTACTTGCAATGTCAAACTTGTCCACTAGAGGGCAGTTGAAATAATTAGGTATCCATACATCAAATTTGAGCTTACATGTAATGACACCTTTATCCACTAGAGAGCAGTCTGAAGAATTTAGCATGCCATAAATCAGATTTGAGCTTACATGTAATGACACCTTTATCCACTAGAGAGCAGTCTGAAGAATTTAGCATGCCATAAATCAGATTTGAGCTTACATGTAGTGACACATTTGTCCACCAGAGGGCAGTCTGACCAATCCAGCAGCCATAAATCAGATTTGACCTTACTTGTAATGTCAAACTTGTCCACTAGATGGCAGTTGAAATAATTAAGCAGCTATAAATCAGATTTGACATAACATATAATGACATGTTTGTCCACCAGAGGGCAGTTGAAATAATTTAGTATCCATAAATCAAATTTGAGCGTGCATGTAATGACATGTTTATCCACCAGAGGGCAGTCTGAAGAATCCAGCAGCCAAAAGTCAAATTTGACCTTACATGTAATGACACCTTTATCCACTAGAGGGCAGTCTGAAGAATTTAACAGCCATAAATCAGATTTGAGCTTACATGTAATGACACATTTGTCCACCAGAGGGCAGTCTGACCAATCCAGCAGCCATAAATCAGATTTGACCTTACTTGTAATGTCAAACTTGTCCACTAGAGGGCAGTTGAAATAATTTATCAGCTATAAATCAAATTTGAGCGTGCATGTAATGACATGTTTATCCACCAGAGGGCAGTCTGAAGAATCCAGCAGCCAAAAGTCAAATTTGACCTTACATGTAATGACATCTTTTTCCACTAGAGGGCAGTCTGAAGAATTTAGCAGCCATAAATCAGATTTGACCTTACATGTAATAACACCTTTGTCCACCAGAGGGCAGTCTGACCAATCCAGCAGCCATAAATCAGATTTGACCTTACTTGTAATGTCAAACTTGTCCACTAGAGGGCAGTTGAAATAATTAGGTATCCATACATCAAATTTGAGCTTACATGTAATGACACCTTTATCCACTAGAGGGCAGTCCGAAGAATTTAGCATGCCATAAATCAGATTTGAGCTTACATGTAATGACACATTTGTCCACCAGAGGGCAGTCTGACCAATCCAGCAGCCATAAATCAGATTTGACCTTACTTGTGATGTCAAACTTGTCCACTAGAGGGCAGTTGAAATAATTAAGCAGCTATAAATCAAATTTGAGCGTGCATATAATGACATGTTTATCCACCAGAGGGCAGTCTGAAGAATCCAGCAGCCAAAAGTCAAATTTGACCTTACATGTAATGACACCTTTATCCACTAGAGGGCAGTCTGAAGAATTTAACAGCCATAAATCAGATTTGAGCTTACATGTAATGACACATTTGTCCACCAGAGGGCAGTCTGACCAATCCAGCAGCCATAAATCAGATTTGACCTTACTTGTAATGTCAAACTTGTCCACTAGAGGGCAGTTGAAATAATTTATCAGCTATAAATCAAATTTGAGCGTGCATGTAATGACATGTTTATCCACCAGAGGGCAGTCTGAAGAATCCAGCAGCCAAAAGTCAAATTTGACCTTACATGTAATGACATCTTTTTCCACTAGAGGGCAGTCTGAAGAATTTAGCAGCCATAAATCAGATTTGACCTTACATGTAATAACACATTTGTCCACCAGAGGGCAGTCTGACCAATCCAGCAGCCATAAATCAGATTTGACCTTACTTGCAATGTCAAACTTGTCCACTAGAGGGCAGTTGAAATAATTAGGTATCCATACATCAAATTTGAGCTTACATGTAATGACACCTTTATCCACTAGAGGGCAGTCCGAAGAATTTAGCATGCCATAAATCAGATTTGAGCTTACATGTAATGACACATTTGTCCACCAGAGGGCAGTCTGACCAATCCAGCAGCCATAAATCAGATTTGACCTTACTTGTGATGTCAAACTTGTCCACTAGAGGGCAGTTGAAATAATTAAGCAGCTATAAATCAAATTTGAGCGTGCATATAATGACATGTTTATCCACCAGAGGGCAGTCTGAAGAATCCAGCAGCCAAAAGTCAAATTTGACCTTACATGTAATGACACCTTTATCCACTAGAGGGCAGTCTGAAGAATTTAACAGCCATAAATCAGATTTGAGCTTACATGTAATGACACATTTGTCCACCAGAGGGCAGTCTGACCAATCCAGCAGCCATAAATCAGATTTGACCTTACTTGTAATGTCAAACTTGTCCACTAGAGGGCAGTTGAAATAATTTATCAGCTATAAATCAAATTTGAGCGTGCATGTAATGACATGTTTATCCACCAGAGGGCAGTCTGAAGAATCCAGCAGCCAAAAGTCAAATTTGACCTTACATGTAATGACATCTTTTTCCACTAGAGGGCAGTCTGAAGAATTTAGCAGCCATAAATCAGATTTGACCTTACATGTAATAACACATTTGTCCACCAGAGGGCAGTCTGACCAATCCAGCACCCATAAATCAGATTTGAACTTACTTGTAATGTCAAACTTGTCCACTAGAGGGCAGTTGAAATAATTAAGTATCCATACATCAAATTTGACCTTACATGTAATAACACATTTGTCCACAAGAGGGCAGTTTGAAGAACCCAGCAGCCATGAATCAGATTTGACCTTACTTGTAATGTCAAACTTGTCCACTAGAGGGCAGTTGAAATAATTAAGTATCCATACATCAAATTTGAGCTTACATGTAATGACATGTTTGTCCACTTGAGGCCTGTTTGAAGAACCCAGCAGCCATGAATCAGATTTGACCTTACTTGTAATGTCAAACTTGTCCAATAGAGGGCAGTTGAAATAATTAAGTATCCATACATCAAATTTGAGCTTACATGTAATGACACCTTTATCCACTAGAGGGCAATTTGAAGAACCCAGCAGCCATAAATCAGATTTGACCTTACATGTAATAACAACTTTGTCCACCAGAGAGCAGTCTGAATAATTCAGCAGCCATAAATCAAATGTGACCCTCCTTGTAAAAACACATTGGTTCACCAGGAAGCTGTTACACCATGTGAACCAATCCATTACCCATAATGCTTTGTGAAAACTTAAAAGTGAAGAAAACAGTGTCAGCCAATCGGCTTTTTCAGCCAATCAGCTGACGATCACAGAGAATACACATGGCTGATTATATACGGAGAGAGAGAGAGACAGGGAGAGGGAGAGAGAGTGTGTCGAATGTCCAGCGTATGTGTGCAGTGTGTGTGTGTGCAGTGCGAAATTAAAGCGTGAATATCATCAAAGCAGTCATCATCAAAGCTTTGTTTGACAAAGGAAGACAAAGAGAAAAGGACAATAAGTCTGTGGCTGAGCAGCTTCTTCACGGACAAGGACAGCGAACGTACAGAGACTGCTGTGTGTGGACTGTTAGCATTTTAAGCTAGCGATCTTTATGCTAACGTGTTAGCAGACTTCATCGTCACAAAAACAACAAACAGATGATTATTCCGCGGCTGAAAGAGAGCAGGACACACACGGTAGTTGTCTGAGATGATGACATGACGCCAGCACCGCTCTATCTCCTATCGAATTGGACTTTTGGAGGCGAACAGACGTAAAACTGTTATGATCAGAGGCACTGATGTTCTTATGGGGTGAGTTTTCCTTAACGTTGTTAATCGATGTTATGTTAGTGTTCATTCAAAGTCACATACAGACGCACATAGGGAAGCTGTCTTTTAATAATCCACTGTGCGTTTCATAACGCCGTTTGGCTACATTGTTATTAGCCATGCTTGCTTAGCTCGCTAGCTCGGTACTGTATTATTACAATGAGAATGATGCGCACATCGAAACTTTTGTTCGGTCAGATGAGCGTATTATAAGCCGTAAGAGGAGCATGTCACGGCCCTCTTTGAGATTTTGTACACCCGCAGGTTCAGTTTGATAATTCAAATGCTTTGAGACGAAACTCCCGTGTTCGAAACCTAACATTGCATTGAATGATGTGTGAATGCCACACCTTTGCATGCATGAATCACACATGATTAACACAATGTGTGATGAACGTGTTAATTACACGTGCAATTCATGCACATAAAGGTGTGGCATTCACACATAATTCAAGCAATACTAATGATCAATCTATACTGATTCAGTGATTAAATGCCTTTTAACATGAACCATGATCTGAAATAAGTATTTTTTATTTTTTTTTCAGAATCCTGGGCATAAGGATTGGCATGTGAAGTTGCTGCCAACCCATATGTCCAAGGCCTCAGTGTGGCGTCAATACATGAGGTCGGCTAAGGCTCTTGGTATGTGTATAAATTGATTTCTATACAATAGCCAAATGCTTATATAGACTGCAATATGTAATGTGTAAAATGTGATTTTTTTGGAAAAATAAAATAATTATTTTCATTGTGGTTCTTGCTGTCAACAGGTAGTGGAACACAGCTCTGCTGAAAGTCGCCTCAATATTCCGCAGCTTGTTGGAACGGCAGATGGCAGAGTGATAGTAAAGACCATCGACTGGCAGACACATCTGAGTCCCTACTTTCAAAAGCTCCCACAGATCAAGAGTTATCAGAACTTTAGGTATTTATATTCAAAATTCTGCATTTTATGAATAAAAAAATCACGAATGAACATAATAGTGTTCCATGTGAACAGTGAGCCATGTTTTAAATATCCTGTTGTGTGCTTCTATTCTGTCACAGCTTTGATGCCAACAGACCAGGTGTGGTGCTTGCTCAAACTCACAGTGATGCAGAGCCTATCGAGTTTCAGCTACTGCGCAACCCAGGAGTTCTGCCCCCTGTTGACAGTCTCCCCGTCCTGGCCCCACCTGGACTGACCATGGACAGGCAGACGTATCTTTTTGAAAAAATCCGGCCTTTCTGTTCTGATGAGGCAAAATTCTTCACATGCCCAGCACCAAAGGTTACAGCACAGAAGAGGGTGCGTTTGTGATGTCATCATTTAGTCCGCATATCAACTGTGATGGACAGAGTGGGTACAGCCACATTGTGGGGGAGGAACTGGTATTGAAGATGATAATATAGTCCATGGTCTGGAAAATATTCCTTCACACACTTAGATATATTTTATTTCTTTATTTTAGTTCTATGCACCATATATCTGGAACAAACTCCCAGAAAACTGTAGGTCTGCTGAAACTCTCACCTCTTTTAAATCAAGAGTGAAGACTTTTCTGTTTGCCGCTGCATTTCAGTCATTTCCAATACTGCACTGTAACCTTTATTCCTTATATATACTCTTGATTTTATTTGTTATCTTTTTATTTTATTTGTATCTATTTTATTTTTTAATCTTAATCTTTAAATTTTACCTGCTTGTTTTTATTTTGATGTTATATCTGATTTTATAAATGTCTCTTTTCTATGCTTTTTAATGCTTTATGTAAAGCACTTTGAATTACCTTGTTGTTGAAATGTGCTATACAAATAAACTTGCCTTGCCTTGCCTTACATTGACATGAACTACATTCATTCCTTTTTTTTTCCAAACTGCTACACTGTTACTGTCCTGTGGGCTAACAGACATCAGATGTCACTGACAGCTAGACTGGGTGGGGGGTTGTGACCATGTTAATGTCATGCAAATGAGCAGCTATTGGCCTGGCTCCTCAAGAGGGTCGAAATCTTTCAGGCTGAATTTCTCCCTAAAGCAGTTTGAGGAGTGTCTACATTCAAATGACCACATCTTCTTCAAAAATGATCAGATGGACATGGGTTTGACATTGTTGGAAAGCTTAGATATCACACTTTCGGAATCTGTAAATAACTCCAAATGTCCCGAAGTAGACATGTGAACCCTTTTGCCATGGCTGGACCCAAATTTTCTGTTCCAGAATCGAGACCCGACATGGACCTTGTGATGGAACGGTCACGCCTGGTGTATGTCCAGGACAACATTGACGAACTCTGAACACCAGCTGTCAGAAGAGGATGAGTATTGTAAGTTGTTGTGTTTGCTGCGTTTGTCTCTGTTAATTTGTTTGTTGTTCCTAATCTGTTCCAGAATGGAGACCCAACATGGTCGACCTCGAGCCGGGGCTTGGTGGACGTTCTGGACAACTTCGACGAACTCTGAACACAGACTGTTGGAAGAGGATGAGTATGGTGATATTTTTGTTTGAGTTATTGTTGACCTCTACTTTCGTCTACAGTCGCCTCTTCCCTGATCTGGTCGGTGACTCCCACTGCACAAGAAGAACCTACAGTGGTGAGTATATCAGATTCCTTATGACATCAATGACAGTTTGATACAGGCTTGGTGGACTTCCTAGGTCCTTGACAACTTCAAACTCTAAACACTAGCTGTCGGAAGAGGATGAGTATTGTTAGTAGTTGTGTTTGCTGCTGCTTTTGTCTCTGTTAATTTGTTTGTTTTTCCTAATCTGTTCCAGAAGGGTGACCCAACATGGTCGACCTCAAGGTGGTGCTTGTTGGACGTTCTACCCTACAGTCGCATCTTCCCTGATCTCATCGGTGACTCCTACTGCACAAGAAGAACCTGCAGTGGTGAGTATATCAGATTCCTTTGGACATCAATGACAGTTTGATACTGCTTTTCAGTTTTGTTTTTCCTAATCTGTTCCAGAATGGAGACCCAACATGGTCGACCTCGAGGCGGTGCTTGGTGGACGTTCTGGACAACTTCGACGAACTCTGAACACAGATTGTCGGAAGAGGAGGAGAATGGTGATATTTATTTTTCTTTGCGTCATTGTTGTTGACTCAACTCAACTCAACTCAACTTTATTTATAGAGCGCTTTAGGCAGCTAAAGCTGGTACAAAGTGCTTAACAGTACAATAAATAAAACATGGCACATAAAACATAGGAGACAAAATAAAAACAATAAAACTATAAAACAGTAACAATGTTTAAATAATAAAAAAAACAATAAAACTATAAAACAATAAAAATGTTTAAACAATAAAACACTAAAACAAGAGCAGAGTCTCATGCTGAGTTGAACGCAGAAGAATAAAAATGTGTTTTAAGATGAGTTTTAAAAATGGACAGTGAGGGGGCCTGTCTAATATGAAGCGGGAGGGCGTTCCAAAGTTTGGGACCGGCAATGGAGAAAGCTCTTTCCCCTCTGAGCTTCCGTTTAGACCTCGGTACCTCCAGGAGCAGCTGGTCAGCTGACCTGAGGCACCGAGCAGGAGTGTAAGGATGGAGAAGCTCAGAGAGGTAAGGCGGGGCAAGACCATTTAAAGATTTAAAAACAAATAAAAGAATCTTAAAATGGACTCTAAAATGCACAGGCAGCCAGTGAAGGGAGGCCAAAATGGGAGTAATGTGCTCCCTCTTATGTGCTCCAGTTAAGAGGCGAGCAGCAGCGTTCTGGACCAACTGGAGACGTGAGAGGGAGGACTGGCTGACTCCAAGATAAAGAGCGTTACAGTAATCCAGCCGAGATGTAACAAAGGCATGGATTACTGTTTCAAAGTGCTTTTGTGAGAGAAAGGGCCTCACCTTTGCCAGCTGCCTGAGGTGAAAAAAGCTGGACTTTACTGTTGCCCCAATTTGCCGGTCCAATTTAAAATCACTGTCCATAATAAAACCTAAGTTTGTCACTAAAGGCTTCACATACGATGCCAAAGGGCCCAAATCAGCAGGGGGGGGTTCACTAGAGCCGCTAGGACCAAACATTATGACTTCCGTCTTCTTTTCATTAAATTTTAAAAAGTTCAGTGACATCCATGCTTTAATGTCATCAAGACATAATAGAAGTGGTTGCAGACAGGCATTTTTCTTACTCAGTGGGACATAAATCTGACTGTCGTCTGCATAAAAATGAAATGAGATGCCATGTTTTCTCAAGATGGAGCCCAGGGGAAGCAGATACAGGGAGAAGAGCAGGGGCCCTAAAATTGAGCCCTGTGGAACCCCATATGACAGTGGAGCAGAGCGGGACTCAGAGCCACCGAGGCGTACACACATAGATCTTCCCTCAAGATACGATCTAAACCAATGAAGGGCGCTACCACTAATGCCCACTAGGTGCTGCAAGCGTGCCACTAAAATATTGTGGTCCACAGTGTCAAACGCTGCAGTTAGGTCCAGCAGGACAAGGATCACAGAGTCTCCAGAATCAACCGTCAGGAGGATGTCATTGAACACTCTTAATAAAGCTGACTCTGTACTATGCCTTGTTTTAAAGCCAGACTGGAAAATCTCCAGAATATCATGCTCGTCCAGGAACGACTGCAACTGGGCGTGGACAACTTTTTCCAGGATCTTTGAAATAAAAGGCAGCTTGGAGATAGGTCTATAATTGGCTAGCATAACACGATCAAGGCCAGGTTTCTTAAGCAGGGGTTGTACAACAGCATGTTTAAAACATTGGGGGACAACACCAGAAGACAGACTGCTGTTAATAATGGCCACGACTGACTGCCCTATACAAGGAAATACCTCTTTAAAAAAGTGAGGCGGGACAGTGTCACAGGGAGAGCCTGATGGCTTCATCTGGGCAACCACTTTTTCTAAGGCAATCAGAGACACGGGCTCAAACGAATCAAGCACAGCTGAGAAAAGCACACAGAGTGTCAGAGGGGTCAGACACAGGTGTGGTGATTAGAGCCCTTGTGGTAGCAACCTTATCAATGAAGAACTGCAGGAAGCTATTGCACATTTCAGGGGATTCCTCTGTGCACACAGGCTGAGGTGAGCCAAGAACAGACTCTATGGTTTTAAATAACACACGTGGGTTGTGAGAGTTTGATTCAATAATATTTGACAGGTGCTCTCTTCTGGACTCTTTGACAGTGCTCTGGTAGCAGCGCCAGCTGTCTTTTAGGATTTGGCGAGAAACCTGCAGCTTGTCCTTTTTCCACCTGCGTTCAGCTTTGCGGCAATCCTGTCTGGCTGCGCGAGTTCTCGCATTGAACCAGGGCTCAGGTTTAGCTTTGGGCTGCACGGTTTTAAATGGAGCCACAGAGTCCAATATGGTTCGGCAGGAGGAGTGAAACGAAGAACTGAGCACCTCCGTGTTTGGTAATAATTCAGAGGGGACACAGAGCTGGTTAAAGGCAGCAGAAAACTGGCCGGAAAACTGACCTCTACTTTTGTCTACAGTCGCCTCTTCCCTGATCTCATCGGTGACTCCCACTGCACAAGAAGAACCTACAGTGGTCAGTATATCAGATTCCTTTGAACATCAATGAAAGTTTGATGCTGCTTTTCAGTTTCGTTTTTCCTAATCTGTTTCAGATTAGGAAAAACGAGCCCAAGGCTTGGTGGATTTCTGACGTCCAGGACAACTTTGAACATCTGAACACCAACTGTCAGAAGAAGATGAGTATTGTTGTTTTCTGCTGCTCTCGTCCCTTTTCATTATTTAGTTTTTTCCATTATTTTTTAAGTGTACAAAAATCACTATAGTCACAAAGCACTGAATACGATTCAAACACAGGTTGTTTTTTGATATATAAACAGACTCAGGGTTCAAGTTTGTTTCATTTTTGAAATGAAATGTTTGGTGTGGTTTAAGGAATATTTGGTTGTTATTAGACCCTGAGATGGGTCAGTGACTAGGAGAAACATTGATTTTGATGCATTATTACTTTTTTGTAGTAGCAGATCCAATGTAATCTTATTTTGTGATATATGATGGATTTTGAATCGGTCTCCGACTACAAGTAAAACATTTTTTTCCTACTAACCCAATTATAACCTGGTTTTGTTTTAAGATAAATAAACATACAATAATAGTTTGAACCTAAAAAAACATTTATTTTGCAAAGGACACCCTAACCCAATATGAACATTGAATATGAAACATGGGGCAGTTTGGTGTGTTGTTGGCGATGGGGAGAAGGGAAAAGATGGAGATGGTGAGTGAGTTCATCATGTGTGAATGTGAGAGTTCAGCTCAGGTGGAGCAGAGACTCCAAATCTCGCTCGTTCACTCGCAGTCACGCTCGCTCACTCTCGCTCGCTCACTCACTCACTCACAGTCACTCGCTCACTCGCTCACTCGCTCCCTCACTCCCTCACTCCCTCACTCAGTCACACATGATGCACTCACTCACCATCGCTCTTTTCCTTTCTCCCCATCTCCAACAACACACCCAACTGCCCCATGTTTCATATTCAATGTTTATATTTCAGTCTTCATCATTCAGGGTCGTCTTTGCAAAATAAATATTTGTTCAGGTTGAACCTATTCTTGTTTATTTATCTTAAAACAAAACAGGGTAATAATTATTTAGTAGGAAAAAAAGTTTGCTTATATAAGGAGACGGTTCAAAATCCATCATATCACAAGATTATTAAATTGCATCTGCCACTACAGAAACTAACAATGCATCAAAATCAATGTTTCTTCCAATCACTGACCATCTCAGGGCCTGATAATAATAAATAGTCCTTGAAAGGTATTTTATGATTGATTGGAAAGGATTGTAGTTTTTTTGTTGATTTAAAGAGTTGCATAAACATTATAGCCTTTAAAGGGTTAGAATTTTTAAAAATATAATTTGATGAGTATATCTCAGTCTGAAGTAGCGTTAAAAGAGTGACAATTTAAAGTTGAAAAAAATATGAACAATATTTTTGTAGGAGACTGTTTTTAGAAAAATCTGACATTGCAAAAAATAAGAATGCATCAGAATCAAAAGTTATTGTAGTTGCATAAACAATATGGCCTTTAAAAGGTTAACATTTTAAAAAATATTAATATTTGATATGCATATTGACTGAACACAGACTGTCGGAAGAGGAGGAGTGTGGTGATATTTCTTATTTGTGTTTGCTTCATCGTTGTTGACCTCTACTTTCGTCTACAGTCGCCTCTTCCCTGATCTCATCGGTGACTCCTACAACACAAGAACCTCCAGTTGTGAGTATATCAGATTCCTTTGGGCATCAGTGACAGTTTTGCTTTTCAGTTTCGTTTTTCCTAATCTGTTTCAGAATGGAGACCCTACGCTTGGTGGACTTCCTACGTTCTGGACAACTTTGAAGAACTCTGAACCCCAGCGGTCGGAAGAGGATGAGTATTGTTAATTGTTTGCTGCTGCTTTTGTCTCTGTTAATTTGTTTGTTTTTCCTAATCTGTTCCAGAAGGGTGACCCAACATGGTCGACCTCGAGGTGGTGCTTGGTGGACGTTCTACCCTACAGTCGCGTCTTCCCTGATCTCATCGGTGACTCCTACTGCACAAGAAGAATCTGCAGTGGTGAGTATATCAGATTCCTTTGGACATCAATGACAGTTTGATACTGCTTTTCAGTTTTGTTTTTCCTAATCTGTTTCAGAATGGAGACCCTACGCTTGGTGGACTTCCTATGTCCTGGACAACTTTGAAGAACTCTGAACCCCAGCTGTCGGAAGAGGATGAGTATTGTTAATTGTTGTTTTTGCTGCTGCTTTTGTCACTTTTATCTGTTTGTTTTTCCTAATCTGTTCCAGAAGGGAAACCCAACATGATCGACCTCGAGGTGGTGCTTGGTGGACGTTCTACACTACAGTCGCCTCTTCCCTGATCTGGTCGGTGACTCCCACTGCACAAGAAGAACCTGCAGTGGTGAGTATATCAGATTCCTTTGGACATCAGTGACTGTTTGATGCTGCTTTTTAGTTTCGTTTTTCCTAATCTGTTTCAGAATGGAGACCCTACGCTTGGTGGACTTCCTACGTTCTGGACAACTTTGAAGAACTCTGAACCCCAGCGGTCGGAAGAGGATGAGTATTGTTAATTGTTTGCTGCTGCTTTTGTCTCTGTTAATTTGTTTGTTTTTCCTAATCTGTTCCAGAAGGGTGACCCAACATGGTCGACCTCGAGGTGGTGCTTGGTGGACGTTCTACCCTACAGTCGCGTCTTCCCTGATCTCATCGGTGACTCCTACTGCACAAGAAGAATCTGCAGTGGTGAGTATATCAGATTCCTTTGGACATCAATGACAGTTTGATACTGCTTTTCAGTTTTGTTTTTCCTAATCTGTTTCAGAATGGAGACCCTACGCTTGGTGGACTTCCTATGTCCTGGACAACTTTGAAGAACTCTGAACCCCAGCTGTCGGAAGAGGATGAGTATTGTTAATTGTTGTTTTTGCTGCTGCTTTTGTCACTTTTATCTGTTTGTTTTTCCTAATCTGTTCCAGAAGGGAAACCCAACATGATCGACCTCGAGGTGGTGCTTGGTGGACGTTCTACACTACAGTCGCCTCTTCCCTGATCTGGTCGGTGACTCCCACTGCACAAGAAGAACCTGCAGTGGTGAGTATATCAGATTCCTTTGGACATCAGTGACTGTTTGATGCTGCTTTTTAGTTTCGTTTTTCCTAATCTGTTTCAGAATGGAGACCCTACGCTTGGTGGACTTCCTACGTTCTGGACAACTTTGAAGAACTCTGAACCCCAGCGGTCGGAAGAGGATGAGTATTGTTAATTGTTTGCTGCTGCTTTTGTCTCTGTTAATTTGTTTGTTTTTCCTAATCTGTTCCAGAAGGGTGACCCAACATGGTCGACCTCGAGGTGGTGCTTGGTGGACGTTCTACCCTACAGTCGCGTCTTCCCTGATCTCATCGGTGACTCCTACTGCACAAGAAGAATCTGCAGTGGTGAGTATATCAGATTCCTTTGGACATCAATGACAGTTTGATACTGCTTTTCAGTTTTGTTTTTCCTAATCTGTTTCAGAATGGAGACCCTACGCTTGGTGGACTTCCTATGTCCTGGACAACTTTGAAGAACTCTGAACCCCAGCTGTCGGAAGAGGATGAGTATTGTTAATTGTTGTTTTTGCTGCTGCTTTTGTCACTTTTATCTGTTTGTTTTTCCTAATCTGTTCCAGAAGGGAAACCCAACATGATCGACCTCGAGGTGGTGCTTGGTGGACGTTCTACACTACAGTCGCCTCTTCCCTGATCTGGTCGGTGACTCCCACTGCACAAGAAGAACCTGCAGTGGTGAGTATATCAGATTCCTTTGGACATCAGTGACTGTTTGATGCTGCTTTTAGTTTCGTTTTTCCTAATCTGTTTCAGAATGGAGACCCTACGCTTGGTGGACTTCCTACGTTCTGGACAACTTTGAAGAACTCTGAACCCCAGCGGTCGGAAGAGGATGAGTATTGTTAATTGTTTGCTGCTGCTTTTGTCTCTGTTAATTTGTTTGTTTTTCCTAATCTGTTCCAGAAGGGTGACCCAACATGGTCGACCTCGAGGTGGTGCTTGGTGGACGTTCTACCCTACAGTCGCGTCTTCCCTGATCTCATTGGTGACTCCTACTGCACAAGAAGAATCTGCAGTGGTGAGTATATCAGATTCCTTTGGACATCAGTGACTGTTTGATGCTGCTTTTTAGTTTCGTTTTTCCTAATCTGTTCCAGGATGGAGACCCAAGGCTTGGTGGATTTCTGACGTCCAGCACAACTTTGAACATCTGAACACCAACTGTCAGAAGAAGATGAGTATTGTTACTTGTTTGCTGCTGCTCTCGTCCCTTTTCATTATTTAGTTTTTCCATTATTTTTGAAGTGTACAAAAATCCCTTTAGTCACAAAGCACTGAATACGATTCAAACACAGGTTGTTATTTGATATATAAACAGACTCAGGGTTCAAGTTTATTTCATTTTTGAAATGAAATGTTTGGTGTGGTTTAAGGAATATTTGGTTGTTATTAGACCCTGAGATGGGTCAGTGACTAGGAGAAACATTGATTTTGATGCATTAGTTGTTTGTAGTAGCAGATCCAATGTAATCTTATTTTGTTATATATGATGGATTTTGAATCGGTCTCCGACTACAAGTAAAACATTTTTTTCCTACTAACCCAATTATAGCCTGGTTTTGTTTTAAGATGAATAAACATACAATAATAGTTTGAACCTGAAAAACATTTATTTTGCAAAGGACACTGAATGATGAACACTTAAATATGAACATTGAATATGAAACATGGGGCAGTTTGGTGTGTTGTTGGCGATGGGGAGAAGGGAAAAGATGGAGATGGTGAGTGAGTTCATCATGTGTGAATGTGAGAGTTCAGCTCAGGTGGAGCAGAGACTCCAAATCTCGCTCGTTCACTCGCAGTCACGCTCGCTCGCTCACTCTCGCTCGCTCACTCACTCACAGTCACTCACTCACTCTCGCTCGCTCGCTCACTCGCTCCCTCACTCCCTCACTCCCTCACTCAGTCACACATGATGCACTCACTCACCATCGCTCTTTTCCTTTCTCCCCATCTCCAACAACACACCCAACTGCCCCATGTTTCATATTCAATGTTTATATTTCAGTCTTCATCATTCAGGGTCGTCTTTGCAAAATAAATATTTGTTCAGGTTGAACCTATTCTTGTTTATTTATCTTTAAACAAAACAGGGTAATAATTATTTAGTTGGAAAAAAGTTTGCTTATAGAAGGAGATGGTTCAAAATCCATCATATCACAAGATTATTAAATTGCATCTGCCACTACAGAAACTAACAATGCATCAAAATCAATGTTTCTTCCAATCACTGACCATCTCAGGGCCTGATAATAATAAATAGTCCTTGAAAGGTATTTTATGATTGATTGGAAAGGATTGTAGTTTTTTTGTTGATTTAAAGAGTTGCATAAACATTATGGCCTTTAAAGGGTTAGAATTTTTAAAAATATAATTTGATGAGTATATCTCAGTCTGAAGTAGCGTTAAAAGAGTGACAATTTAAAGTTGAAAAAAATATGAACAATATTTTTGTAGGAGACTGTTTTTAGAAAAATCTGACATTGCAAAAAATAAGAATGCATCAGAATCAAAAGTTATTGTAGTTTTTTTTCCCAATAAAAACAGTGTAGTTGCGTAAACAATATGGCCTTTAAAAGGTGAACCTTTAAAAAATAATATTTTTAAAAGGTTCACCTTTTAAAAATATTAATATTTGATATGCATATTTCAGGATGAAGTAGCTTCAAAAGACTGACTCATTTAAAGTGGAAATAAATATTAAGATATTTTTACAGCAGTTTTTGGCAAGGGGCCGTTTTCTGCAACAAGGAACAAATGAGGGGGTTAGGGTTAGCTAACCTTAGTTAGTTATCCCCAAAACACCTGGTTCAGGTGCACAGGTTATCAGAGTTCTGCAGAGCTCGTTAACCACTTCCACTACACAAGAACCTACAGTGGTGAGTATATTAGACTCCTTTTGACATCAATGACACTTTGCTACTGCTTTTCAGTTTTGTTTTTCCTAATCTGTTCCAGAATTGAGACCCTAACACTTGGTGGACTTCTTACGTCCTGGACAACTTAGACGAACTCTGAACACCGGCTGTCAAAACAAGATGAGTGTTTTTTTGTTTGTGTCAATATGCACTTCTACTTTGGTCTGTCGTTTCATCTTCCTGTGTTGTCGTTGTTACACAAATGTGTACACTTAGCAAAACTTAGTTGACAGTAAACGGGTGCAGGTGTCGGAGGATTGATAACTCTGATTGGACGGAACTCTCCATACGTGACAGCAAAACAAAAATCTGCTCACAAGGATGGACAAACTGGAATCATGGCTTGGAAATGCAAAAGTAACTTTCTGGACAACTTTGTCAACACGATGATGCAGCAAATGGAGGAATTCATTCACCTCAGTGAATCTACTCTTGGAAAATGGATGGATCTGCATGATGATCTTTGAGGAAATGGGATCAGTGGATTCAAAACCTGGAGGAACGGAACACAAGAATCTGAAAAAAACCCAACATGAACTGCACAAAATGGCCTCCTTGTGGTTGTCCAACCAAAACCACTGACTAACAAAAGTTACCACCTCTTGTCCTTTCTGTTCCCCTCCCATTCCCCCAAACCGGTCGAGGCAGACGGCCGCACACTTTGAGTCTGGTTCTGCCAGAGATTTCTTCCTGTTAAAAGGGAGTTTTTTCTCTCCACTGTTGCCACGATTGCTTGCTCATTGTGTGAATTGTTGGGTTTCTCTTCTCTCTAATATTATGAATGATTTAAAAAAAAAAAAAAAAAAAAAGGAGTGCAAGTCCGACTGTCACCTCCACGTGGTGCACTCTGGGTAACGCTAACGACGGCGGCAAACGATAAGTTTACCCGGACATTTGTGACTTATTTGAAAAGTTGATCTTTTTGAGTAAATGTTAATGTGTAGAATGTGTTTGAATGTTTGTCATTGTTGTGACGATAGTCAAGTTAATTTTCACTTCATGTGTTTTCATGTGTCCAGAAACGGCAGCAAAACATGGACTGGATTTCACCGACTGGACTTGATGTGGTTTCCCTGTGAGTCGACAAACTCATTTATTTCCTTGCTGTCCTTTTATTGCTTTCCTTTTCTCTTTCCTTCCATTCTTTTTCATGTCTTTCAGCCCTTTCTTTTTGCCATTTCCTCCATCCCTGTGTTCTCTCCTTCTCTAATGGACTTTATTGCTTCCTTCCTTTTTCTGATTAAATGAGGTTTTAGTCCAACCAGCAGGCGTCACAGCCACTTCAGCCTCAGTGGGTGAAGCTGAGTCTTTTTTCTTTTCCATTTCTAATTCACAGTGTAAGTGGGGTTTAAAGCCAACAGGGTTTATGAAGAATAAGTTCTTGTTTTTATTGTTATTTAAAGCTAACTGTATTTTCTTCTCTGTATTGTTTTATTGCGTTGAAGAAAAGAGCCTGTGATTGTTTGACTTTAATTTCTACTTAACCTTTATATGTTTCTTTGATGCCGTTTTGTTTCTTTTCTGCTTTGTGTTGATGTTTTTTCCATCTTGAATCTTTTGTGTTAAATAAATAAATAAGTCACTTATTTGAAGTCTCTCGCTCTTTCACTCACACTCACTCTGCTGAACTGGCTGAACAAATGTGTGCCACAGTCTGGCCCTCGGTGAAACTCTGTATGGCCTGAACCCTGAATGTTTTCTCAAGTTATTTATGGGCTGGCAGTGACTTGAATTCAGCAGCTTTGAATACATTTTTCATCTACACGTAATGTCACCTTTGTCCACTGGAGGTCAGGTTTTTGCAGTTCTGTTTTATGATGAATTATTTATGGCCTGGCAGGGTCTTAAACATAAAAAAACTGTTTCCCTCACAAAAGTTACTATTTATTTCACCAGTTTAGCAGCTCTAAATCTCATGTGACCTTACATGTAATGTCAAACGTGTCCACCAGAGGGCAGTTTCAACATGTAAACACATTTCAAGATCCTCTTCACCACCTACAAATCCTTCTTACCTTCAGACCTCCTCCATCGCCCCATTCACTCACACCGAACACGCTACACCGTCAAACATCTGTGTAGCCCCAGTTAAGCCCCTCAAGCATTTTATTTTAGATTTTATAAAATATATAATATAGATATATGTTTTTTTGAAGTTTAACATTTAAAAAGTTCAAGTAGCCATTCTGTTCCAATCCAATCCCTGTGTGTGTGAGTAAGAATGGAATAGGTGAGGGCGGGTCGCTACGGTAACTGTGGAGCTTCGGGCGCTGTCCGTGGTGCTGAAAGGCTGCTTTGTTGGATGAGTGTGTGACTTTGTTTTCTTTTTTTTCCCTCTACATGTAAAGTGACTTTTGTGATAGAGGAGGGAAGTGTGATGGAGCCTTGAGGGATTCTGGACTCATCACCAGGCTCGCTTCTCCTCGGCCTCAAATCTCCACGGACCTGAAACACAAGGAAAAGCAGCTGAAGCCACTTTCACTCATGACAATCCATCATTATTGAGTCACTGTGATGAAAGGAAGAAACTGTAGGGATGTTTTTAAGGTAGAACATTAGCTGAAAGGATGTTGTCGATGAATTTGTTCTTCATTGATGAAGCAGAGCATGAGAGAGAATAGATCAAAGCAGGAGAAACATCTTCTACATACGTAGAGTAAGATTAGAAGTAAGAGGAAGATTCTATTGAATAATATCTCAAATATCCAATGCCTTACCTGAACATTACTGGGCTCAGAGATGGAGAAGCTGGTCTCTTGAAAGTTGCTGCCATCTGCTGGTTTACCAGACAACGCCAGATCGGTCCTGCTGGATCTCAGTGCAGCATTTGATACGATAGATCATGAGATCCTGCTACATAGACTAGAACAAGATGTTGTGATTAGAGGATCTGCACTTGTCTGGTTCAAGTCCTATTTATGGGACAGATTTCAGTTTGTTAGTGTTAACGAGGACTACTCCATATTCACTAAGGTCAACTACGGAGTTCCTCAGGGTTCCGTGCTCGGACCTATTCTTTTTACCCTGTACATGCTGCCATTAGGCAACATTATCAGGAAACACAACATAGATTTCCATTGTTATGCAGACGACACCCAGCTATATGTATCTGTACGACCGGATGACCCAAACCCATCTATAAAACTCCAGGATTGTCTCATAGACATACAGACGTGGATGACTCTGAACTTTCTGATGCTTAACACAGAAAAAACTGAGGTCATGGTCCTTGGGCCAAAAGATATAAGAGCAGCACTTTTAAGTGGAGCTCTAAACCGAGGCAGTAACACTTCAGTCCCTTGCACTACAGTAAGGAACCTAGGAGTCCTGTTTGACCAGGATTTATCACTGGATGAACATATTAAGCATATATGTAGAACAGCCTTCTTCCACCTTCGCAACATTAAGACAATTAGAAATATTATATCACGACAAGACTCTGAGAAACTTATCCACGCCTTTATAACCTCTAGGCTGGATTACTGTAACTCCTTACTGTCTGGATGTCCTAGTAAGTCCTTGAGAAGCCTTCAACTTGTCCAGAACGCAGCAGCACGGATATTGACTGGAACCAGACGACGTGATTATACAACTCCTGTCTTGGCTTCTCTTCACTGGCTCCCAGTGAAAAGTAGAATAGATTTTAAAATACTTCTACTCACATACAAGGCCCTGAATAATCAGGCACCTTCTTATATTTGTGACTTAATCACTTTATATCAACCCAATAGACCCTGAACTCAGGTCTACTGGTTATTCCTAAAATAACTAGAAGTAGAATCGGTGGTAGAACATTTATCTACCAGGCTCCTCTCCTGTGGAACCAACTTCTGCTTTCAGTCAGACAGTCTGACTCTGTCTCTGCCTTTAAGGTGAGAGTGAAAACCTACCTTTTTAACATAGACTATAGTCGAAGCTAGATCAGGTATGTCCTGATTAGAATAGTCTATCTTATGCTGCCATAGGCTTAGACTGCTGGAGGAATTTCCCATCATGCACTTAGAATGAGCACACAGACTTTGCACGAGCCGCACTTTCTCTACCCCGTCCTCAATTTCTCAACCCTCACCACTTACCCGATGTCCCCCATGACATGTAGACCATAAATCCACATTTAGACCATAAATCCACATGTAGCACATAAATCCACATGTACACCATACATCCACATGTACACCATAAATCCACATGTAGACCATAAATCCACATGTAGACCATAAATTGACATGTAGACCATAAATTCACATGTAGACCTTCTCTAACTGATGTTTAATCTCTTACAGTTCTGCTGACACCAGTGAACGACATGAGGTCAGGACAGGAAAGAGGACTCCGTCATCTTCAAGTCTCTGACCACAACAGCCTTCACGACAGGCTGTGACAGATGATCCTGGCATTTAAAGACTTTTCACTTTTTATTCTTTGTCATTGTGTATTGTATGTTTTTGGTAACATCTACTGCACGTCTGTCCGTCCAGGGAGTGGATCCCTCAACTGTGGTTCTCCTTAAGGTTTCTACCCTTTTCCCTGTTAGAAGAGTTTTTTCGCTGGTAGTTTTTCCTTACCCTGGTCGAAGGTCTAAGGACAGAGGATGTTACCAACCCTGTGAAGTCCCTGAGACAAACTATGTTTTGTAAACTGTGGGCTATACAAAAAATGATTGATTGATTGATTGATTTAACAGAAAAAAACCAAAAGTATCTTGGAATGTCTTGAAATTGTACACAGTCATAGTCAACGACACCCTGAATATTTGCATATCTCTTAAGGAATATTTTTAATGAATTTTTGAAAATTAGGAAAGCGATCCATGCACTTAGGCAGTGACTTAACTTTTGATGTTTTTGGTTTGTTTTTAAAGCATTAAAGCTGCAGGAGTTCATCCATGTCGCCCAGTCGCTGGAAACAAACGTTTGGACACCATGGATCACACAGCAGAAAATAAGGTGAGACGGAGGAAACGATCCATTTGCCCTGATGCACTTAGTGACTTGACTTTTTTTTCAAAAAAGACCCCAAAAGTATCTTGGAATGTCTTGAAATTGTACACAGTCATAGTCAAGCATGCCCTGAACAAGAATCTGTTGAATATATTTGCATATCTCTTGAAGAATATTTTTAATGAACTTTTGAAAATCAGGAAAGCGATCCATGCACTTGGACATTCCAAGTATGTTGGAATGTCTTGAAATTGTACTCAGTCATAGTCAACGACGCCCTGAAGAAGAATCCGTTGAAAATATTTGCATATCTCTTAAGGAATATTTTTAATGAATTTTTGAAAATCAGGAAAGCGATCCATGCACTTAGGTAAGTGACTTAACTTTTTTGTCAAAAAAGACCCCAAAAGTATCTTGGAATGTCTTGAAATTGTACACAGTCATAGTCAAGCATGCCCTGAACAAGAATCCATTGAATATATTTGCATATCTCTTGAAGAATATTTTTAATGAATTTTTGAAAATCCGGAAAGCGATCCATGCACTTGGACATTCCAAGTATGTTGGAATGTCTTGAAATTGTACTCAGTCATAGTCAACGACGCCCTGAACAAGAATCCGTTGAAAATATTTGCATATCTCTTAAGGAATATTTTTAATGAATTTTTGAAAATCAGGAAAGCGATCCATGCACTTATGTAAGTGACTTAACTTTTTTGTCAAAAAAGACCCCAAAAGTATCTTGGAATGTCTTGAAATTGTACACAGTCATAGTCAAGCATGCCCTGAACAAGAATCCATTGAATATATTTGCATATCTCTTGAAGAATATTTTTAATGAATTTTTGAAAATCCGGAAAGCGATCCATGCACTTGGACATTCCAAGTATGTTGGAATGTCTTGAAATTGTACTCAGTCATAGTCAACGACGCCCTGAAGAAGAATCCGTTGAAAATATTTGCATATCTCTTAAGGAATATTTTTAATGAATTTTTGAAAATCAGGAAAGCGATCCATGCACTTAGGTAAGTGACTTAACTTTTTTGTCAAAAAAGACCCCAAAAGTATCTTGGAATGTCTTGAAATTGTACACAGTCATAGTCAAGCATGCCCTGAACAAGAATCCATTGAATATATTTGCATATCGCTTAAGGAATATTTTTAATGAATTTTTGAAAATCAGGAAAGCGATCCATGCACTTAGGCAGTGACTTAACTTTTTCGTCAAAAAAGACCCCAAAAGTATCTTGGAATGTCTTGAAATTGTCCACAGTCATAGTCAAGCATGCCCTGAACAAGAAACCGTTGAATATATTTGCATATCTCTTGAAGAATATTTTTAATGAATTTTTGAAAATCCGAAAAGCGATCCATGCACTTGGACATTCCAAGTATGTTGGAATGTCTTGAAATTGTACTCAGTCATAGTCAACGACGCCCTGAACAAGAATCCGTTGAAAATATTTGCATATCGCTTAAGGAATATTTTTAATGAATTTTTGAAAATCAGGAAAGCAATCCATGCACTTAGGCAGTGACTTAACTTTTTTGTCAAAAAAGACCCCAAAAGTATCTTGGAATGTCTTGAAATTGTACACAGTCATAGTCAAGCATGCCCTGAACAAGAAACCGTTGAATATATTTGCATATCTCTTGAAGAATATTTTTAATTAATTTTTGAAAATCCGAAAAGCGATCCATGCACTTGGACATTCCAAGTATGTTGGAATGTTTTGAAATTGTACTCAGTCATAGTCAACGACACCCTGAACAAGAATCAATTGAAAATATTCGCATATCTCTTAAGGAATATTTTTAATGAATTTTTGAAAATCAGGAAAGCAATCCATGCACTTAGGCAGTGACTTAACTTTTTTGTCAAAAAAGACCCCAAAAGTATCTTGGAATGTCTTGAAATTGTACACAGTCATAGTCAAGCATGCCCTGAACAAGAATCCGTTGAATATATTTGCATATCTCTTGAAGAATATTTTTAATGAACTTTTGAAAATCAGGAAAGCGATCCATGTACTTGGACATTCAAAGTATGTTGGAATGTCTTGAAATTGTACTCGGTCATAGTCAACGACGCCCTGAACAAGAATCCGTTGAAAATATTTGCATATCGCTTAAGGAATATTTTTAATGAATTTTTGAAAATCAGGAAAGCGATCCATGCACTTAGGCAGTGACTTAACTTTTTCGTCAAAAAAGACCCCAAAAGTATCTTGGAATGTCTTGAAATTGTACACAGTCATAGTCAAGCATGCCCTGAACAAGAATCCGTTGAATATATTTGCATATCTCTTGAAGAATATTTTTAATGAATTTTTGAAAATCCGGAAAGCGATCCATGCACTTGGACATTCCAAGTATGTTGGAATGTCTTGAAATTGTACTCAGTCATAGTCAACGACGCCCTGAACGAGAATCCGTTGAAAATATTTGCATATCGCTTAAGGAATATTTTTAATGAATTTTTGAAAATCAGGAAAGCGATCCATGCACTTAGGCAGTGACTTAACTTTTTTGTCAAAAAAGACCCCAAAAGTATCTTGGAATGTCTTGAAATTGTACACAGTCATAGTCAAGCATGCCCTGAACAAGAATCCGTTGAATATATTTGCATATCTCTTGAAGAATATTTTTAATGAATTTTTGAAAATCCGGAAAGCGATCCATGCACTTGGACATTCCAAGTATGTTGGAATGTCTTGAAATTGTACTCAGTCATAGTCAACGACGCCCTGAACAAGAATCAATTGAAAATATTTGCATATCGCTTATGGAATATTTTTAATGAATTTTTGAAAATCAGGAAAGCGATCCATGCACTTAGGCAGTGACTTAACTTTTTCGTCAAAAAAGACCCCAAAAGTATCTTGGAATGTCTTGAAATTGTACACAGTCATAGTCAAGCATGCCCTGAACAAGAATCCGTTGAATATATTTGCATATCTCTTGAAGAATATTTTTAATGAATTTTTGAAAATCCGGAAAGCGATCCATCCACTTGGACATTCCAAGTATGTTGGAATGTCTTGAAATTGTACTCGGTCATAGTCAACGACGCCCTGAACAAGAATCCATTGAAAATATTTGCATATCTCTTAAGGAATATTTTTAATGAATTTTTGAAAATGATGAAAGTCTGTGCACTTAGGCAGTGACTTAACTTTTTATTCAAAAAAGACCCCAAAGGTATCTTGGAATGTCTTGAAATTGTACACAGTCATAGTCAAGCATGCCCTGAACAAGAATCCGTTGAATATATTTGCATATCTCTTGAAGAGTATTTTTAATGAACTTTTGAAAATCAGGAAAGCGATCCATGCACTTGGACATTCCAAGTATGTTGGAATGTCTTGAAATTGTACTCAGTCATAGTCAACGACGCCCTGAACAAGAATCCGTTGAAAATATATGCATATCGCTTAAGGAATATTTTTAATGAATTTTTGAAAATCAGGAAAGCGATCCATGCACTTAGGCAGTGACTTAACTTTTTTGTCAAAAAAGACCCCAAAAGTATCTTGGAATGTCTTGAAATTGTACACAGTCATAGTCAAGCATGCCCTGAACAAGAATCCGTTGAATATATTTGCATATCTCTTGAAGAATATTTTTAATGAACTTTTGAAAATCAGGAAAGCGATCCATGCACTTGGACATTCCAAGTATGTTGGAATGTCTTGAAATTGTACTCAGTCATAGTCAACGACGCCCTGAACAAGAATCTATTGAAAATATTTGCATATCTCTTAAGGAATATTTTTAATGAATTTTTGAAAATGAGGAATTTCTGTGCACTTAGGCAGAGACTTAACTTTTTATTCAAAAAAGACCCCAAAAGTATCTTGGAATGTCTTGAAATTGTACACAGTCATAGTCAAGCATGCCCTGAACAAGAAACCGTTGAATATTTTTGCATATCTCTTGAAGAATATTTTTAATGAACTTTTGAAAATCGGGAAAGCGATCCATGCACTTGGACATTCCAAGTATGTTGGAATGTCTTGAAATTGTACTCAGTCATAGTCAACGACGCCCTGAAGAAGAATCCGTTGAAAATATTTGCATATCTCTTAAGGAATATTTTTAATGAATTTTTGAAAATCAGTAAAGCGATCCATGCACTTAGGTAAGTGACTTAACTTTTTTGTCAAAAAAGACCCCAAAAGTATCTTGGAATGTCTTGAAATTGTACACAGTCATAGTCAAGCATGCCCTGAACAAGAATCCATTGAATATATTTGCGTATCGCTTAAGGAATATTTTTAATGAATTTTTGAAAATCAGGAAAGCGATCCATGCACTTAGGCAGTGACTTAACTTTTTCGTCAAAAAAGACCCCAAAAGTATCTTGGAATGTCTTGAAATTGTACACAGTCATAGTCAAGCATGCCCTGAACAAGAATCCGTTGAATATATTTGCATATCTCTTGAAGAATATTTTTAATGAACTTTTGAAAATCAGGAAAGCGATCCATGCACTTGGACATTCCAAGTATGTTGGAATGTCTTGAAATTGTACTCAGTCATAGTCAACGACGCCCTGAACAAGAATCCGTTGAAAATATTTGCATATCGTTTAAGGAATATTTTTAAAGAATTTCTGAAAATCAGGAAAGCGATCCATGCACTTAGGCAGTGACTTAACTTTTTCGTCAAAAAAGACCCCAAAAGTATCTTGGAATGTCTTGAAATTGTACACAGTCATAGTCAAGCATGCCCTGAACAAGAATCCGTTGAATATATTTGCATATCTCTTGAAGAATATTTTTAATGAATTTTTGAAAATCCGGAAAGCGATCCATGCACTTGGACATTCCAAGTATGTTGGAATGTCTTGAAATTGTACTCGGTCATAGTCAACGACGCCCTGAACAAGAATCCATTGAAAATATTTGCATATCTCTTAAGGAATATTTTTAATGAATTTTTGAAAATGATGAAAGTCTGTGCACTTAGGCAGTGACTTAACTTTTTATTCAAAAAAGACCCCAAAGGTATCTTGGAATGTCTTGAAATTGTACACAGTCATAGTCAAGCATGCCCTGAACAAGAATCCGTTGAATATATTTGCATATCTCTTGAAGAATATTTTTAATGAACTTTTGAAAATCAGGAAAGCGATCTATGCACTTGGACATTCCAAGTATGTTGGAATGTCTTGAAATTGTACTCAGTCATAGTCAACGACGCCCTGAACAAGAATCCGTTGAAAATATTTGCATATCGTTTAAGGAATATTTTTAAAGAATTTCTGAAAATCAGGAAAGCGATCCATGCACTTAGGCAGTGACTTAACTTTTTCGTCAAAAAAGACCCCAAAAGTATCTTGGAATGTCTTGAAATTGTACACAGTCATAGTCAAGAATGCCCTAAACAAGAATCCGTTGAATATATTTGCATATCTCTTGAAGAATATTTTTATAGAATTTTTGAAAATCCGGAAAGCGATCCATGCACTTGGACATTCCAAGTATGTTGGAATGTCTTGAAATTGTACTCAGTCATAGTCAACGACGCCCTGAACAAGAATCCGTTGAAAATATTTGCATATCGTTTAAGGAATATTTTTAAAGAATTTCTGAAAATCAGGAAAGTGATCCATGCACTTACGCAGTGACTTAACTTTTTCGTCAAAAAAGACCCCAAAAGTATCTTGGAATGTCTTGAAATTGTACACAGTCATAGTCAAGAATGCCCTGAACAAGAATCCGTTGAATATATTTGCATATCTCTTGAAGAATATTTTTAATGAATTTTTGAAAATCCGGAAAGCGATCCATGCACTTGGACATTCCAAGTATGTTGGAATGTCTTGAAATTGTACTCGGTCATAGTCAACGACGCCCTGAACAAGAATCCATTGAAAATATTTGCATATCTCTTAAGGAATATTTTTAATGAATTTTTGAAAATGATGAAAGTCTGTGCACTTAGGCAGTGACTTAACTTTTTATTCAAAAAAGACCCCAAAGGTATCTTGGAATGTCTTGAAATTGTACACAGTCATAGTCAAGCATGCCCTGAACAAGAATCCGTTGAATATATTTGCATATCTCTTGAAGAATATTTTTAATGAACTTTTGAAAATCAGGAAAGCGATCCATGCACTTGGACATTCCAAGTATGTTGGAATGTCTTGAAATTGTACTCAGTCATAGTCAACGACGCCCTGAACAAGAATCCGTTGAAAATATTTGCATATCGCTTAAGGAATATTTTTAATGAATTTTTGAAAATCAGGAAAGCGATCCATGCACTTAGGCAGTGACTTAACTTTTTCGTCAAAAAAGACCCCAAAAGTATCTTGGAATGTCTTGAAATTGTACACAGTCATAGTCAAGCATGCCCTGAACAAGAATCCATTGAATATATTTGCATATCTCTTGAAGAATATTTTTAATGAATTTTTGAAAATCCGAAAAGCGATCCATGCACTTGGACATTCCAAGTATGTTGGAATGTCTTGAAATTGTACTCAGTCATAGTCAACGACGCCCTGAACAAGAATCAATTGAAAATATTTGCATATCTCTTAAGGAATATTTTTAATGAATTTTTGAAAATGAGGAAAGTCTGTGCACTTAGGCAGTGACTTAACTTTTTATTCAAAAAAGACCCCAAAAGTATCTTGGAATGTCTTGAAATTGTACACAGTCATAGTCAAGCATGCCCTGAACAAGAATCCGTTGAATATATTTGCATATCTCTTGAAGAATATTTTTAATGAACTTTTGAAAATCAGGAAAGCGATCCATGCACTTGGACATTCCAAGTATGTTGGAATGTCTTGAAATTGTACTCAGTCATAGTCAACGACGCCCTGAACAAGAATCCGTTGAAAATATTTGCGTATCGTTTAAGGAATATTTTTAAAGAATTTCTGAAAATCAGGAAAGCGATCCATGCACTTAGGCAGTGACTTAACTTTTTCGTCAAAAAAGACCCCAAAAGTATCTTGGAATGTCTTGAAATTGTACACAGTCATAGTCAAGCATGCCCTGAACAAGAATCCGTTGAATATATTTGCATATCTCTTGAAGAATATTTTTAATGAATTTTTGAAAATCCGGAAAGCGATCCATGCACTTGGACATTCCAAGTATGTTGGAATGTCTTGAAATTGTACTCAGTCATAGTCAACAACGCCCTGAACAAGAATCCATTGAAAATATTTGCATATCTCTTAAGGAATATTTTTAATGAATTTTTGAAAATGAGGAAAGTCTGTGCACTTAGGCAGTGACTTAACTTTTTATTCAAAAAAGACCCCAAAAGTATCTTGGAATGTCTTGAAATTGTACACAGTCATAGTCAAGCATGCCCTGAACAAGAATCCGTTGAATATATTTGCATATCTCTTGAAGAATATTTTTAATGAACTTTTGAAAATCAGGAAAGCGATCCATGCACTTGGACATTCCAAGTATGTTGGAATGTTTTGAAATTGTACTCAGTCATAGTCAACGACGCCCTGAACAAGAATCCGTTGAATTTTTTGCATATCGCTTCAGGAATATTTTTAATGACTTTTTGAAAATCAGGAAAGCGATCCATGCACTTAGGCAGTGACTTAACTTTTTATTCAAAAAAGACCCCAAAAGTATCTTGGAATGTCTTGAAATTGTACACAGTCATAGTCAAGCATGCCCTGAACAAGAATCCGTTGAATATATTTGCATATCTCTTGAAGAATATTTTTAATGAATTTTTGAAAATCCGAAAAGCGATCCATGCACTTGGACATTCCAAGTATGTTGGAATGTCTTGAAATTGTACTCAGTCATAGTCAACGATGCCCTGAACAAGAATCAATTGAAAATATTTGCATATCTCTTAAGGAATATTTTTAATGAATTTTTGAAAATGATGAAAGTCTGTGCACTTAGGCAGTGACTTAACTTTTTATTCAAAAAAGACCCCAAAGGTATCTTGGAATGTCTTGAAATTGTACACAGTCATAGTCAAGCATGCCCTGAACAAGAATCCGTTGAATATATTTGCATATCTCTTGAAGAATATTTTTAATGAACTTTTGAAAATCAGGAAAGCGATCCATGCACTTGGACATTCCAAGTATGTTGGAATGTCTTGAAATTGTACTCAGTCATAGTCAACGACGCCCTGAACAAGAATCCGTTGAAAATATTTGCATATCGCTTTAGGAATATTTTTAATGAATTTTTGAAAATCAGGAAAGCGATCCATGCACTTAGGCAGTGACTTAACTTTTTTGTCAAAAAAGACCCCAAAAGTATCTTGGAATGTCTTGAAATTGTACACAGTCATAGTCAAGCATGCCCTGAACAAGAATCCGTTGAATATATTTGCATATCTCTTGAAGAATATTTTTAATGAATTTTTGAAAATCCGAAAAGCGATCCATGCACTTGGACATTCCAAGTATGTTGGAATGTCTTGAAATTGTACTCAGTCATAGTCAACGACGCCCTGAACAAGAATCAATTGAAAATATTTGCATATCTCTTGAAGAATATTTTTAATGAATTTTTGAAAATCCGAAAAGCGATCCATGCACTTGGACATTCCAAGTATGTTGGAATGTCTTGAAATTGTACTCAGTCATAGTCAACGACGCCCTGAACAAGAATCAATTGAAAATATTTGCATATCTCTTAAGGAATATTTTTAATGAATTTTTGAAAATGAGGAAAGTCTGTGCACTTAGGCAGTGACTTAACTTTTTATTCAAAAAAGACCCCAAAAGTATCTTGGAATGTCTTGAAATTGTACACAGTCATAGTCAAGCATGCCCTGAACAAGAATCCGTTGAATATATTTGCATATCTCTTGAAGAATATTTTTAATGAATTTTTGAAAATCCGAAAAGCGATCCATGCACTTGGACATTCCAAGTATGTTGGAATGTCTTGAAATTGTACTCAGTCATTGTCAACGACGCCCTGAACAAGAATCAATTGAAAATATTTGCATATCTCTTAAGGAATATTTTTAATGAATTTTTGAAAATGAGGAAAGTCTGTGCACTTCGGCAGTGACTTAACTTTTTATTCAAAAAAGACCCCAAAAGTATCTTGGAATGTCTTGAAATTGTACACAGTCATAGTCAAGCATGCCCTGAACAAGAATCCGTTGAATATATTTGCATATCTCTTGAAGAATATTTTTAATGAACTTTTGAAAATCAGGAAAGCGATCCATGCACTTGGACATTCCAAGTATGTTGGAATGTCTTGAAATTGTACTCAGTCATAGTCAACGACGCCCTGAACAAGAATCCGTTGAAAATATTTGCATATCGCTTAAGGAATATTTTTAATGAATTTTTGAAAATCAGGAAAGCGATCCATGCACTTAGGCAGTGACAACTTTTTTGTCAAAAAAGACCCCAAAAGTATCTTGGAATGTCTTGAAATTGTACACAGTCATAGTCAAGCATGCCCTGAACAAGAATCCGTTGAATATATTTGCATATCTCTTGAAGAATATTTTTAATGAATTTTTGAAAATCCGGAAAGCGATCCATGCACTTGGACATTCCAAGTATGTTGGAATGTCTTGAAATTGTACTCAGTCATAGTCAACGACGCCCTGAACAAGAATCCGTTGAAAATATTTGCATATCGCTTAAGGAATATTTTTAATGAATTTTTGAAAATCAGGAAAGCGATCTATGCACTTAGGCAGTGACTTAACTTTTTATTCAAAAAAGACCCCAAAAGTATCTTGGAATGTCTTGAAATTGTACACAGTCTTAGTCAAGCATGCCCTGAACAAGAAACCGTTGAATATATTTGCATATCTTTTGAAGAATATTTTTAATGAATTTTTGAAAATCCGAAAAGCGATCCATGCACTTGGACATTCCAAGTATGTTGGAATGTCTTGAAATTGTACTCAGTCATAGTCAACGACGCCCTGAACAAGAATCAATTGAAAATATTTGCATGTCTCTTAAGGAATATTTTTAATGAATTTTTGAAAATGAGGAAAGTCTGTGCACTTAGGCAGTGACTTAACTTTTTATTCAAAAAAGACCCCAAAAGTATCTTGGAATGTCTTGAAATTGTACACAGTCATAGTCAAGCATGCCCTGAACAAGAATCCGTTGAATATATTTGCATATCTCTTGAAGAATATTTTTAATGAACTTTTGAAAATCAGGAAAGCGATCCATGCACTTGGACATTCAAAGTATGTTGGAATGTCTTGAAATTGTACTCAGTCATAGTCAACGACGCCCTGAACAAGAATCCGTTGAAAATATTTGCATATCGCTTAAGGAATATTTTTAATGAATTTTTGAAAATCAGGAAAGCGATCCATGCACTTAGGCAGTGACTTAACTTTTTCGTCAAAAAAGACCCCAAAAGTATCTTGGAATGTCTTGAAATTGTACACAGTCATAGTCAAGCATGCCCTGAACAAGAATCCGTTGAATATATTTGCATATCTCTTGAAGAATATTTTAAATGAATTTTTGAAAATCCGGAAAGCTATCCATGCACTTGGACATTCCAAGTAAGTTGGAATGTCTTGAAATTGTACTCAGTCATAGTCAACGACGCCCTGAACAAGAATCTATTGAAAATATTTGCATATCTCTTAAGGAATATTTTTAATGAATTTTTGAAAATGAGGAATTTCTGTGCACTTAGGCAGTGACTTAACTTTTTATTCAAAAAAGACCCCAAAGGTATCTTGGAATGTCTTGAAATTGTACACAGTCATAGTCAAGCATGCCCTGAACAAGAATCCGTTGAATATATTTGCATATCTCTTGAAGAATATTTTTAATGAACTTTTGAAAATCAGGAAAGCGATCCATGCACTTGGACATTCCAAGTATGTTGGAATGTCTTGAAATTGTACTCGGTCATAGTCAACGACGCCCTGAACAAGAATCCATTGAAAATATTTGCATATCGTTTAAGGAATATTTTTAAAGAATTTCTGAAAATCAGGAAAGCGATCCATGCACTTAGGCAGTGACTTAACTTTTTCGTCAAAAAAGACCCCAAAAGTATCTTGGAATGTCTTGAAATTGTACACAGTCATAATCAAGAATGCCCTGAACAAGAATCCGTTGAATATATTTGCATATCTCTTGAAGAATATTTTTAATGAATTTTTGAAAATCCGGAAAGCGATCCATGCACTTGGACATTCCAAGTATGTTGGAATGTCTTGAAATTGTACTCGGTCATAGTCAACGACGCCCTGAACAAGAATCCATTGAAAATATTTGCATATCTCTTAAGGAATATTTTTAATGAATTTTTGAAAATGATGAAAGTCTGTGCACTTAGGCAGTGACTTAACTTTTTATTCAAAAAAGACCCCAAAGGTATCTTGGAATGTCTTGAAATTGTACACAGTCATAGTCAAGCATGCCCTGAACAAGAATCCGTTGAATATATTTGCATATCTCTTGAAGAATATTTTTAATGAACTTTTGAAAATCAGGAAAGCGATCCATGCACTTGGACATTCCAAGTATGTTGGAATGTCTTGAAATTGTACTCAGTCATAGTCAACGACGCCCTGAACAAGAATCCGTTGAAAATATTTGCATATCGCTTAAGGAATATTTTTAATGAATTTTTGAAAATCAGGAAAGCGATCCATGCACTTAGGCAGTGACAACTTTTTTGTCAAAAAAGACCCCAAAAGTATCTTGGAATGTCTTGAAATTGTACACAGTCATAGTCAAGCATGCCCTGAACAAGAATCCGTTGAATATATTTGCATATCTCTTGAAGAATATTTTTAATTAATTTTTGAAAATCCGAAAAGCGATCCATGCACTTGGACATTCCAAGTATGTTGGAATGTCTTGAAATTGTACTCAGTCATAGTCAACGACGCCCTGAACAAGAATCAATTGAAAATATTTGCATATCTCTTAAGGAATATTTTTAATGAATTTTTGAAAATGAGGAAAGTCTGTGCACTTAGGCAGTGACTTAACTTTTTATTCAAAAAAGACCCCAAAAGTATCTTGGAATGTATTGAAATTGTACACAGTCATAGTCAAGCATGCCCTGAACAAGAATCCGTTGAATATATTTGCATATCTCTTGAAGAATATTTTTAATGAACTTTTGAAAATCAGGAAAGCGATCCATGCACTTGGACATTCCAAGTATGTTGGAATGTCTTGAAATTGTACTCAGTCATAGTCAACGACGCCCTGAACAAGAATCCGTTGAAAATATTTGCATATCGTTTAAGGAATATTTTTAAAGAATTTCTGAAAATCAGGAAAGCGATCCATGCACTTAGGCAGTGACTTAACTTTTTCGTCAAAAAAGACCCCAAAAGTATCTTGGAATGTCTTGAAATTGTACACAGTCATAGTCAAGCATGCCCTGAACAAGAATCCGTTGAATATATTTGCATATCTCTTGAAGAATATTTTTAATGAATTTTTGAAAATCCGGAAAGCGATCCATGCACTTGGACATTCCAAGTATGTTGGAATGTCTTGAAATTGTACTCGGTCATAGTCAACGACGCCCTGAACAAGAATCCATTGAAAATATTTGCATATCTCTTAAGGAATATTTTTAATGAATTTTTGAAAATGATGAAAGTCTGTGCACTTAGGCAGTGACTTAACTTTTTATCCAAAAAAGACCCCAAAGGTATCTTGGAATGTCTTGAAATTGTACTCAGTCATAGTCAACGACGCCCTGAACAAGAATCCGTTGAAAATATTTGCATATCGTTTAAGGAATATTTTTAAAGAATTTCTGAAAATCAGGAAAGCGATCCATGCACTTAGGCAGTGACTTAACTTTTTCGTCAAAAAACACCCCAAAAGTATCTTGGAATGTCTTGAAATTGTACACAGTCATAGTCAAGCATTCCCTGAACAAGAATCCGTTGAATATATTTGCATATCTCTTGAAGAATATTTTAAATGAATTTTTGAAAATCCGGAAAGCTATCCATGCACTTGGACATTCCAAGTATGTTGGAATGTCTTGAAATTGTACTCGGTCATAGTCAACGACGCCCTGAACAAGAATCCATTGAAAATATTTGCATATCTCTTAAGGAATATTTTTAATGAATTTTTGAAAATGATGAAAGTCTGTGCACTTAGGCAGTGACTTAACTTTTTATCCAAAAAAGACCCCAAAGGTATCTTGGAATGTCTTGAAATTGTACACAGTCATAGTCAAGCATGCCCTGAACAAGAATCCGTTGAATATATTTGCATATCTCTTGAAGAATATTTTTAATGAACTTTTGAAAATCAGGAAAGCGATCCATGCACTTGGACATTCCAAGTATGTTGGAATGTCTTGAAATTGTACTCAGTCATAGTCAACGACGCCCTGAACAAGAATCCGTTGAAAATATTTGCATATCGTTTAAGGAATATTTTTAAAGAATTTCTGAAAATCAGGAAAGCGATCCATGCACTTAGGCAGTGACTTAACTTTTTCGTCAAAAAAGACCCCAAAAGTATCTTGGAATGTCTTGAAATTGTACACAGTCATAGTCAAGAATGCCCTGAACAAGAATCCGTTGAATATATTTGCATATCTCTTGAAGAATATTTTTAATGAATTTTTGAAAATCCGGAAAGCGATCCATGCACTTGGACATTCCAAGTATGTTGGAATGTCTTGAAATTGTACTCGGTCATAGTCAACGACGCCCTGAACAAGAATCCATTGAAAATATTTGCATATCTCTTAAGGAATATTTTTAATGAATTTTTGAAAATCCGAAAAGCGATCCATGCACTTGGACATTCCAAGTATGTTGGAATGTCTTGAAATTGTACTCAGTCATAGTCAACGACGCCCTGAACAAGAATCAATTGAAAATATTTGCATATCTCTTAAGGAATATTTTTAATGAATTTTTGAAAATGAGGAAAGTCTGTGCACTTAGGCAGTGACTTAACTTTTTATTCGAAAAAGACCCCAAAAGTATCTTGGAATGTCTTGAAATTGTACACAGTCATAGTCAAGCATGCCCTGAACAAGAATCCGTTGAATATATTTGCATATCTCTTGAAGAATATTTTTAATGAACTTTTGAAAATCAGGAAAGCGATCCATGCACTTGGACATTCCAAGTATGTTGGAATGTCTTGAAATTGTACTCGGTCATAGTCAACAACGCCCTGAACAAGAATCCATTGAAAATATTTGCATATCTCTTAAGGAATATTTTTAATGAATTTTTGAAAATGATGAAAGTCTGTGCACTTAGGCAGTGACTTAACTTTTTATTCAAAAAAGACCCCAAAGGTATCTTGGAATGTCTTGAAATTGTACACAGTCATAGTCAAGCATGCCCTGAACAAGAATCCGTTGAATATATTTGCATATCTCTTGAAGAATATTTTTAATGAACTTTTGAAAATCAGGAAAGCGATCCATGCACTTGGACATTCCAAGTATGTTGGAATGTCTTGAAATTGTACTCAGTCATAGTCAACGACGCCCTGAACAAGAATCCGTTGAAAATATTTGCATATCGCTTAAGGAATATTTTTAATGAATTTTTGAAAATCAGGAAAGCGATCCATGCACTTAGGCAGTGACTTAACTTTTTTGTCAAAAAAGACCCCAAAAGTATCTTGGAATGTCTTGAAATTGTACACAGTCATAGTCAAGCATGCCCTGAACAAGAATCCGTTGAATATATTTGCATATCTCTTGAAGAATATTTTTAATGAATTTTTGAAAATCCGAAAAGCGATCCATGCACTTGGACATTCCAAGTATGTTGGAATGTCTTGAAATTGTACTCAGTCATAGTCAACGACGCCCTGAACAAGAATCAATTGAAAATATTTGCATATCTCTTAAGGAATATTTTTAATGAATTTTTGAAAATGAGGAAAGTCTGTGCACTTAGGCAGTGACTTAACTTTTTATTCAAAAAAGACCCCAAAAGTATCTTGGAATGTCTTGAAATTGTACACAGTCATAGTCAAGCATGCCCTGAACAAGAATCCGTTGAATATATTTGCATATCTCTTGAAGAATATTTTTAATGAACTTTTGAAAATCAGGAAAGCGATCCATGCACTTGGACATTCCAAGTATGTTGGAATGTCTTGAAATTGTACTCAGTCATAGTCAACGACGCCCTTAACAAGAATCCGTTGAAAATATTTGCATATCGTTTAAGGAATATTTTTAAAGAATTTCTGAAAATCAGGAAAGCGATCCATGCACTTAGGCAGTGACTTAACTTTTTCGTCAAAAAAGACCCCAAAAGTATCTTGGAATGTCTTGAAATTGTACACAGTCGTAGTCAAGCATGCCCTGAACAAGAATCCGTTGAATATATTTGCATATCGCTTAAGGAATATTTTTAATGAATTTTTGAAAATCAGGAAAGCGATTCATGCACTTAGGCAGTGACTTAACTTTTTATTCAAAAAAGACCCCAAAAGTATCTTGGAATGTCTTGAAATTGTACACAGTCATAGTCAAGCATGCCCTGAACAAGAATCCGTTGAATATATTTGCATATCTCTTGAAGAATATTTTTAATTAATTTTTGAAAATCCGAAAAGCGATCCATGCACTTGGACATTCCAAGTATGTTGGAATGTCTTGAAATTGTACTCAGTCATAGTCAACGACGCCCTGAACAAGAATCAATTGAAAATATTTGCATATCTCTTAAGGAATATTTTTAATGAATTTTTGAAAATGAGGAAAGTCTGTGCACTTAGGCAGTGACTTAACTTTTTATTCAAAAAAGACCCCAAAAGTATCTTGGAATGTCTTGAAATTGTACACAGTCATAGTCAAGCATGCCCTGAACAAGAATCCGTTGAATATATTTGCATATCTCTTGAAGAATATTTTTAATGAACTTTTGAAAATCAGGAAAGCGATCCATGCACTTGGACATTCCAAGTATGTTGGAATGTCTTGAAATTGTACTCAGTCATAGTCAACGACGCCCTGAACAAGAATCCGTTGAAAATATTTGCATATCGTTTAAGGAATATTTTTAAAGAATTTCTGAAAATCAGGAAAGCGATCCATGCACTTAGGCAGTGACTAAACTTTTTCGTCAAAAAAGACCCCAAAAGTATCTTGGAATGTCTTGAAATTGTACACAGTCATAGTCAAGCATGCCCTGAACAAGAATATGTTGAATATATTTGCATATCTCTTGAAGAATATTTTTAATGAATTTTTGAAAATCCGAAAAGCGATCCATGCACTTGGACATTCCAAGTATGTTGGAATGTCTTGAAATTGTACTCAGTCATAGTCAACGACGCCCTGAACAAGAATCAATTGAAAATATTTGCATATCTCTTAAGGAATATTTTTAATGAATTTTTGAAAATGAGGAAAGTCTGTGCACTTAGGCAGTGACTTAACTTTTTATTCAAAAAAGACCCCAAAAGTATCTTGGAATGTCTTGAAATTGTACACAGTCATAGTCAAGCATGCCCTGAACAAGAATCCGTTGAATATATTTGCATATCTCTTGAAGAATATTTTTAATGAACTTTTGAAAATCAAGAAAGCGATCCATGCACTTGGACATTCCAAGTATGTTGGAATGTCTTGAAATTGTACTCGGTCATAGTCAACGACGCCCTGAACAAGAATCCATTGAAAATATTTGCATATCTGTTAAGGAATATTTTTAATGAATTTTTGAAAATGATGAAAGTCTGTGCACTTAGGCAGTGACTTAACTTTTTATTCAAAAAAGACCCCAAAGGTATCTTGGAATGTCTTGAAATTGTACACAGTCATAGTCAAGCATGCCCTGAACAAGAATCCGTTGAATATATTTGCATATCTCTTGAAGAATATTTTTAATGAACTTTTGAAAATCAGGAAAGCGATCCATGCACTTGGACATTCCAAGTATGTTGGAATGTCTTGAAATTGTACTCAGTCATAGTCAACGACGCCCTGAACAAGAATCCGTTGAAAATATTTGCATATCGCTTAAGGAATATTTCTAATGAATTTTTGAAAATCAGGAAAGCGATCCATGCACTTAGGCAGTGACTTAACTTTTTTGTCAAAAAAGACCCCAAAAGTATCTTGGAATGTCTTGAAATTGTACACAGTCATAGTCAAGCATGCCCTGAACAAGAATCCGTTGAATATATTTGCATATCTCTTGAAGAATATTTTTAATGAACTTTTGAAAATCAGGAAAGCGATCCATGCACTTGGACATTCCAAGTATGTTGGAATGTCTTGAAATTGTACTCAGTCATAGTCAACGACGCCCTGAACAAGAATCCGTTGAAAATATTTGCGTATCGTTTAAGGAATATTTTTAAAGAATTTCTGAAAATCAGGAAAGCGATCCATGCACTTAGGCAGTGACTTAACTTTTTCGTCAAAAAAGACCCCAAAAGTATCTTGGAATGTCTTGAAATTGTACACAGTCATAGTCAAGAATGCCCTGAACAAGAATCCGTTGAATATATTTGCATATCTCTTGAAGAATATTTTTAATGAATTTTTGAAAATCCGGAAAGCGATCCATGCACTTGGACATTCCAAGTATGTTGGAATGTCTTGAAATTGTACTCGGTCATAGTCAACGACGCCCTGAACAAGAATCCATTGAAAATATTTGCATATCTCTTAAGGAATATTTTTAATGAATTTTTGAAAATGATGAAAGTCTGTGCACTGAGGCAGTGACTTAACTTTTTATTCAAAAAAGACCCCAAAGGTATCTTGGAATGTCTTGAAATTGTACACAGTCATAGTCAAGCATGCCCTGAACAAGAATCCGTTGAATATATTTGCATATCTCTTGAAGAATATTTTTAATGAACTTTTGAAAATCAGGAAAGCGATCCATGCACTTGGACATTCCAAGTATGTTGGAATGTCTTGAAATTGTACTCAGTCATAGTCAACGACGCCCTGAACAAGAATCCGTTGAAAATATTTGCATATCGCTTAAGGAATATTTTTAATGAATTTTTGAAAATCAGGAAAGCGATCCATGCACTTAGGCAGTGACTTAACTTTTTTGTCAAAAAAGACCCCAAAAGTATCTTGGAATGTCTTGAAATTGTACACAGTCATAGTCAAGAATGCCCTGAACAAGAATCCGTTGAATATATTTGCATATCTCTTGAAGAATATTTTTAATGAATTTTTGAAAATCCGGAAAGCGATCCATGCACTTGGACATTCCAAGTATGTTGGAATGTCTTGAAATTGTACTCGGTCATAGTCAACGACGCCCTAAACAAGAATCCATTGAAAATATTTGCATATCTCTTAAGGAATATTTTTAATGAATTTTTGAAAATGATGAAAGTCTGTGCACTTAGGCAGTGACTTAACTTTTTATTCAAAAAAGACCCCAAAGGTATCTTGGAATGTCTTGAAATTGTACACAGTCATAGTCAAGCATGCCCTGAACAAGAATCCGTTGAATATATTTGCATATCTCTTGAAGAATATTTTTAATGAACTTTTGAAAATCAGGAAAGCGATCCATGCACTTGGACATTCCAAGTATGTTGGAATGTCTTGAAATTGTACTCAGTCATAGTCAACGACGCCCTGAACAAGAATCCGTTGAAAATATTTGCATATCGTTTAAGGAGTATTTTTAATGAATTTTTGAAAATGATGAAAGTCTGTGCACTTAGGCAGTGACTTAACTTTTTATTCAAAAAAGACCCCAAAGGTATCTTGGAATGTCTTGAAATTGTACACAGTCATAGTCAAGCATGCCCTGAACAAGAATCCGTTGAATATATTTGCATATCTCTTGAAGAATATTTTTAATGAACTTTTGAAAATCAGGAAAGCGATCCATGCACTTGGACATTCCAAGTATGTTGGAATGTCTTGAAATTGTACTCAGTCATAGTCAACGACGCCCTGAACAAGAATCCGTTGAAAATATTTGCATATCGTTTAAGGAGTATTTTTAAAGAATTTTTGAAAATCAGGAAAGCGATCCATGCACTTAGGCAGTGACTTAACTTTTTTGTCAAAAAAGACCCCAAAAGTATCTTGGAATGTCTTGAAATTGTACACAGTCATAGTCAAGAATGCCCTGAACAAGAATCCGTTGAATATATTTGCATATCTCTTGAAGAATATTTTTAATGAATTTTTGAAAATCCGGAAAGCGATCCATGCACTTGGACATTCCAAGTATGTTGGAATGTCTTGAAATTGTACTCGGTCATAGTCAACGACGCCCTAAACAAGAATCCATTGAAAATATTTGCATATCTCTTAAGGAATATTTTTAATGAATTTTTGAAAATGATGAAAGTCTGTGCACTTAGGCAGTGACTTAACTTTTTATTCAAAAAAGACCCCAAAGGTATCTTGGAATGTCTTGAAATTGTACACAGTCATAGTCAAGCATGCCCTGAACAAGAATCCGTTGAATATATTTGCATATCTCTTGAAGAATATTTTTAATGAACTTTTGAAAATCAGGAAAGCGATCCATGCACTTGGACATTCCAAGTATGTTGGAATGTCTTGAAATTGTACTCAGTCATAGTCAACGACGCCCTGAACAAGAATCCGTTGAAAATATTTGCATATCGCTTAAGGAATATTTTGAATGAATTTTTGAAAATCAGGAAAGCGATCCATGCACTTAGGCAGTGACTTAACTTTTTTGTCAAAAAAGACCCCAAAAGTATCTTGGAATGTCTTGAAATTGTACACAGTCATAGTCAAGCATGCCCTGAACAAGAATCCGTTGAATATATTTGCATATCTCTTGAAGAATATTTTTAATGAATTTTTGAAAATCCGAAAAGCGATCCATGCACTTGGACATTCCAAGTATGTTGGAATGTCTTGAAATTGTACTCAGTCATAGTCAACGACGCCCTGAACAAGAATCAATTGAAAATATTTGCATATCTCTTAAGGAATATTTTTAATGAATTTTTGAAAATGAGGAAAGTCTGTGCACTTTGGCAGTGACTTAACTTTTTATTCGAAAAAGACCCCAAAAGTATCTTGGAATGTCTTGAAATTGTACACAGTCATAGTCAAGCATGCCCTGAACAAGAATCCGTTGAATATATTTGCATATCTCTTGAAGAATATTTTTAATGAACTTTTGAAAATCAGGAAAGCGATCCATGCACTTGGACATTCCAAGTATGTTGGAATGTCTTGAAATTGTACTCAGTCATAGTCAACGACGCCCTGAACGAGAATCCGTTGAAAATATTTGCATATCGTTTAAGGAATATTTTTAAAGAATTTCTGAAAATCAGGAAAGCGATCCATGCACTTAGGCAGTGACTAAACTTTTTCGTCAAAAAAGACCCCAAAAGTATCTTGGAATGTCTTGAAATTGTACACAGTCATAGTCAAGCATGCCCTGAACAAGAATATGTTGAATATATTTGCATATCTCTTGAAGAATATTTTTAATGAATTTTTGAAAATCCGAAAAGCGATCCATGCACTTGGACATTCCAAGTATGTTGGAATGTCTTGAAATTGTACTCAGTCATAGTCAACGACGCCCTGAACAAGAATCAATTGAAAATATTTGCATATCTCTTAAGGAATATTTTTAATGAATTTTTGAAAATGAGGAAAGTCTGTGCACTTAGGCAGTGACTTAACTTTTTATTCAAAAAAGACCCCAAAAGTATCTTGGAATGTCTTGAAATTGTACACAGTCATAGTCAAGCATGCCCTGAACAAGAATCCGTTGAATATATTTGCATATCTCTTGAAGAATATTTTTAATGAACTTTTGAAAATCAAGAAAGCGATCCATGCACTTGGACATTCCAAGTATGTTGGAATGTCTTGAAATTGTACTCGGTCATAGTCAACGACGCCCTGAACAAGAATCCATTGAAAATATTTGCATATCTCTTAAGGAATATTTTTAATGAATTTTTGAAAATGATGAAAGTCTGTGCACTTAGGCAGTGACTTAACTTTTTATTCAAAAAAGACCCCAAAAGTATCTTGGAATGTCTTGAAATTGTACACAGTCATAGTCAAGCATGCCCTGAACAAGAATCCGTTGAATATATTTGCATATCTCTTGAAGAATATTTTTAATGAACTTTTGAAAATCAGGAAAGCGATCCATGCACTTGGACATTCCAAGTATGTTGGAATGTCTTGAAATTGTACTCAGTCATAGTCAACGACGCCCTGAACAAGAATCCGTTGAAAATATTTGCATATCGCTTAAGGAATATTTTGAATGAATTTTTGAAAATCAGGAAAGCGATCCATGCACTTAGGCAGTGACTTAACTTTTTTGTCAAAAAAGACCCCAAAAGTATCTTGGAATGTCTTGAAATTGTACACAGTCATAGTCAAGCATGCCCTGAACAAGAATCCGTTGAATATATTTGCATATCTCTTGAAGAATATTTTTAATGAATTTTTGAAAATCCGAAAAGCGATCCATGCACTTGGACATTCCAAGTATGTTGGAATGTCTTGAAATTGTACTCAGTCATAGTCAACGACGCCCTGAACAAGAATCAATTGAAAATATTTGCATATCTCTTAAGGAATATTTTTAATGAATTTTTGAAAATGAGGAAAGTCTGTGCACTTAGGCAGTGACTTAACTTTTTATTCAAAAAAGACCCCAAAAGTATCTTGGAATGTCTTGAAATTGTACACAGTCATAGTCAAGCATGCCCTGAACAAGAATCCGTTGAATATATTTGCATATCTCTTGAAGAATATTTTTAATGAACTTTTGAAAATCAAGAAAGCGATCCATGCACTTGGACATTCCAAGTATGTTGGAATGTCTTGAAATTGTACTCGGTCATAGTCAACGACGCCCTGAACAAGAATCCATTGAAAATATTTGCATATCTCTTAAGGAATATTTTTAATGAATTTTTGAAAATGATGAAAGTCTGTGCACTTAGGCAGTGACTTAACTTTTTATTCAAAAAAGACCCCAAAGGTATCTTGGAATGTCTTGAAATTGTACACAGTCATAGTCAAGCATGCCCTGAACAAGAATCCGTTGAATATATTTGCATATCTCTTGAAGAATATTTTGAATGAATTTTTGAAAATCCGAAAAGCGATCCATGCACTTGGACATTCCAAGTATGTTGGAATGTCTTGAAATTGTACTCAGTCATAGTCAACGACGCCCTGAACAAGAATCAATTGAAAATATTTGCATATCTCTTAAGGAATATTTTTAATGAATTTTTGAAAATGAGGAAAGTCTGTGCACTTTGGCAGTGACTTAACTTTTTTGTCAAAAAAGACCCCAAAAGTATCTTGGAATGTCTTGAAATTGTACACAGTCATAGTCAAGCATGCCCTGAACAAGAATCCGTTGAATATATTTGCATATCTCTTGAAGAATATTTTTAATGAACTTTTGAAAATCAGGAAAGCGATCCATGCACTTGGACATTCCAAGTATGTTGGAATGTCTTGAAATTGTACTCAGTCATAGTCAACGACGCCCTGAACAAGAATCCGTTGAAAATATTTGCATATCGTTTAAGGAATATTTTTAATGAATTTTTGAAAATCAGGAAAGCGATCCATGCACTTAGGCAGTGACTTAACTTTTTTGTCAAAAAAGACCCCAAAAGTATCTTGGAATGTCTTGAAATTGTACACAGTCATAGTCAAGCATGCCCTGAACAAGAATCCGTTGAATATATTTGCATATCTCTTGAAGAATATTTTGAATGAATTTTTGAAAATCCGAAAAGCGATCCATGCACTTGGACATTCCAAGTATGTTGGAATGTCTTGAAATTGTACTCAGTCATAGTCAACGACGCCCTGAACAAGAATCAATTGAAAATATTTGCATATCTCTTAAGGAATATTTTTAATGAATTTTTGAAAATGAGGAAAGTCTGTGCACTTAGGCAGTGACTTAACTTTTTATTCAAAAAAGACCCCAAAAGTATCTTGGAATGTCTTGAAATTGTACACAGTCATAGTCAAGCATGCCCTGAACAAGAATCCGTTGAATATATTTGCATATCTCTTGAAGAATATTTTTAATGAACTTTTGAAAATCAGGAAAGCGATCCATGCACTTGGACATTCCAAGTATGTTGGAATGTCTTGAAATTGTACTCAGTCATAGTCAACGACGCCCTGAACAAGAATCCGTTGAAAATATTTGCATATCGTTTAAGGAATATTTTTAAAGAATTTTTGAAAATCAGGAAAGCGATCCATGCACTTAGGCAGTGACTTAACTTTTTTGTCAAAAAAGACCCCAAAAGTATCTTGGAATGTCTTGAAATTGTACACAGTCATAGTCAAGAATGCCCTGAACAAGAATCCGTTGAATATATTTGCATATCTCTTGAAGAATATTTTTAATGAATTTTTGAAAATCCGGAAAGCGATCCATGCACTTGGACATTCCAAGTATGTTGGAATGTCTTGAAATTGTACTCGGTCATAGTCAACGACGCCCTAAACAAGAATCCATTGAAAATATTTGCATATCTCTTAAGGAATATTTTTAATGAATTTTTGAAAATGATGAAAGTCTGTGCACTTAGGCAGTGACTTAACTTTTTATTCAAAAAAGACCCCAAAGGTATCTTGGAATGTCTTGAAATTGTACACAGTCATAGTCAAGCATGCCCTGAACAAGAATCCGTTGAATATATTTGCATATCTCTTGAAGAATATTTTTAATGAACTTTTGAAAATCAGGAAAGCGATCCATGCACTTGGACATTCCAAGTATGTTGGAATGTCTTGAAATTGTACTCAGTCATAGTCAACGACGCCCTGAACAAGAATCCGTTGAAAATATTTGCATATCGCTTAAGGAATATTTTTAATGAATTTTTGAAAATCAGGAAAGCGATCCATGCACTTAGGCAGTGACTTAACTTTTTTGTCAAAAAAGACCCCAAAAGTATCTTGGAATGTCTTGAAATTGTACACAGTCATAGTCAAGCATGCCCTGAACAAGAATCCGTTGAATATATTGGCATATCTCTTGAAGAATATTTTTAATGAATTTTTGAAAATCCGAAAAGCGATCCATGCACTTGGACATTCCAAGTATGTTGGAATGTCTTGAAATTGTACTCAGTCATAGTCAACGACGCCCTGAACAAGAATCAATTGAAAATATTTGCATATCTCTTAAGGAATATTTTTAATGAATTTTTGAAAATGAGGAAAGTCTGTGCACTTTGGCAGTGACTTAACTTTTTATTCGAAAAAGACCCCAAAAGTATCTTGGAATGTCTTGAAATTGTACACAGTCATAGTCAAGCATGCCCTGAACAAGAATCCGTTGAATATATTTGCATATCTCTTGAAGAATATTTTTAATGAACTTTTGAAAATCAGGAAAGCGATCCATGCACTTGGACATTCCAAGTATGTTGGAATGTCTTGAAATTGTACTCGGTCATAGTCAACGACGCCCTAAACAAGAATCCATTGAAAATATTTGCATATCTCTTAAGGAATATTTTTAATGAATTTTTGAAAATGATGAAAGTCTGTGCACTTAGGCAGTGACTTAACTTTTTATTCAAAAAAGACCCCAAAGGTATCTTGGAATGTCTTGAAATTGTACACAGTCATAGTCAAGCATGCCCTGAACAAGAATCCGTTGAATATATTTGCATATCTCTTGAAGAATATTTTTAATGAACTTTTGAAAATCAGGAAAGCGATCCATGCACTTGGACATTCCAAGTATGTTGGAATGTCTTGAAATTGTACTCAGTCATAGTCAACGACGCCCTGAACAAGAATCCGTTGAAAATATTTGCATATCGCTTAAGGAATATTTTTAATGAATTTTTGAAAATCAGGAAAGCGATCCATGCACTTAGGCAGTGACTTAACTTTTTTGTCAAAAAAGACCCCAAAAGTATCTTGGAATGTCTTGAAATTGTACACAGTCATAGTCAAGCATGCCCTGAACAAGAATCCGTTGAATATATTGGCATATCTCTTGAAGAATATTTTTAATGAATTTTTGAAAATCCGAAAAGCGATCCATGCACTTGGACATTCCAAGTATGTTGGAATGTCTTGAAATTGTACTCAGTCATAGTCAACGACGCCCTGAACAAGAATCAATTGAAAATATTTGCATATCTCTTAAGGAATATTTTTAATGAATTTTTGAAAATGAGGAAAGTCTGTGCACTTTGGCAGTGACTTAACTTTTTATTCGAAAAAGACCCCAAAAGTATCTTGGAATGTCTTGAAATTGTACACAGTCATAGTCAAGCATGCCCTGAACAAGAATCCGTTGAATATATTTGCATATCTCTTGAAGAATATTTTTAATGAACTTTTGAAAATCAGGAAAGCGATCCATGCACTTGGACATTCCAAGTATGTTGGAATGTCTTGAAATTGTACTCAGTCATAGTCAACGACGCCCTGAACAAGAATCCGTTGAAAATATTTGCATATCGTTTAAGGAATATTTTTAATGAATTTTTGAAAATCAGGAAAGCGATCCATGCACTTAGGCAGTGACTTAACTTTTTTGTCAAAAAAGACCCCAAAAGTATCTTGGAATGTCTTGAAATTGTACACAGTCATAGTCAAGCATGCCCTGAACAAGAATCCGTTGAATATATTTGCATATCTCTTGAAGAATATTTTTAATGAATTTTTGAAAATCCGAAAAGCGATCCATGCACTTGGACATTCCAAGTATGTTGGAATGTCTTGAAATTGTACTCAGTCATAGTCAACGACGCCCTGAACAAGAATCAATTGAAAATATTTGCATATCTCTTAAGGAATATTTTTAATGAATTTTTGAAAATGAGGAAAGTCTGTGCACTTAGGCAGTGACTTAACTTTTTATTCAAAAAAGACCCCAAAAGTATCTTGGAATGTCTTGAAATTGTACACAGTCATAGTCAAGCATGCCCTGAACAAGAATCCGTTGAATATATTTGCATATCTCTTGAAGAATATTTTTAATGAACTTTTGAAAATCAGGAAAGCGATCCATGCACTTGGACATTCCAAGTATGTTGGAATGTCTTGAAATTGTACTCAGTCATAGTCAACGACGCCCTGAACAAGAATCCGTTGAAAATATTTGCATATCGTTTAAGGAATATTTTTAAAGAATTTTTGAAAATCAGGAAAGCGATCCATGCACTTAGGCAGTGACTTAACTTTTTTGTCAAAAAAGACCCCAAAAGTATCTTGGAATGTCTTGAAATTGTACACAGTCATAGTCAAGAATGCCCTGAACAAGAATCCGTTGAATATATTTGCATATCTCTTGAAGAATATTTTTAATGAATTTTTGAAAATCCGGAAAGCGATCCATGCACTTGGACATTCCAAGTATGTTGGAATGTCTTGAAATTGTACTCGGTCATAGTCAACGACGCCCTAAACAAGAATCCATTGAAAATATTTGCATATCTCTTAAGGAATATTTTTAATGAATTTTTGAAAATGATGAAAGTCTGTGCACTTAGGAAGTGACTTAACTTTTTTGTCAAAAAAGACCCCAAAGGTATCTTGGAATGTCTTGAAATTGTACACAGTCATAGTCAAGCATGCCCTGAACAAGAATCCGTTGAATATATTTGCATATCTCTTGAAGAATATTTTTAATGAACTTTTGAAAATCAGGAAAGCGATCCATGCACTTGGACATTCCAAGTATGTTGGAATGTCTTGAAATTGTACACAGTCATAGTCAACGACGCCCTGAACAAGAATCCGTTGAAAATATTTGCATATCGTTTAAGGAATATTTTTAAAGAATTTTTGAAAATCAGGAAAGCGATCCATGCACTTGGACATTCCAAGTATGTTGGAATGTCTTGAAATTGTACTCAGTCATAGTCGACGACGCCCTGAACAAGAATCAATTGAAAATATTTGCATATCTCTTAAGGAATATTTTTAATGAATTTTTGAAAATGAGGAAAGTCTGTGCACTTAGGCAGTGACTTAACTTTTTATTCGAAAAAGACCCCAAAAGTATCTTGGAATGTCTTGAAATTGTACACAGTCATAGTCAAGCATGCCCTGAACAAGAATCCGTTGAATATATTTGCATATCTCTTGAAGAATATTTTTAATGAACTTTTGAAAATCAGGAAAGCGATCCATGCACTTGGACATTCCAAGTATGTTGGAATGTCTTGAAATTGTACTCAGTCATAGTCAACGACGCCCTGAACAAGAATCCGTTGAAAATATTTGCATATCGTTTAAGGAATATTTTTAAAGAATTTCTGAAAATCAGGAAAGCGATCCATGCACTTAGGCAGTGACTTAACTTTTTTGTCAAAAAAGACCCCAAAAGTATCTTGGAATGTCTTGAAATTGTACACAGTCATAGTCAAGCATGCCCTGAACAAGAATCCGTTGAATATATTTGCATATCTCTTGAAGAATATTTTTAATGAATTTTTGAAAATCCGAAAAGCGATCCATGCACTTGGACATTCCAAGTATGTTGGAATGTCTTGAAATTGTACTCAGTCATAGTCAACGACGCCCTGAACAAGAATCAATTGAAAATATTTGCATATCTCTTAAGGAATATTTTTAATGAATTTTTGAAAATGATGAAAGTCTGTGCACTTAGGCAGTGACTTAACTTTTTATTCAAAAAAGACCCCAAAGGTATCTTGGAATGTCTTGAAATTGTACACAGTCATAGTCAAGCATGCCCTGAACAAGAATCCGTTGAATATATTTGCATATCTCTTGAAGAATATTTTTAATGAACTTTTGAAAATCAGGAAAGCGATCCATGCACTTGGACATTCCAAGTATGTTGGAATGTCTTGAAATTGTACTCAGTCATAGTCAACGACGCCCTGAACAAGAATCCGTTGAAAATATTTGCATATCGTTTAAGGAATATTTTTAAAGAATTTCTGAAAATCAGGAAAGCGATCCATGCACTTAGGCAGTGACTTAACTTTTTTGTCAAAAAAGACCCCAAAAGTATCTTGGAATGTCTTGAAATTGTACACAGTCATAGTCAAGCATGCCCTGAACAAGAATCCGTTGAATATATTTGCATATCTCTTGAAGAATATTTTTAATGAATTTTTGAAAATCCGAAAAGCGATCCATGCACTTGGACATTCCAAGTATGTTGGAATGTCTTGAAATTGTACTCAGTCATAGTCAACGACGCCCTGAACAAGAATCAATTGAAAATATTTGCATATCTCTTAAGGAATATTTTTAATGAATTTTTGAAAATGAGGAAAGTCTGTGCACTTAGGCAGTGACTTAACTTTTTATTCAAAAAAGACCCCAAAAGTATCTTGGAATGTCTTGAAATTGTACACAGTCATAGTCAAGCATGCCCTGAACAAGAATCCGTTGAATATATTTGCATATCTCTTGAAGAATATTTTGAATGAACTTTTGAAAATCAGGAAAGCGATCCATGCACTTGGACATTCCAAGTATGTTGGAATGTCTTGAAATTGTACTCAGTCATAGTCAACGACGCCCTGAACAAGAATCCGTTGAAAATATTTGCGTATCGTTTAAGGAATATTTTTAAAGAATTTCTGAAAATCAGGAAAGTGATCCATGCACTTAGGCAGTGACTTAACTTTCTCGTCAAAAAAGACCCCAAAAGTATCTTGGAATGTCTTGAAATTGTACACAGTCATAGTCAAGAATGCCCTGAACAAGAATCCGTTGAATATATTTGCATATCTCTTGAAGAATATTTTTAATGAATTTTTGAAAATCCGGAAAGCGATCCATGCACTTGGACATTCCAAGTATGTTGGAATGTCTTGAAATTGTACTCGGTCATAGTCAACGACGCCCTAAACAAGAATCCATTGAAAATATTTGCATATCTCTTAAGGAATATTTTTAATGAATTTTTGAAAATGATGAAAGTCTGTGCACTTAGGCAGTGACTTAACTTTTTATTCAAAAAAGACCCCAAAGGTATCTTGGAATGTCTTGAAATTGTACACAGTCATAGTCAAGCATGCCCTGAACAAGAATCCGTTGAATATATTTGCATATCTCTTGAAGAATATTTTTAATGAACTTTGAAAATCAGGAAAGCGATCCATGCACTTGGACATTCCAAGTCTGTTGGAATGTCTTGAAATTGTACTCAGTCATAGTCAACGACGCCCTGAACAAGAATCCGTTGAAAATATTTGCATATCGCTTAAGGAATATTTTTAATGAATTTTTGAAAATCAGGAAAGCGATCCATGCACTTAGGCAGTGACTTAACTTTTTTGTCAAAAAAGACCCCAAAAGTATCTTGGAATGTCTTGAAATTGTACACAGTCATAGTCAAGCATGCCCTGAACAAGAATCCGTTGAATATATTTGCATATCTCTTGAAGAATATTTTTAATGAATTTTTGAAAATCCGAAAAGCGATCCATGCACTTGGACATTCCAAGTATGTTGGAATGTCTTGAAATTGTACTCAGTCATAGTCAACGACGCCCTGAACAAGAATCAATTGAAAATATTTGCATATCTCTTAAGGAATATTTTTAATGAATTTTTGAAAATGAGGAAAGTCTGTGCACTTTGGCAGTGACTTAACTTTTTATTCGAAAAAGACCCCAAAAGTATCTTGGAATGTCTTGAAATTGTACACAGTCATAGTCAAGCATGCCCTGAACAAGAATCCGTTGAATATATTTGCATATCTCTTGAAGAATATTTTTAATGAACTTTTGAAAATCAGGAAAGCGATCCATGCACTTGGACATTCCAAGTATGTTTGAATGTCTTGAAATTGTACTCAGTCATAGTCAACGACGCCCTGAACAAGAATCCGTTGAAAATATTTGCATATCGCTTAAGGAATATTTTTAATGAATTTTTGAAAATCAGGAAAGCGATCCATGCACTTAGGCAGTGACTTAACTTTTTTGTCAAAAAAGACCCCAAAAGTATCTTGGAATGTCTTGAAATTGTACACAGTCATAGTCAAGCATGCCCTGAACAAGAATCCGTTGAATATATTTGCATATCTCTTGAAGAATATTTTTAATGAATTTTTGAAAATCCGAAAAGCGATCCATGCACTTGGACATTCCAAGTATGTTGGAATGTCTTGAAATTGTACTCAGTCATAGTCAACGACGCCCTGAACAAGAATCCGTTGAAAATATTTGCATATCATTTAAGGAATATTTTTAAAGAATTTCTGAAAATCAGGAAAGCGATCCATGCACTTAGGCAGTGACTTAACTTTTTTGTCAAAAAAGACCCCAAAAGTATCTTGGAATGTCTTGAAATTGTACACAGTCATAGTCAAGCATGCCCTGAACAAGAATCCGTTGAATATATTTGCATATCTCTTGAAGAATATTTTTAATGAATTTTTGAAAATCCGAAAAGCGATCCATGCACTTGGACATTCCAAGTATGTTGGAATGTCTTGAAATTGTACTCAGTCATAGTCAACGACGCCCTGAACAAGAATCAATTGAAAATATTTGCATATCTCTTAAGGAATATTTTTAATGAATTTTTGAAAATGTGGAAAGTCTGTGCACTTAGGCAGTGACTTAACTTTTTATTCAAAAAAGACCCCAAAAGTATCTTGGAATGTCTTGAAATTGTACACAGTCATAGTCAAGCATGCCCTGAACAAGAATCCGTTGAATATATTTGCATATCTCTTGAAGAATATTTTTAATGAACTTTTGAAAATCAGGAAAGCGATCCATGCACTTGGACATTCCAAGTATGTTGGAATGTCTTGAAATTGTACTCAGTCATAGTCAACGACGCCCTGAACAAGAATCCGTTGAAAATATTTGCATATCGTTTAAGGAATATTTTTAAAGAAATTCTGAAAATCAGGAAAGCGATCCATGCACTTAGGCAGTGACTTAACTTTTTCGTCAAAAAAGACCCCAAAAGTATCTTGGAATGTCTTGAAATTGTACACAGTCATAGTCAAGCATGCCCTGAACAAGAATCCGTTGAATATATTTGCATATCTCTTGAAGAATATTTTTAATGAATTTTTGAAAATCCGGAAAGCGATCCATGCACTTGGACATTCCAAGTATGTTGGAATGTCTTGAAATTGTACTCGGTCATAGTCAACGACGCCCTGAACAAGAATCCATTGAAAATATTTGCATATCTCTTAAGGAATATTTTTAATGAATTTTTGAAAATGATGAAAGTCTGTGCACTTAGGCAGTGACTTAACTTTTTATTCAAAAAAGACCCCAAAGGTATCTTGGAATGTCTTGAAATTGTACACAGTCATAGTCAAGCATGCCCTGAACAAGAATCCGTTGAATATATTTGCATATCTCTTGAAGAATATTTTTAATGAACTTTTGAAAATCAGGAAAGCGATCCATGCACTTGGACATTCCAAGTATGTTTGAATGTCTTGAAATTGTACTCAGTCATAGTCAACGACGCCCTGAACAAGAATCCGTTGAAAATATTTGCATATCGCTTAAGGAATATTTTTAATGAATTTTTGAAAATCAGGAAAGCGATCCATGCACTTTGGCAGTGACTTAACTTTTTTGTCAAAAAAGACCCCAAAAGTATCTTGGAATGTCTTGAAATTGTACACAGTCATAGTCAAGCATGCCCTGAACAAGAATCCGTTGAATATATTTGCATATCTCTTGAAGAATATTTTTAATGAATTTTTGAAAATCCGAAAAGCGATCCATGCACTTTGACATTCCAAGTATGTTGGAATGTCTTGAAATTGTACTCAGTCATAGTCAACGACGCCCTGAACAAGAATCAATTGAAAATATTTGCATATCTCTTAAGGAATATTTTTAATGAATTTTTGAAAATGAGGAAAGTCTGTGCACTTAGGCAGTGACTTAACTTTTTATTCAAAAAAGACCCCAAAAGTATCTTGGAATGTCTTGAAATTGTACACAGTCATAGTCAAGCATGCCCTGAACAAGAATCCGTTGAATATATTTGCATATCTCTTGAAGAATATTTTTAATGAACTTTTGAAAATCAGGAAAGCAATCCATGCACTTGGACATTCCAAGTATGTTGGAATGTCTTGAAATTGTACTCAGTCATAGTCAACGACGCCCTGAACAAGAATCCGTTGAAAATATTTGCATATCGTTTAAGGAATATTTTTAAAGAATTTCTGAAAATCAGGAAAGCGATCCATGCACTTAGGCAGTGATTTAACTTTTTCGTCAAAAAAGACCCCAAAAGTATCTTGGAATGTCTTGAAATTGTACACAGTCATAGTCAAGCATGCCCTGAACAAGAATCCGTTGAATATATTTGCATATCTCTTGAAGAATATTTTGAATGAATTTTTGAAAATCCGGAAAGCGATCCATGCACTTGGACATTCCAAGTATGTTGGAATGTCTTGAAATTGTACTCAGTCATAGTCAACAACGCCCTGAACAAGAATCCATTGAAAATATTTGCATATCTCTTAAGGAATATTTTTAATGAATTTTTGAAAATGAGGAAAGTCTGTGCACTTAGGCAGTGACTTAACTTTTTATTCAAAAAAGACCCCAAAAGTATCTTGGAATGTCTTGAAATTGTACACAGTCATAGTCAAGCATGCCCTGAACAAGAATCCGTTGAATATATTTGCATATCTCTTGAAGAATATTTTTAATGAACTTTTGAAAATCAGGAAAGCGATCCTTGCACTTGGACATTCCAAGTATGTTGGAATGTTTTGAAATTGTACTCAGTCATAGTCAACGACGCCCTGAACAAGAATCCGTTGAAAATATTTGCATATCGCTTAAGGAATATTTTTAATGAATTTTTGAAAATCAGGAAAGCGATCCATGCACTTAGGCAGTGACTTTACTTTTTATTCAAAAAAGACCCCAAAAGTATCTTGGAATGTCTTGAAATTGTACACAGTCATAGTCAAGCATGCCCTGAACAAGAATCCGTTGAATATATTTGCATATCTCTTGAAGAATATTTTTAATGAATTTTTGAAAATCCGAAAAGCGATCCATGCACTTGGACATTCCAAGTATGTTGGAATGTCTTGAAATTGTACTCAGTGATAGTCAACGACGCCCTGAACAAGAATCAATTAAAAATATTTGCATATCTCTTAAGGAATATTTTTAATGAATTTTTGAAAATCAGGAAAGTCTGTGCACTTCGGCAGTGACTTAACTTTTTATTCAAAAAAGACCCCAAAAGTATCTTGGAATGTCTTGAAATTGTAAACAGTCATAGTCAAGCATGCCCTGAACAAGAATCCGTTGAATATATTTGCATATCTCTTGAAGAATATTTTTAATGAACTTTTGAAAATCAGGAAAGCGATCCTTGCACTTGGACATTCCAAGTATGTTGGAATGTTTTGAAATTGTACTCAGTCATAGTCAACGACGCCCTGAACAAGAATCCGTTGAAAATATTTGCATATCGCTTAAGGAATATTTTTAATGAATTTTTGAAAATCAGGAAAGCGATCCATGCACTTAGGCAGTGACTTAACTTTTTATTCAAAAAAGACCCCAAAAGTATCTTGGAATGTCTTGAAATTGTACACAGTCATAGTCAAGCATGCCCTGAACAAGAATCCGTTGAATATATTTGCATATCTCTTGAAGAATATTTTTAATGAATTTTTGAAAATCCGAAAAGCGATCCATGCACTTGGACATTCCAAGTATGTTGGAATGTCTTGAAATTGTACTCAGTCATAGTCAACGACGCCCTGAACAAGAATCAATTGAAAATATTTGCATATCTCTTAAGGAATATTTTTAATGAATTTTTGAAAATGAGGAAAGTCTGTGCACTTCGGCAGTGACTTAACTTTTTATTCAAAAAAGACCCCAAAAGTATCTTGGAATGTCTTGAAATTGTAAACAGTCATAGTCAAGCATGCCCTGAACAAGAATCCGTTGAATATATTTGCATATCTCTTGAAGAATATTTTTAATGAACTTTTGAAAATCAGGAAAGCGATCCATGCACTTGGACATTCCAAGTATGTTGGAATGTCTTGAAATTGTACTCAGTCATAGTCAACGACGCCCTGAACAAGAATCCGTTGAAAATATTTGCATATCGCTTAAGGAATATTTTTAATGAATTTTTGAAAATCAGGAAAGCGATCCATGCACTTAGGCAGTGACTTAACTTTTTTGTCAAAAAAGACCCCAAAAGTATCTTGGAATGTCTTGAAATTGTACACAGTCATAGTCAAGCATGCCCTGAACAAGAATCCGTTGAATATATTTGTATATCTCTTGAAGAATATTTTTAATGAATTTTTGAAAATCCGAAAAGCGATCCATGCACTTGGACATTCCAAGTATGTTGGAATGTCTTGAAATTGTACTCGGTCATAGTCAACGACGCCCTGAACAAGAATCCATTGAAAATATTTGCATATCTCTTAAGGAATATTTTTAATGAATTTTTGAAAATGATGAAAGTCTGTGCACTTAGGCAGTGACTTAACTTTTTATTCAAAAAAGACCCCAAAGGTATCTTGGAATGTCTTGAAATTGTACACAGTCATAGTCAAGCATGCCCTGAACAAGAATCCGTTGAATATATTTGCATATCTCTTGAAGAATATTTTTAATGAACTTTTGAAAATCAGGAAAGCGATCCATGCACTTGGACATTCCAAGTATGTTGGAATGTCTTGAAATTGTACTCAGTCATAGTCAACGACGCCCTGAACAAGAATCCGTTGAAAATATTTGCATATCGCTTAAGGAATATTTTTAATGAATTTTTGAAAATCAGGAAAGCGATCCATGCACTTAGGCAGTGACTTAACTTTTTTGTCAAAAAAGACCCCAAAAGTATCTTGGAATGTCTTGAAATTGTACACAGTCATAGTCAAGCATGCCCTGAACAAGAATCCGTTGAATATATTTGCATATCTCTTGAAGAATATTTTTAATGAATTTTTGAAAATCCGAAAAGCGATCCATGCACTTGGACATTCCAAGTATGTTGGAATGTCTTGAAATTGTACTCAGTCATAGTCAACGACGCCCTGAACAAGAATCAATTGAAAATATTTGCATATCTCTTAAGGAATATTTTTAATGAATTTTTGAAAATGAGGAAAGTCTGTGCACTTCGGCAGTGACTTAACTTTTTATTCAAAAAAGACCCCAAAAGTATCTTGGAATGTCTTGAAATTGTACACAGTCATAGTCAAGCATGCCCTGAACAAGAATCCGTTGAATATATTTGCACATCTCTTGAAGAATATTTTTAATGAACTTTTGAAAATCAGGAAAGCGATCCATGCACTTGGACATTCCAAGTATGTTGGAATGTCTTGAAATTGTACTCAGTCATAGTCAACGACGCCCTGAACAAGAATCCGTTGAAAATATTTGCATATCGTTTAAGGAATATTTTTAAAGAATTTCTGAAAATCAGGAAAGCGATCCATGCACTTAGGCAGTGACTTAACTTTTTCGTCAAAAAAGACCCCAAAAGTATCTTGGAATGTCTTGAAATTGTACACAGTCATAGTCAAGCATGCCCTGAACAAGAATCCGTTGAATATATTTGCATATCTCTTGAAGAATATTTTTAATGAATTTTTGAAAATCCGGAAAGCGATCCATGCACTTGGACATTCCAAGTATGTTGGAATGTCTTGAAATTGTACTCAGTCATAGTCAACAACGCCCTGAACAAGAATCCATTGAAAATATTTGCATATCTCTTAAGGAATATTTTTAATGAATTTTTGAAAATGATGAAAGTCTGTGCACTTAGGCAGTGACTTAACTTTTTATTCAAAAAAGACCCCAAAAGTATCTTGGAATGTCTTTAAATTGTACACAGTCATAGTCAAGCATGCCCTGAACAAGAATCCGTTGAATATATTTGCATATCTCTTGAAGAATATTTTTAATGAATTTTTGAAAATCCAGAAAGCGATCCATGCACTTGGACATTCCAAGTATGTTGGAATGTCTTGAAATTGTACTCAGTCATAGTCAACGACGCCCTGAACAAGAATCCGTTGAAAATATTTGCATATCGCTTAAGGAATATTTTTAATGAATTTTTGAAAATCAGGAAAGCGATCCATGCACTTAGGCAGTGACTTAACTTTTTTGTCAAAAAAGACCCCAAAAGTATCTTGGAATGTCTTGAAATTGTACACAGTCATAGTCAAGCATGCCCTGAACAAGAATCCGTTGAATATATTTGCATATCTCTTGAAGAATATTTTTAATGAATTTTTGAAAATCCGAAAAGCGATCCATGCACTTGGACATTCCAAGTATGTTGGAATGTCTTGAAATTGTACTCAGTCATAGTCAACGACGCCCTGAACAAGAATCAATTGAAAATATTTGCATATCTCTTAAGGAATATTTTTAATGAATTTTTGAAAATGAGGAAAGTCTGTGCACTTCGGCAGTGACTTAACTTTTTATTCAAAAAAGACCCCAAAAGTATCTTGGAATGTCTTGAAATTGTACACAGTCATAGTCAAGCATGCCCTGAACAAGAATCCGTTGAATATATTTGCACATCTCTTGAAGAATATTTTTAATGAACTTTTGAAAATCAGGAAAGCGATCCATGCACTTGGACATTCCAAGTATGTTGGAATGTCTTGAAATTGTACTCAGTCATAGTCAACGACGCCCTGAACAAGAATCCGTTGAAAATATTTGCATATCGTTTAAGGAATATTTTTAAAGAATTTCTGAAAATCAGGAAAGCGATCCATGCACTTAGGCAGTGACTTAACTTTTTCGTCAAAAAAGACCCCAAAAGTATCTTGGAATGTCTTGAAATTGTACACAGTCATAGTCAAGCATGCCCTGAACAAGAATCCGTTGAATATATTTGCATATCTCTTGAAGAATATTTTTAATGAATTTTTGAAAATCCGGAAAGCGATCCATGCACTTGGACATTCCAAGTATGTTGGAATGTCTTGAAATTGTACTCAGTCATAGTCAACAACGCCCTGAACAAGAATCCATTGAAAATATTTGCATATCTCTTAAGGAATATTTTTAATGAATTTTTGAAAATGATGAAAGTCTGTGCACTTAGGCAGTGACAACTTTTTATTCAAAAAAGACCCCAAAAGTATCTTGGAATGTCTTTAAATTGTACACAGTCATAGTCAAGCATGCCCTGAACAAGAATCCGTTGAATATATTTGCATATCTCTTGAAGAATATTTTTAATGAATTTTTGAAAATCCAGAAAGCGATCCATGCACTTGGACATTCCAAGTATGTTGGAATGTCTTAAAATTGTACTCGGTCATAGTCAACGACGCCCTGAACAAGAATCCATTGAAAATATTTGCATATCTCTTAAGGAATATTTTTAATGATTTTTTGAAAATGATGAAAGTCTGTGCACTTAGGCAGTGACTTAACTTTTTATTCAAAAAAGACCCCAAAGGTATCTTGGAATGTCTTGAAATTGTACACAGTCATAGTCAAGCATGCCCTGAACAAGAATCCGTTGAATATATTTGCATATCTCTTGAAGAATATTTTTAATGAACTTTTGAAAATCAGGAAAGCGATCCATGCACTTGGACATTCCAAGTATGTTGGAATGTCTTGAAATTGTACTCAGTCATAGTCAACGACGCCCTGAACAAGAATCCATTGAAAATATTTGCATATCGCTTAAGGAATATTTTTCATGAATTTTTGAAAATCAGGAAAGCGATCCATGCACTTAGGCAGTGACTTAACTTTCTTGTCAAAAAAGACCCCAAAAGTATCTTGGAATGTCTTGAAATTGTACACAGTCATAGTCAAGCATGCCCTGAACAAGAATCCGTTGAATATATTTGCATATCTCTTGAAGAATATTTTTAATGAATTTTTGAAAATCCGAAAAGCGATCCATGCACTTGGACATTCCAAGTATGTTGGAATGTCTTTAAATTGTACTCAGTCATAGTCAACGACGCCCTGAACAAGAATCAATTGAAAATATTTGCATGTCTCTTAAGGAATATTTTTAATGAATTTTTGAAAATGAGGAAAGTCTGTGCACTTAGGCAGTGACTTAACTTTTTATTCAAAAAAGACCCCAAAAGTATCTTGGAATGTCTTGAAATTGCACACAGTCATAGTCAAGCATGCCCTGAACAAGAATCCGTTGAATATATTTGCATATCTCTTGAAGAATATTTTTAATGAACTTTTGAAAATCAGGAAAGCGATCCATGCACTTGGACATTCCAAGTATGTTGGAATGTCTTGAAATTGTACTCAGTCATAGTCAACGACGCCCTGAACAAGAATCCGTTGAAAATATTTGCATATCGTTTAAGGAATATTTTTAAAGAATTTCTGAAAATCAGGAAAGCGATCCATGCACTTAGGCAGTGACTTAACTTTTTCGTCAAAAAAGACCCCAAAAGTATCTTGGAATGTCTTGAAATTGTACACAGTCATAGTCAAGCATGCCCTGAACAAGAATCCGTTGAATATATTTGCATATCTCTTGAAGAATATTTTTAATGAATTTTTGAAAATCCGGAAAAGCGATCCATGCACTTGGACATTCCAAGTATGTTGGAATGTCTTGAAATTGTACTCAGTCATAGTCAACAACGCCCTGAACAAGAATCCATTGAAAATATTTGCATATCTCTTAAGGAATATTTTTAATGAATTTTTGAAAATGAGGAAAGTCTGTGCACTTAGGCAGTGACTTAACTTTTTATTCAAAAAAGACCCAAAAAGTATCTTGGAATATCTTGAAATTGTACACAGTCATAGTCAAGCATGCCCTGAACAAGAATCCGTTGAATATATTTGCATATCTCTTGAAGAATATTTTTAATGAACTTTTGAAAATCAGGAAAGCGATCCATGCACTTGGACATTCCAAGTATGTTGGAATGTTTTGAAATTGTACTCAGTCATAGTCAACGACGCCCTGAACAAGAATCCGTTGAAAATATTTGCATATCGCTTAAGGAATATTTTAAATGAATTTTTGAAAATCAGGAAAGCGATCCATGCACTTAGGCAGTGACTTAACTTTTTATTCAAAAAAGACCCCAAAAGTATCTTGGAATGTCTTGAAATTGTACACAGTCATAGTCAAGCATGCCCTGAACAAGAATCCGTTGAATATATTTGCATATCTCTTGAAGAATATTTTTAATGAATTTTTGAAAATCCGAAAAGCGATCCATGCACTTGGACATTCCAAGTATGTTGGAATGTCTTGAAATTGTACTCAGTCATAGTCAACGACGCCCTGAACAAGAATCAATTGAAAATATTTGCATATCTCTTAAGGAATATTTTTAATGAATTTTTGAAAATGAGGAAAGTCTGTGCACTTCGGCAGTGACTTAACTTTTTATTCAAAAAAGACCCCAAAGGTATCTTGGAATGTCTTGAAATTGTACACAGTCATAGTCAAGCATGCCCTGAACAAGAATCCATTGAATATATTTGCATATCTCTTGAAGAATATTTTTAATGAACTTTAGAAAATCAGGAAAGCGATCCATGCACTTGGACATTCCAAGTATGTTGGAATGTCTTGAAATTGTACTCAGTCATAGTCAACGACGCCCTGAACAAGAATCCGTTGAAAATATTTGCATATCGCTTAAGGAATATTTTTAAAGAATTTCTGAAAATCAGGAAAGCGATCCATGCACTTAGGCAGTGACTTAACTTTTTCGTCAAAAAAGACCCCAAAAGTATCTTGGAATGTCTTGAAATTGTACACAGTAATAGTCAAGCATGCCCTGAACAAGAATCCGTTGAATATATTTGCATATCTCTTGAAGAATATTTTTAATGAATTTTTGAAAATCCGGAAAGCGATCCATGCACTTAGGCAGTGACTTAACTTTTTCGTCAAAAAAGACCCCAAAAGTATCTTGGAATGTCTTGAAATTGTACTCGGTCATAGTCAACGACGCCCTGAACAAGAATCCATTGAAAATATTTGCATATCTCTTAAGGAATATTTTTAATGAATTTTTGAAAATGATGAAAGTCTGTGCACTTAGGCAGTGACTTAACTTTTTATTCAAAAAAGACCCCAAAGGTATCTTGGAATGTCTTGAAATTGTACACAGTCATAGTCAAGCATGCCCTGAACAAGAATCCGTTGAAAATATTTGCATATCTCTTGAAGAATATTTTTAATGAACTTTTGAAAATCAGGAAAGCGATCCATGCACTTGGACATTCCAAGTATGTTGGAATGTCTTGAAATTGTACTCAGTCATAGTCAACGACGCCCTGAACAAGAATCCGTTGAAAATATTTGCATATCGTTTAAGGAATATTTTTAAAGAATTTCTGAAAATCAGGAAAGCGATCCATGCACTTAGGCAGTGACTTAACTTTTTCGTCAAAAAAGACCCCAAAAGTATCTTGGAATGTCTTGAAATTGTACACAGTCATAGTCAAGCATGCCCTGAACAAGAATCCGTTGAATATATTTGCATATCTCTTGAAGAATATTTTTAATGAACTTTTGAAAATCAGGAAAGCGATCCATGCACTTGGACATTCCAAGTATGTTGGAATGTCTTGAAATTGTACTCAGTCATAGTCAACGACGCCCTGAACAAGAATCCGTTGAAAATATTTGCATATCGTTTAAGGAATATTTTTAAAGAATTTCTGAAAATCAGGAAAGCGATCCATGCACTTAGGCAGTGACTTAACTTTTTCGTCAAAAAAGACCCCAAAAGTATCTTGGAATGTCTTGAAATTGTACACAGTCATAGTCAAGAATGCCCTGAACAAGAATCCGTTGAATATATTTGCATATCTCTTGAAGAATATTTTTAATGAATTTTTGAAAATCCGGAAAGCGATCCATGCACTTGGACATTCCAAGTATGTTGGAATGTCTTGAAATTGTACTCGGTCATAGTCAACGACGCCCTGAACAAGAATCCATTGAAAATATTTGCATATCTCTTAAGGAATATTTTTAATGAATTTTTGAAAATGATGAAAGTCTGTGCACTTAGGCAGTGACTTAACTTTTTATTCAAAAAAGACCCCAAAGGTATCTTGGAATGTCTTGAAATTGTACACAGTCATAGTCAAGCATGCCCTGAACAAGAATCCGTTGAATATATTTGCATATCTCTTGAAGAATATTTTTAATGAACTTTTGAAAATCAGGAAAGCGATCCATGCACTTGGACATTCCAAGTATGTTGGAATGTCTTGAAATTGTACTCAGTCATAGTCAACGACGCCCTGAACAAGAATCAATTGAAAATATTTGCATATCTCTTAAGGAATATTTTTAATGAATTTTTGAAAATGAGGAAAGTCTGTGCACTTAGGCAGTGACTTAACTTTTTATTCAAAAAAGACCCCAAAAGTATCTTGGAATGTCTTGAAATTGTACACAGTCATAGTCAAGCATGCCCTGAACAAGAATCCGTTGAATATATTTGCATATCTCTTGAAGAATATTTTTAATGAACTTTTGAAAATCAGGAAAGCGATCCATGCACTTGGACATTCCAAGTATGTTGGAATGTCTTGAAATTGTACTCAGTCATAGTCAACGACGCCCTGAACAAGAATCCGTTGAAAATATTTGCATATCGCTTAAGGAATATTTTTAATGAATTTTTGAAAATCAGGAAAGTGATCCATGCACTTAGGCAGTGACTTAACTTTTTTGTCAAAAAAGACCCCAAAAGTATCTTGGAATGTCTTGAAATTGTACACAGTCATAGTCAAGCATGCCCTGAACAAGAATCCGTTGAATATATTTGCATATCTCTTGAAGAATATTTTTAATGAATTTTTGAAAATCCGAAAAGCGATCCATGCACTTGGACATTCCAAGTATGTTGGAATGTCTTTAAATTGTACTCAGTCATAGTCAACGACGCCCTGAACAAGAATCAATTGAAAATATTTGCATATCTCTTAAGGAATATTTTTAATGAATTTTTGAAAATGAGGAAAGTCTGTGCACTTAGGCAGTGACTTAACTTTTTATTCAAAAAAGACCCCAAAAGTATCTTGGAATGTCTTGAAATTGTACACAGTCATAGTCAAGCATGCCCTGAACAAGAATCCGTTGAATATATTTGCATATCTCTTGAAGAATATTTTTAATGAACTTTTGAAAATCAGGAAAGCGATCCATGCACTTGGACATTCCAAGTATGTTGGAATGTTTTGAAATTGTACTCAGTCATAGTCAACGACACCCTGAACAAGAATCCGTAGAAAATATTTGCATATCGCTTAAGGAATATTTTTAATGAATTTTTGAAAATCAGGAAAGCGATCCATGCACTTAGGCAGTGACTTAACTTTTTCGTCAAAAAAGACCCCAAAAGTATCTTTGAATGTCTTGAAATTTTACACAGTCATAGTCAAGCATGCCCTGAACAAGAATCCGTTGAATATATTTGCATATCTCTGGAAGAATATTTTTAATGAATTTTTGAAAATCCGGAAAGCGATCCATGCACTTGGACATTCCAAGTATGTTGGAATGTCTTGAAATTGTACTCAGTCATAGTCAACAACGCCCTGAACAAGAATCCATTGAAGATATTTGCATATCTCTTAAGGAATATTTTTAATGAATTTTTGAAAATGAGGAAAGTCTGTGCACTTAGGCAGTGACTTAACTTTTTATTCAAAAAAGACCCCAAAAGTATCTTGGAATGTCTTGAAATTGTACACAGTCATAGTCAAGCATGCCCTGAACAAGAATCCGTTGAATATATTTGCATATCTCTTGAAGAATATTTTTAATGAACTTTTGAAAATCAGGAAAGCGATCCATGCACTTGGACATTCCAAGTATGTTGGAATGTCTTGAAATTGTACTCAGTCATAGTCAACGACGCCCTGAACAAGAATCCGTTGAAAATATTTGCATATCGCTTAAGGAATATTTTTAAGGAATTTTTGAAAATCAGGAAAGCGATCCATGCACTTAGGCAGTGACTTAACTTTTTCATCAAAAAAGACCCCAAAAGTATCTTGGAATGTCTTGAAATTGTACACAGTCATAGTCAAGCATGCCCTGAACAAGAATCCGTTGAATATATTTGCATATCTCTTGAAGAATATTTTTAATGAATTTTGGAAAATCCAGAAAGCGATCCATGCACTTGGACATGCCAAGTATGTTGGAATGTCTTGAAATAGTACTCAGTCATAGTCAACGACGCCCTGAACAAGAATCAATTGAAAATATTTGCATATCTCTTAAGGAATATTTTTAATGAATATTTGAAAATGAGGAAAGTCTGTGCACTTAGGCAGTGACTTAACTTTTTATTCAAAAAAGACCCCAAAAGTATCTTGGAATGTCTTGAATTTGTACACAGTCATAGTCAAGCATGCCCTGAACAAGAATCCGTTGAATATATTTGCATATCTCTTGAAGAATATTTTTAATGAACTTTTGAAAATCAGGAAAGCGATCCATGCACTTGGACATTCCAAGTATGTTGGAATGTCTTGAAATTGTACTCTGTCATAGTCAACGACGCCCTGAACAAGAATCCGTTGAAAATATTTGCATATCGTTTAAGGAATATTTTTAAAGAATTTCTGAAAATCAGGAAAGCGATCCATGCACTTAGGCAGTGACTTAACTTTTTCGTCAAAAAAGACCCCAAAAGTATCTTGGAATGTCTTGAAATTGTACACAGTCATAGTCAAGAATGCCCTGAACAAGAATCCGTTGAATATATTTGCATATCTCTTGAAGAATATTTTTAATGAATTTTTGAAAATCCAGAAAGCGATCCATGCACTTGGACATTCCAAGTATGTTGGAATGTCTTGAAATTGTACTCGGTCATAGTCAACGACGCCCTGAACAAGAATCCATTGAAAATATTTGCATATCTCTTAAGGAATATTTTTAATGATTTTTTGAAAATGATGAAAGTCTGTGCACTTAGGCAGTGACTTAACTTTTTATTCAAAAAAGACCCCAAAGGTATCTTGGAATGTCTTGAAATTGTACACAGTCATAGTCAAGCATGCCCTGAACAAGAATCCGTTGAATATATTTGCATATCTCTTGAAGAATATTTTTAATGAACTTTTGAAAATCAGGAAAGCGATCCATGCACTTGGACATTCCAAGTATGTTGGAATGTCTTGAAATTGTACTCAGTCATAGTCAACGACGCCCTGAACAAGAATCCGTTGAAAATATTTGCATATCGCTTAAGGAATATTTTTAATGAATTTTTGAAAATCAGGAAAGCGATCCATGCACTTAGGCAGTGACTTAACTTTTTTGTCAAAAAAGACCCCAAAAGTATCTTGGAATGTCTTGAAATTGTACACAGTCATAGTCAAGCATGCCCTGAACAAGAATCCGTTGAATATATTTGCATATCTCTTGAAGAATATTTTTAATGAATTTTTGAAAATCCGAAAAGCGATCCATGCACTTGGACATTCCAAGTATGTTGGAATGTCTTTAAATTGTACTCAGTCATAGTCAACGACGCCCTGAACAAGAATCAATTGAAAATATTTGCATATCTCTTAAGGAATATTTTTAATGAATTTTTGAAAATGAGGAAAGTCTGTGCACTTAGGCAGTGACTTAACTTTTTATTCAAAAAAGACCCCAAAAGTATCTTGGAATGTCTTGAAATTGTACACAGTCATAGTCAAGCATGCCCTGAACAAGAATCCGTTGAATATATTTGCATATCTCTTGAAGAATATTTTTAATGAACTTTTGAAAATCAGGAAAGCGATCCATGCACTTGGACATTCCAAGTATGTTGGAATGTTTTGAAATTGTACTCAGTCATAGTCAACGACACCCTGAACAAGAATCCGTTGAAAATATTTGCATATCGCTTAAGGAATATTTTTAATGAATTTTTGAAAATCAGGAAAGCGATCCATGCACTTAGGCAGTGACTTAACTTTTTCGTCAAAAAAGACCCCAAAAGTAACTTTGAATGTCTTGAAATTTTACACAGTCATAGTCAAGCATGCCCTGAACAAGAATCCGTTGAATATATTTGCATATCTCTGGAAGAATATTTTTAATGAATTTTTGAAAATCCGGAAAGCGATCCATGCACTTGGACATTCCAAGTATGTTGGAATGTCTTGAAATTGTACTCAGTCATAGTCAACAACGCCGTGAACAAGAATCCATTGAAGATATTTGCATATCTCTTAAGGAATATTTTTAATGAATTTTTGAAAATGAGGAAAGTCTGTGCACTTAGGCAGTGACTTAACTTTTTATTCAAAAAAGACCCCAAAAGTATCTTGGAATGTCTTGAAATTGTACACAGTCATAGTCAAGCATGCCCTGAACAAGAATCCGTTGAATATATTTGCATATCTCTTGAAGAATATTTTTAATGAACTTTTGAAAATCAGGAAAGCGATCCATGCACTTGGACATTCCAAGTATGTTGGAATGTCTTGAAATTGTACTCAGTCATAGTCAACGACGCCCTGAACAAGAATCCGTTGAAAATATTTGCATATCGCTTAAGGAATATTTTTAATGAATTTTTGAAAATCAGGAAAGCGATCCATGCACTTAGGCAGTGACTTAACTTTTTTGTCAAAAAAGACCCCAAAAGTATCTTGGAATGTCTTGAAATTGTACACAGTCATAGTCAAGCATGCCCTGAACAAGAATCCGTTGAATATATTTGCATATCTCTTGAAGAATATTTTTAATGAATTTTGGAAAATCCAGAAAGCGATCCATGCACTTGGACATGCCAAGTATGTTGGAATGTCTTGAAATAGTACTCAGTCATAGTCAACGACGCCCTGAACAAGAATCAATTGAAAATATTTGCATATCTCTTAAGGAATATTTTTAATGAATTTTTGAAAATGAGGAAAGTCTGTGCACTTAGGCAGTGACTTAACTTTTTATTCAAAAAAGACCCCAAAAGTATCTTGGAATGTCTTGAATTTGTACACAGTCATAGTCAAGCATGCCCTGAACAAGAATCCGTTGAATATATTTGCATATCTCTTGAAGAATATTTTTAATGAACTTTTGAAAATCAGGAAAGCGATCCATGCACTTGGACATTCCAAGTATGTTGGAATGTCTTGAAATTGTACTCTGTCATAGTCAACGACGCCCTGAACAAGAATCCGTTGAAAATATTTGCATATCGTTTAAGGAATATTTTTAAAGAATTTCTGAAAATCAGGAAAGCGATCCATGCACTTAGGCAGTGACTTAACTTTTTCGTCAAAAAAGACCCCAAAAGTATCTTGGAATGTCTTGAAATTGTACACAGTCATAGTCAAGAATGCCCTGAACAAGAATCCGTTGAATATATTTGCATATCTCTTGAAGAATATTTTTAATGAATTTTTGAAAATCCAGAAAGCGATCCATGCACTTGGACATTCCAAGTATGTTGGAATGTCTTGAAATTGTACTCGGTCATAGTCAACGACGCCCTGAACAAGAATCCATTGAAAATATTTGCATATCTCTTAAGGAATATTTTTAATGATTTTTTGAAAATGATGAAAGTCTGTGCACTTAGGCAGTGACTTAACTTTTTATTCAAAAAAGACCCCAAAGGTATCTTGGAATGTCTTGAAATTGTACACAGTCATAGTCAAGCATGCCCTGAACAAGAATCCGTTGAATATATTTGCATATCTCTTGAAGAATATTTTTAATGAACTTTTGAAAATCAGGAAAGCGATCCATGCACTTGGACATTCCAAGTATGTTGGAATGTCTTGAAATTGTACTCAGTCATAGTCAACGACGCCCTGAACAAGAATCCGTTGAAAATATTTGCATATCGCTTAAGGAATATTTTTAATGAATTTTTGAAAATCAGGAAAGCGATCCATGCACTTAGGCAGTGACTTAACTTTTTTGTCAAAAAAGACCCCAAAAGTATCTTGGAATGTCTTGAAATTGTACACAGTCATAGTCAAGCATGCCCTGAACAAGAATCCGTTGAATATATTTGCATATCTCTTGAAGAATATTTTTAATGAATTTTTGAAAATCCGAAAAGCGATCCATGCACTTGGACATTCCAAGTATGTTGGAATGTCTTTAAATTGTATTCAGTCATAGTCAACGACGCCCTGAACAAGAATCAATTGAAAATATTTGCATGTCTCTTAAGGAATATTTTTAATGAATTTTTGAAAATGAGGAAAGTCTGTGCACTTAGGCAGTGACTTAACTTTTTATTCAAAAAAGACCCCAAAAGTATCTTGGAATGTCTTGAAATTGCACACAGTCATAGTCAAGCATGCCCTGAACAAGAATCCGTTGAATATATTTGCATATCTCTTGAAGAATATTTTTAATGAACTTTTGATAATCAGGAAAGCGATCCATGCACTTGGACATTCCAAGTATGTTGGAATGTCTTGAAATTGTACTCAGTCATAGTCAACGACGCCCTGAACAAGAATCCGTTGAAAATATTTGCATATCGTTTAAGGAATATTTTTAAAGAATTTCTGAAAATCAGGAAAGCGATCCATGCACTTAGGCAGTGACTTAACTTTTTATTCAAAAAAGACCCCAAAAGTATCTTGGAATGTCTTGAAATTGTACACAGTCATAGTCAAGCATGCCCTGAACAAGAATCCGTTGAATATATTTGCATATCTCTTGAAGAATATTTTTAATGAATTTTTGAAAATCCGGAAAAGCGATCCATGCACTTGGACATTCCAAGTATGTTGGAATGTCTTGAAATTGTACTCAGTCATAGTCAACAACGCCCTGAATAAGAATCCATTGAAAATATTTGCATATCTCTTAAGGAATATTTTTAATGAATTTTTGAAAATGAGGAAAGTCTGTGCACTTAGGCAGTGACTTAACTTTTTATTCAAAAAAGACCCAAAAAGTATCTTGGAATATCTTGAAATTGTACACAGTCATAGTCAAGCATGCCCTGAACAAGAATCCGTTGAATATATTTGCATATCTCTTGAAGAATATATTTAATGAACTTTTGAAAATCAGGAAAGCGATCCATGCACTTGGACATTCCAAGTATGTTGGAATGTTTTGAAATTGTACTCAGTCATAGTCAACGACGCCCTGAACAAGAATCCGTTGAAAATATTTGCATATCGCTTAAGGAATATTTTTAATGAATTTTTGAAAATCAGGAAAGCGATCCATGCACTTAGGCAGTGACTTAACTTTTTATTCAAAAAAGACCCCAAAAGTATCTTGGAATGTCTTGAAATTGTACACAGTCATAGTCAAGCATGCCCTGAACAAGAATCCGTTGAATATATTTGCATATCTCTTGAAGAATATTTTTAATGAACTTTTGAAAATCAGGAAAGCGATCCATGCACTTGGACATTCCAAGTATGTTGGAATGTTTTGAAATTGTACTCAGTCATAGTCAACGACACCCTGAACAAGAATCCGTTGAAAATATTTGCATATCGCTTAAGGAATATTTTTAATGAATTTTTGAAAATCAGGAAAGCGATCCATGCACTTAGGCAGTGACTTAACTTTTTCGTCAAAAAAGACCCCAAAAGTATCTTTGAATGTCTTGAAATTTTACACAGTCATAGTCAAGCATGCCCTGAACAAGAATCCGTTGAATATATTTGCATATCTCTGGAAGAATATTTTTAATGAATTTTTGAAAATCCGGAAAGCGATCCATGCACTTGGACATTCCAAGTATGTTGGAATGTCTTGAAATTGTACTCAGTCATAGTCAACGACGCCCTGAACAAGAATCCGTTGAAAATATTTGCATATCGCTTAAGGAATATTTTTAATGAATTTTTGAAAATCAGGAAAGCGATCCATGCACTTAGGCAGTGACTTAACTTTTTTGTCAAAAAAGACCCCAAAAGTATCTTGGAATGTCTTGAAATTGTACACAGTCATAGTCAAGCATGCCCTGAACAAGAATCCGTTGAATATATTTGCATATCTCTTGAAGAATATTTTTAATGAATTTTTGAAAATCCGAAAAGCGATCCATGCACTTGGACATTCCAAGTATGTTGGAATGTCTTTAAATTGTACTCAGTCATAGTCAACGACGCCCTGAACAAGAATCAATTGAAAATATTTGCATGTCTCTTAAGGAATATTTTTAATGAATTTTTGAAAATGAGGAAAGTCTGTGCACTTAGGCAGTGACTTAACTTTTTATTCAAAAAAGACCCCAAAAGTATCTTGGAATGTCTTGAAATTGCACACAGTCATAGTCAAGCATGCCCTGAACAAGAATCCGTTGAATATATTTGCATATCTCTTGAAGAATATTTTTAATGAACTTTTGATAATCAGGAAAGCGATCCATGCACTTGGACATTCCAAGTATGTTGGAATGTCTTGAAATTGTACTCAGTCATAGTCAACGACGCCCTGAACAAGAATCAGTTGAAAATATTTGCATATCGTTTAAGGAATATTTTTAAAGAATTTCTGAAAATCAGGAAAGCGATCCATGCACTTAGGCAGTGACTTAACTTTTTATTCAAAAAAGACCCCAAAAGTATCTTGGAATGTCTTGAAATTGTACACAGTCATAGTCAAGCATGCCCTGAACAAGAATCCGTTGAATATATTTGCATATCTCTTGAAGAATATTTTTAATGAATTTTTGAAAATCCGGAAAAGCGATCCATGCACTTGGACATTCCAAGTATGTTGGAATGTCTTGAAATTGTACTCAGTCATAGTCAACAACGCCCTGAACAAGAATCCATTGAAAATATTTGCATATCTCTTAAGGAATATTTTTAATGAATTTTTGAAAATGAGGAAAGTCTGTGCACTTAGGCAGTGACTTAACTTTTTATTCAAAAAAGACCCAAAAAGTATCTTGGAATATCTTGAAATTGTACACAGTCATAGTCAAGCATGCCCTGAACAAGAATCCGTTGAATATATTTGCATATCTCTTGAAGAATATTTTTAATGAACTTTTGAAAATCAGGAAAGCGATCCATGCACTTGGACATTCCAAGTATGTTGGAATGTTTTGAAATTGTACTCAGTCATAGTCAACGACGCCCTGAACAAGAATCCGTTAAAAATATTTGCATATCGCTTAAGGAATATTTTTAATGAATTTTTGAAAATCAGGAAAGCGATCCATGCACTTAGGCAGTGACTTAACTTTTTATTCAAAAAAGACCCCAAAAGTATCTTGGAATGTCTTGAAATTGTACACAGTCATAGTCAAGCATGCCCTGAACAAGAATCCGTTGAATATATTTGCATATCTCTTGAAGAATATTTTTAATGAACTTTTGAAAATCAGGAAAGCGATCCATGCACTTGGACATTCCAAGTATGTTGGAATGTTTTGAAATTGTACTCAGTCATAGTCAACGACACCCTGAACAAGAATCCGTTGAAAATATTTGCATATCGCTTAAGGAATATTTTTAATGAATTTTTGAAAATCAGGAAAGCGATCCATGCACTTAGGCAGTGACTTAACTTTTTCGTCAAAAAAGACCCCAAAAGTATCTTTGAATGTCTTGAAATTTTACACAGTCATAGTCAAGCATGCCCTGAACAAGAATCCGTTGAATATATTTGCATATCTCTGGAAGAATATTTTTAATGAATTTTTGAAAATCCGGAAAGCGATCCATGCACTTGGACATTCCAAGTATGTTGGAATGTCTTGAAATTGTACTCAGTCATAGTCAACGACGCCCTGAACAAGAATCCGTTGAAAATATTTGCATATCGCTTAAGGGATATTTTTAATGAATTTTTGAAAATCAGGAAAGCGATCCATGCACTTAGGCAGTGACTTAACTTTTTTGTCAAAAAAGACCCCAAAAGTATCTTGGAATGTCTTGAAATTGTACACAGTCATAGTCAAGCATGCCCTGAACAAGAATCCGTTGAATATATTTGCATATCTCTTGAAGAATATTTTTAATGAATTTTTGAAAATCCGAAAAGCGATCCATGCACTTGGACATTCCAAGTATGTTGGAATGTCTTTAAATTGTACTCAGTCATAGTCAACGACGCCCTGAACAAGAATCAATTGAAAATATTTGCATGTCTCTTAAGGAATATTTTTAATGAATTTTTGAAAATGAGGAAAGTCTGTGCACTTAGGCAGTGACTTAACTTTTTATTCAAAAAAGACCCCAAAAGTATCTTGGAATGTCTTGAAATTGCACACAGTCATAGTCAAGCATGCCCTGAACAAGAATCCGTTGAATATATTTGCATATCTCTTGAAGAATATTTTTAATGAACTTTTGATAATCAGGAAAGCGATCCATGCACTTGGACATTCCAAGTATGTTGGAATGTCTTGAAATTGTACTCAGTCATAGTCAACGACGCCCTGAACAAGAATCCGTTGAAAATATTTGCATATCGTTTAAGGAATATTTTTAAAGAATTTCTGAAAATCAGGAAAGCGATCCATGCACTTAGGCAGTGACTTAACTTTTTATTCAAAAAAGACCCCAAAAGTATCTTGGAATGTCTTGAAATTGTACACAGTCATAGTCAAGCATGCCCTGAACAAGAATCCGTTGAATATATTTGCATTTCTCTTGAAGAATATTTTTAATGAATTTTTGAAAATCCGGAAAAGCGATCCATGCACTTGGACATTCCAAGTATGTTGGAATGTCTTGAAATTGTACTCAGTCATAGTCAACAACGCCCTGAACAAGAATCCATTGAAAATATTTGCATATCTCTTAAGGAATATTTTTAATGAATTTTTGAAAATGAGGAAAGTCTGTGCACTCAGGCAGTGACTTAACTTTTTATTCAAAAAAGACCCAAAAAGTATCTTGGAATATCTTGAAATTGTACACAGTCATAGTCAAGCATGCCCTGAACAAGAATCCGTTGAATATATTTGCATATCTCTTGAAGAATATTTTTAATGAACTTTTGAAAATCAGGAAAGCGATCCATGCACTTGGACATTCCAAGTATGTTGGAATGTTTTGAAATTGTACTCAGTCATAGTCAACGACGCCCTGAACAAGAATCCGTTAAAAATATTTGCATATCGCTTAAGGAATATTTTTAATGAATTTTTGAAAATCAGGAAAGCGATCCATGCACTTAGGCAGTGACTTAACTTTTTATTCAAAAAAGACCCCAAAAGTATCTTGGAATGTCTTGAAATTGTACACAGTCATAGTCAAGCATGCCCTGAACAAGAATCCGTTGAATATATTTGCATATCTCTTGAAGAATATTTTTAATGAACTTTTGAAAATCAGGAAAGCGATCCATGCACTTGGACATTCCAAGTATGTTGGAATGTTTTGAAATTGTACTCAGTCATAGTCAACGACACCCTGAACAAGAATCCGTTGAAAATATTTGCATATCGCTTAAGGAATATTTTTAATGAATTTTTGAAAATCAGGAAAGCGATCCATGCACTTAGGCAGTGACTTAACTTTTTCGTCAAAAAAGACCCCAAAAGTATCTTTGAATGTCTTGAAATTTTACACAGTCATAGTCAAGCATGCCCTGAACAAGAATCCGTTGAATATATTTGCATATCTCTGGAAGAATATTTTTAATGAATTTTTGAAAATCCGGAAAGCGATCCATGCACTTGGACATTCCAAGTATGTTGGAATGTCTTGAAATTGTACTCAGTCATAGTCAACGACGCCCTGAACAAGAATCCGTTGAAAATATTTGCATATCGCTTAAGGAATATTTTTAATGAATTTTTGAAAATCAGGAAAGCGATCCATGCACTTAGGCAGTGACTTAACTTTTTTGTCAAAAAAGACCCCAAAAGTATCTTGGAATGTCTTGAAATTGTACACAGTCATAGTCAAGCATGCCCTGAACAAGAATCCGTTGAATATATTTGCATATCTCTTGAAGAATATTTTTAATGAATTTTTGAAAATCCGAAAAGCGATCCATGCACTTGGACATTCCAAGTATGTTGGAATGTCTTTAAATTGTACTCAGTCATAGTCAACGACGCCCTGAACAAGAATCAATTGAAAATATTTGCATGTCTCTTAAGGAATATTTTTAATGAATTTTTGAAAATGAGGAAAGTCTGTGCACTTAGGCAGTGACTTAACTTTTTATTCAAAAAAGACCCCAAAAGTATCTTGGAATGTCTTGAAATTGCACACAGTCATAGTCAAGCATGCCCTGAACAAGAATCCGTTGAATATATTTGCATATCTCTTGAAGAATATTTTTAATGAACTTTTGATAATCAGGAAAGCGATCCATGCACTTGGACATTCCAAGTATGTTGGAATGTCTTGAAATTGTACTCAGTCATAGTCAACGACGCCCTGAACAAGAATCCGTTGAAAATATTTGCATATCGTTTAAGGAATATTTTTAAAGAATTTCTGAAAATCAGGAAAGCGATCCATGCACTTAGGCAGTGACTTAACTTTTTATTCAAAAAAGACCCCAAAAGTATCTTGGAATGTCTTGAAATTGTACACAGTCATAGTCAAGCATGCCCTGAACAAGAATCCGTTGAATATATTTGCATATCTCTTGAAGAATATTTTTAATGAATTTTTGAAAATCCGGAAAAGCGATCCATGCACTTGGACATTCCAAGTATGTTGGAATGTCTTGAAATTGTACTCAGTCATAGTCAACAACGCCCTGAACAAGAATCCATTGAAAATATTTGCATATCTCTTAAGGAATATTTTTAATGAATTTTTGAAAATGAGGAAAGTCTGTGCACTCAGGCAGTGACTTAACTTTTTATTCAAAAAAGACCCAAAAAGTATCTTGGAATATCTTGAAATTGTACACAGTCATAGTCAAGCATGCCCTGAACAAGAATCCGTTGAATATATTTGCATATCTCTTGAAGAATATTTTTAATGAACTTTTGAAAATCAGGAAAGCGATCCATGCACTTGGACATTCCAAGTATGTTGGAATGTTTTGAAATTGTACTCAGTCATAGTCAACGACGCCCTGAACAAGAATCCGTTAAAAATATTTGCATATCGCTTAAGGAATATTTTTAATGAATTTTTGAAAATCAGGAAAGCGATCCATGCACTTAGGCAGTGACTTAACTTTTTATTCAAAAAAGACCCCAAAAGTATCTTGGAATGTCTTGAAATTGTACACAGTCATAGTCAAGCATGCCCTGAACAAGAATCCGTTGAATATATTTGCATATCTCTTGAAGAATATTTTTAATGAATTTTTGAAAATCCGAAAAGCGATCCATGCACTTGGACATTCCAAGTATGTTGGAATGTCTTGAAATTGTACTCAGTCATAGTCAACGACGCCCTGAACAAGAATCAATTGAAAATATTTGCATATCTCTTAAGGAATATTTTTAATGAATTTTTGAAAATGAGGAAAGTCTGTGCACTTAGGCAGTGACTTAACTTTTTATTCAAAAAAGACCCCAAAAGTATCTTGGAATGTCTTGAATTTGTACACAGTCATAGTCAAGCATGCCCTGAACAAGAATCCGTTGAATATATTTGCATATCTCTTGAAGAATATTTTTAATGAACTTTTGAAAATCAGGAAAGCGATCCATGCACTTGGACATTCCAAGTATGTTGGAATGTCTTGAAATTGTACTCTGTCATAGTCAACGACGCCCTGAACAAGAATCCGTTGAAAATATTTGCATATCGTTTAAGGAATATTTTTAAAGAATTTCTGAAAATCAGGAAAGCGATCCATGCACTTAGGCAGTGACTTAACTTTTTCGTCAAAAAAGACCCCAAAAGTATCTTGGAATGTCTTGAAATTGTACACAGTCATAGTCAAGAATGCCCTGAACAAGAATCCGTTGAATATATTTGCATATCTCTTGAAGAATATTTTTAATGAATTTTTGAAAATCCAGAAAGCGATCCATGCACTTGGACATTCCAAGTATGTTGGAATGTCTTGAAATTGTACTCGGTCATAGTCAACGACGCCCTGAACAAGAATCCATTGAAAATATTTGCATATCTCTTAAGGAATATTTTTAATGATTTTTTGAAAATGATGAAAGTCTGTGCACTTAGGCAGTGACTTAACTTTTTATTCAAAAAAGACCCCAAAGGTATCTTGGAATGTCTTGAAATTGTACACAGTCATAGTCAAGCATGCCCTGAACAAGAATCCGTTGAATATATTTGCATATCTCTTGAAGAATATTTTTAATTAATTTTTGAAAATCCGAAAAGCGATCCATGCACTTGGACATTCCAAGTATGTTGGAATGTCTTTAAATTGTACTCAGTCATAGTCAACGACGCCCTGAACAAGAATCAATTGAAAATATTTGCATGTCTCTTAAGGAATATTTTTAATGAATTTTTGAAAATGAGGAAAGTCTGTGCACTTAGGCAGTGACTTAACTTTTTATTCAAAAAAGACCCCAAAAGTATCTTGGAATGTCTTGAAATTGCACACAGTCATAGTCAAGCATGCCCTGAACAAGAATCCGTTGAATATATTTGCATATCTCTTGAAGAATATTTTTAATGAACCTTTGATAATCAGGAAAGCGATCCATGCACTTGGACATTCCAAGTATGTTGGAATGTCTTGAAATTGTACTCAGTCATAGTCAACGACGCCCTGAACAAGAATCCGTTGAAAATATTTGCATATCGTTTAAGGAATATTTTTAAAGAATTTCTGAAAATCAGGAAAGCGATCCATGCACTTAGGCAGTGACTTAACTTTTTATTCAAAAAAGACCCCAAAAGTATCTTGGAATGTCTTGAAATTGTACACAGTCATAGTCAAGCATGCCCTGAACAAGAATCCGTTGAATATATTTGCATATCTCTTGAAGAATATTTTTAATGAATTTTTGAAAATCCGGAAAAGCGATCCATGCACTTGGACATTCCAAGTATGTTGGAATGTCTTGAAATTGTACTCAGTCATAGTCAACAACGCCCTGAACAAGAATCAATTGAAAATATTTGCATATCTCTTAAGGAATATTTTTAATGAATTTTTGAAAATGAGGAAAGTCTGTGCACTTAGGCAGTGACTTAACTTTTTATTCAAAAAAGACCCAAAAAGTATCTTGGAATATCTTGAAATTGTACACAGTCATAGTCAAGCATGCCCTGAACAAGAATCCGTTGAATATATTTGCATATCTCTTGAAGAATATTTTTAATGAACTTTTGAAAATCAGGAAAGCGATCCATGCACTTGGACATTCCAAGTATGTTGGAATGTTTTGAAATTGTACTCAGTCATAGTCAACGACGCCCTGAACAAGAATCCGTTGAAAATATTTGCATATCGCTTAAGGAATATTTTTAATGAACTTTTGAAAATCAGGAAAGCGATCCATGCACTTGGACATTCCAAGTATGTTGGAATGTCTTGAAATTGTACTCAGTCATAGTCAACGACGCCCTGAACAAGAATCCGTTGAAAATATTTGCATATCGTTTAAGGAATATTTTTAATGAATTTCTGAAAATCAGGAAAGCGATCCATGCACTTAGGCAGTGACTTAACTTTTTCGTCAAAAAAGACCCCAAAAGTATCTTTGAATGTCTTGAAATTTTACACAGTCATAGTCAAGCATGCCCTGAACAAGAATCCGTTGAATATATTTGCATATCTCTGGAAGAATATTTTTAATGAATTTTTGAAAATCCGGAAAGCGATCCATGCACTTGGAAATTCCAAGTATGTTGGAATGTCTTGAAATTGTACTCAGTCATAGTCAACAACGCCCTGAACAAGAATCCATTTAAGATATTTGCATATCTCTTAAGGAATATTTTTAATGAATTTTTGAAAATGAGGAAAGTCTGTGCACTTAGGCAGTGACTTAAGTTTTTATTCAAAAAAGACCCCAAAAGTATCTTGGAATGTCTTGAAATTGTACACAGTCATAGTCAAGCATGCCCTGAACAAGAATCCGTTGAATATATTTGCATATCTCTTGAAGAATATTTTTAATGAACTTTTGAAAATCAGGAAAGCGATCCATGCACTTGGACATTCCAAGTATGTTGGAATGTCTTGAAATTGTACTCAGTCATAGTCAACGACGCCCTGAACAAGAATCCGTTGAAAATATTTGCATATCGCTTAAGGAATATTTTTAAGGAATTTTTGAAAATCAGGAAAGCAATCCATGCACTTAGGCAGTGACTTAACTTTTCCATCAAAAAAGACCCCAAAAGTATCTTGGAATGTCTTGAAATTGTACACAGTCATAGTCAAGCATGCCCTGAACAAGAATCCGTTGAATATATTTGCATATCTCTTGAAGAATATTTTTAATGAACTTTTGAAAATCAGGAAAGCGATCCATGCACTTGGACATTCCAAGTATGTTGGAATGTCTTGAAATTGTACTCAGTCATAGTCAACGACGCCCTGAACAAGAATCCGTTGAAAATATTTGCATATCGTTTAAGGAATATTTTTAAAGAATTTCTGAAAATCAGGAAAGCGATCCATGCACTTAGGCAGTGACTTAACTTTTTCGTCAAAAAAGACCCCAAAAGTATCTTGGAATGTCTTGAAATTGTACACAGTCATAGTCAAGCATGCCCTGAACAAGAATCCGTTGAATATATTTGCATATCTCTTGAAGAATATTTTTAATGAACTTTTGAAAATCAGGAAAGCGATCCATGCACTTGGACATTCCAAGTATGTTGGAATGTCTTGAAATTGTACTCAGTCATAGTCAACAACGCCCTGAACAAGAATCCATTGAAGATATTTGCATATCTCTTAAGGAATATTTTTAATGAATTTTTGAAAATGAGGAAAGTCTGTGCACTTAGGCAGTGACTTAACTTTTTATTCAAAAAAGACCCCAAAAGTATCTTGGAATGTCTTGAAATTGTACACAGTCATAGTCAAGCATGCCCTGAACAAGAATCCGTTGAATATATTTGCATATCTCTTGAAGAATATTTTTAATGAACTTTTGAAAATCAGGAAAGCGATCCATGCACTTGGACATTCCAAGTATGTTGGAATGTCTTGAAATTGTACTCAGTCATAGTCAACGACGCCCTGAACAAGAATCCGTTGAAAATATTTGCATATCGCTTAAGGAATATTTTTAAGGAATTTTTGAAAATCAGGAAAGCGATCCATGCACTTAGGCAGTGACTTAACTTTTTCATCAAAAAAGACCCCAAAAGTATCTTGGAATGTCTTGAAATTGTACACAGTCATAGTCAAGCATGCCCTGAACAAGAATCCGTTGAATATATTTGCATATCTCTTGAAGAATATTTTTAATGAATTTTGGAAAATCCAGAAAGCGATCCATGCACTTGGACATGCCAAGTATGTTGGAATGTCTTGAAATAGTACTCAGTCATAGTCAACGACGCCCTGAACAAGAATCAATTGAAAATATTTGCATATCTCTTAAGGAATATTTTTAATGAATTTTTGAAAATGAGGAAAGTCTGTGCACTTAGGCAGTGACTTAACTTTTTATTCAAAAAAGACCCCAAAAGTATCTTGGAATGTCTTGAAATTGTACACAGTCATAGTCAAGCATGCCCTGAACAAGAATCCGTTGAATATATTTGCATATCTCTTGAAGAATATTTTTAATGAACTTTTGAAAATCAGGAAAGCGATCCATGCACTTGGACATTCCAAGTATGTTGGAATGTCTTGAAATTGTACTCAGTCATAGTCAACGACGCCCTGAACAAGAATCCGTTGAAAATATTTGCATATCGTTTAAGGAATATTTTTAAAGAATTTCTGAAAATCAGGAAAGCGATCCATGCACTTAGGCAGTGACTTAACTTTTTCGTCAAAAAAGACCCCAAAAGTATCTTGGAATGTCTTGAAATTGTACACAGTCATAGTCAAGCATGCCCTGAACAAGAATCCGTTGAATATATTTGCATATCTCTTGAAGAATATTTTTAATGAACTTTTGAAAATCAGGAAAGCGATCCATGCACTTGGACATTCCAAGTATGTTGGAATGTCTTGAAATTGTACTCAGTCATAGTCAACGACGCCCTGAACAAGAATCCGTTGAAAATATTTGCATATCGCTTAAGGAATATTTTTAATGAATTTTTGAAAATCAGGAAAGCGATCCATGCACTTGGACATTCCAAGTATGTTAGAATGTCTTGAAATTGTACTCAGTCATAGTCAACGACACCCTGAACATGAATCCGTTGAAAATATTTGCATATCGCTTAAGGAATATTTTTAATGAATTTTTGAAAATCAGGAAAGCGATCCATGCACTTAGGCAGTGACTTAACTTTTTATTCAAAAAAGACCCCAAAAGTATCTTGGAATGTCTTGAAATTGTACACAGTCATAGTCAAGCATGCCCTGAACAAGAATCCGTTGAATATATTTGCATATCTCTTGAAGAATATTTTTAATGAATTTTTGAAAATCCGAAAAGCGATCCATGCACTTGGACATTCCAAGTATGTTGGAATGTCTTGAAATTGTACTCAGTCATAGTCAACGACGCCCTGAACAAGAATCAATTGAAAATATTTGCATATCTCTTAAGGAATATTTTTAATGAATTTTTGAAAATGAGGAAAGTCTGTGCACTTAGGCAGTGACTTAACTTTTTATTCAAAAAAGACCCCAAAAGTATCTTGGAATGTCTTGAAATTGTACACAGTCATAGTCAAGCATGCCCTGAACAAGAATCCGTTGAATATATTTGCATATCTCTTGAAGAATATTTTTAATGAACTTTTGAAAATCAGGAAAGCGATCCATGCACTTGGACATTCCAAGTATGTTGGAATGTCTTGAAATTGTACTCAGTCATAGTCAACGACGCCCTGAACAAGAATCCGTTGAAAATATTTGCATATCGTTTAAGGAATATTTTTAAAGAATTTCTGAAAATCAGGAAAGCGATCCATGCACTTAGGCAGTGACTTAACTTTTTCGTCAAAAAAGACCCCAAAAGTATCTTGGAATGTCTTGAAATTGTACACAGTCATAGTCAAGAATGCCCTGAACAAGAATCCGTTGAAAATATTTGCATATCGTTTAAGGAATATTTTTAAAGAATTTCTGAAAATCAGGAAAGCGATCCATGCACTTAGGCAGTGACTTAACTTTTTCGTCAAAAAAGACCCCAAAAGTATCTTGGAATGTCTTGAAATTGTACACAGTCATAGTCAAGAATGCCCTGAACAAGAATCCGTTGAATATATTTGCATATCTCTTGAAGAATATTTTTAATGAATTTTTGAAAATCCGGAAAGCGATCCATGCACTTGGACATTCCAAGTATGTTGGAATGTCTTGAAATTGTACTCGGTCATAGTCAACGACGCCTTGAACAAGAATCCATTGAAAATATTTGCATATCTCTTAAGGAATATTTTTAATGAATTTTTGAAAATGATGAAAGTCTGTGCACTTAGGCAGTGACTTAACTTTTTATTCAAAAAAGACCCCAAAGGTACTTTGGAATGTCTTGAAATTGTACACAGTCATAGTCAAGCATGCCCTGAACAAGAATCCGTTGAATATATTTGCATATCTCTTGAAGAATATTTTTAATGAACTTTTGAAAATCAGGAAAGCGATCCATGCACTTGGACATTCCAAGTATGTTGGAATGTCTTGAAATTGTACTCAGTCATAGTCAACGACGCCCTGAACAAGAATCCGTTGAAAATATTTGCATATCGCTTAAGGAATATTTTTAATGAATTTTGGAAAATCAGGAAAGCGATCCATGCACTTAGGCAGTGACTTAACTTTTTTGTCAAAAAAGACCCCAAAGGTACCTTGGAATGTCTTGAAATTGTACACAGTCATAGTCAAGCATGCCCTGAACAAGAATCCGTTGAATATATTTGCATATCTCTTGAAGAATATTTTTAATGAATTTTTGAAAATCCGAATAGCGATCCATGCACTTGGACATTCCAAGTATGTTGGAATGTCTTGAAATTGTACTCAGTCATAGTCAACGACGCCCTGAACAAGAATCAATTGAAAATATTTGCATATCTCTTAAGGAATATTTTTAATGAATTTTTGAAAATGAGGAAAGTCTGTGCACTTAGGCAGTGACTTAACTTTTTATTCAAAAAAGACCCCAAAAGTATCTTGGAATGTCTTGAAATTGTACACAGTCATAGTCAAGCATGCCCTGAACAAGAATCCGTTGAATATATTTGCATATCTCTTGAAGAATATTTTTAATGAACTTTTGAAAATCAGGAAAGCGATCCATGCACTTGGACATTCCAAGTATGTTGGAATGTTTTGAAATTGTACTCAGTCATAGTCAACGACGCCCTGAACAAGAATCCGTTGAAAATATTTGCATATCGCTTAAGGAATATTTTTAATGAATTTTTGAAAATCAGGAAAGCGATCCATGCACTTAGGCAGTGACTTAACTTTTTATTCAAAAAAGACCCCAAAAGTATCTTGGAATGTCTTGAAATTGTACACAGTCATAGTCAAGCATGCCCTGAACAAGAATCCGTTGAATATATTTGCATATCTCTTGAAGAATATTTTTAATGAATTTTTGAAAATCCGAAAAGCGATCCATGCACTTGGACATTCCAAGTATGTTGGAATGTCTTGAAATTGTACTCAGTCATAGTCAACGACGCCCTGAACAAGAATCAATTGAAAATATTTGCATATCTCTTAAGGAATATTTTTAATGAATTTTTGAAAATTAGGAAAGCGATTCATGCACTTAGGCAGTGACTTAACTTTTGATGTTTTTGGTTTGTTTTTAAAGCATTAAAGCTGCAGGAGTTCATCCATGTCGCCCAGTCGCTGGAAACAAACGTTTGGACACCATGGATCACACAGCAGGATATCAGGTGAGACGAAGGAAACGATCCATTTGCCCTGATGCACTTAGTGACTTGACTTTTTTTTCAAAAAAGACCCCAAAAGTATCTTGGAATGTCTTGAAATTGTACACAGTCATAGTCAAGCATGCCCTGAACAAGAATCTGTTGAATATATTTGCATATCTCTTGAGGAATATTTTTAATGAATTTTTGAAAATCCGAAAAGCGATCCATGCACTTGGACATTCCAAGTATGTTGGAATGTCTTGAAATTGTACTCAGTCATAGTCAACGACGCCCTGAACAAGAATCAATTGAAAATATTTGCATATCTCTTAAGGAATATTTTTAATGAATTTTTGAAAATTAGGAAAGCGATTCATGCACTTAGGCAGTGACTTAACTTTTGATGTTTTTGGTTTGTTTTTAAAGCATTAAAGCTGCAGGAGTTCATCCATGTCGCCCAGTCGCTGGAAACAAACGTTTGGACACCATGGATCACACAGCAGGATATCAGGTGAGACGAAGGAAACGATCCATTTGCCCTGATGCACTTAGTGACTTGACTTTTTTTTCAAAAAAGACCCCAAAAGTATCTTGGAATGTCTTGAAATTGTACACAGTCATAGTCAAGCATGCCCTGAACAAGAATCTGTTGAATATATTTGCATATCTCTTGAGGAATATTTTTAATGAATTTTTGAAAATCCGAAAAGCGATCCATGCACTTGGACATTCCAAGTATGTTGGAATGTCTTGAAATTGTACTCAGTCATAGTCAACGACGCCCTGAACAAGAATCAATTGAAAATATTTGCATATCTCTTAAGGAATATTTTTAATGAATTTTTGAAAATTAGGAAAGCGATTCATGCACTTAGGCAGTGACTTAACTTTTGATGTTTTTGGTTTGTTTTTAAAGCATTAAAGCTGCAGGAGTTCATCCATGTCGCCCAGTCGCTGGAAACAAACGTTTGGACACCATGGATCACACAGCAGGATATCAGGTGAGACGAAGGAAACGATCCATTTGCCCTGATGCACTTAGTGACTTGACTTTTTTTTCAAAAAAGACCCCAAAAGTATCTTGGAATGTCTTGAAATTGTACACAGTCATAGTCAAGCATGCCCTGAACAAGAATCTGTTGAATATATTTGCATATCTCTTGAGGAATATTTTTAATGAATTTTTGAAAATCAGGAAAGCGATCCATGCACTTAGGCAGTGACTTAACTTTTTCGTCAAAAAAGACCCCAAAAGTATCTTGGAATGTCTTGAAATTGTACACAGTCATAGTCAAGCATGCCCTGAACAAGAATCCGTTGAATATATTTGCATATCTCTTGAAGAATATTTTTAATGAATTTTTGAAAATCCGAAAATCGATCCATGCACTTGGACATTCCAAGTATGTTGGAATGTCTTGAAATTGTACTCAGTCATAGTCAACGACACTCTGAACAAGAATCAATTGAAAATATTTGCATATCTCTTAAGGAATATTTTTAATGAATTTTTGAAAATGAGGAAAGTCTGTGCACTTAGGCAGTGACTTAACTTTTTATTCAAAAAAGACCCCAAAAGTATCTTGGAATGTCTTGAAATTGTACACAGTCATAGTCAAGCATGCCCTGAACAAGAATCCGTTGAATATATTTGCATATCTCTTGAAGAATATTTTTAATGAACTTTTGAAAATCAGGAAAGCGATCCATGTACTTGGACATTCAAAGTATGTTGGAATGTCTTGAAATTGTACTCGGTCATAGTCAACGACGCCCTGAACAAGAATCCGTTGAAAATATTTGCATATCGCTTAAGGAATATTTTTAATGAATTTTTGAAAATCAGGAAAGCGATCCATGCACTTAGGCAGTGACTTAACTTTTTCGTCAAAAAAGACCCCAAAAGTATCTTGGAATGTCTTGAAATTGTACACAGTCATAGTCAAGCATGCCCTGAACAAGAATCCGTTGAATATATTTGCATATCTCTTGAAGAATATTTTAAATGAACTTTTGAAAATCAGGAAAGCGATCCATGCACTTGGACATTCCAAGTATGTTGGAATGTCTTGAAATTGTACTCAGTCATAGTCAACGACGCCCTGAACAAGAATCCGTTGAAAATATTTGCATATCGTTTAAGGAATATTTTTAAAGAATTTCTGAAAATCAGGAAAGCGATCCATGCACTTAGGCAGTGACTTAACTTTTTCGTCAAAAAAGACCCCAAAAGTATCTTGGAATGTCTTGAAATTGTACACAGTCATAGTCAAGCATGCCCTGAACAAGAATCCGTTGAATATATTTGCATATCTCTTGAAGAATATTTTTAATGAATTTTTGAAAATCCGAAAATCGATCCATGCACTTGGACATTCCAAGTATGTTGGAATGTCTTGAAATTGTACTCAGTCATAGTCAACGACACTCTGAACAAGAATCAATTGAAAATATTTGCATATCTCTTAAGGAATATTTTTAATGAATTTTTGAAAATGAGGAAAGTCTGTGCACTTAGGCAGTGACTTAACTTTTTATTCAAAAAAGACCCCAAAAGTATCTTGGAATGTCTTGAAATTGTACACAGTCATAGTCAAGCATGCCCTGAACAAGAATCCGTTGAATATATTTGCATATCTCTTGAAGAATATTTTTAATGAACTTTTGAAAATCAGGAAAGCGATCCATGTACTTGGACATTCAAAGTATGTTGGAATGTCTTGAAATTGTACTCGGTCATAGTCAACGACGCCCTGAACAAGAATCCGTTGAAAATATTTGCATATCGCTTAAGGAATATTTTTAATGAATTTTTGAAAATCAGGAAAGCGATCCATGCACTTAGGCAGTGACTTAACTTTTTCGTCAAAAAAGACCCCAAAAGTATCTTGGAATGTCTTGAAATTGTACACAGTCATAGTCAAGCATGCCCTGAACAAGAATCCGTTGAATATATTTGCATATCTCTTGAAGAATATTTTTAATGTATTTTTGAAAATCCGGAAAGCGATCCATGCACTTGGACATTCCAAGTATGTTGGAATGTCTTGAAATTGTACTCGGTCATAGTCAACGACGCCCTGAACAAGAATCCATTGAAAATATTTGCATATCTCTTAAGGAATATTTTTAATGAATTTTTGAAAATGATGAAAGTCTGTGCACTTCGGCAGTGATTTAACTTTTTATTCAAAAAAGACCCCAAAGGTATCTTGGAATGTCTTGAAATTGTACACAGTCATAGTCAAGCATGCCCTGAACAAGAATCCGTTGAATATATTTGCATATCTCTTGAAGAATATTTTAAATGAACTTTTGAAAATCAGGAAAGCGATCCATGCACTTGGACATTCCAAGTATGTTGGAATGTCTTGAAATTGTACTCAGTCATAGTCAACGACGCCCTGAACAAGAATCCGTTGAAAATATTTGCATATCGTTTAAGGAATATTTTTAAAGAATTTCTGAAAATCTGGAAAGCGATCCATGCACTTAGGCAGTGACTAAACTTTTTTGTCAAAAAAGACCCCAAAAGTATCTTGGAATGTCTTGAAATTGTACACAGTCATAGTCAAGCATGCCCTGAACAAGAATATGTTGAATATATTTGCATATCTCTTGAAGAATATTTTTAATTAATTTTTGAAAATCCGAAAAGCGATCCATGCACTTGGACATTCCAAGTATGTTGGAATGTCTTGAAATTGTACTCAGTCATAGTCAACGACGCCCTGAACAAGAATCAATTGAAAATATTTGCATATCTCTTAAGGAATATTTTTAATGAATTTTTGAAAATGAGGAAAGTCTGTGCACTTAGGCAGTGACTTAACTTTTTATTTAAAAAAGACCCCAAAAGTATCTTGGAATGTCTTGAAATTGTACACAGTCATAGTCAAGCATGCCCTGAACAAGAATCCGTTGAATATATTTGCATATCTCTTGGAGAATATTTTTAATGAACTTTTGAAAATCAGGAAAGCGATCCATGCACTTGGACATTCCAAGTATGTTGGAATGTCTTGAAATTGTACTCGGTCATAGTCAACGACGCCCTGAACAAGAATCCATTGAAAATATTTGCATATCTCTTAAGGAATATTTTTAATGAATTTTTGAAAATGATGAAAGTCTGTGCACTGAGGCAGTGACTTAACTTTTTATTCAAAAAAGACCCCAAAGGTATCTTGGAATGTCTTGAAATTGTACACAGTCATAGTCAAGCATGCCCTGAACAAGAATCCGTTGAATATATTTGCATATCTCTTGAAGAATATTTTTAATGAACTTATGAAAATCAGGAAAGCGATCCATGCACTTGGACATTCCAAGTATGTTGGAATGTCTTGAAATTGTACTCAGTCATAGTCAACGACGCCCTGAACAAGAATCAATTGAAAATATTTGCATATCTCTTAAGGAATATTTTTAATGAATTTTTGAAAATGAGGAAAGTCTGTGCACTTAGGCAGTGACTTAACTTTTTATTCAAAAAAGACCCCAAAAGTATCTTGGAATGTCTTGAAATTGTACACAGTCATAGTCAAGCATGCCCTGAACAAGAATCCGTTGAATATATTTGCATATCTCTTGAAGAATATTTTTAATGAACTTTTGAAAATCAGGAAAGCGATCCATGCACTTGGACATTCCAAGTATGTTGGAATGTCTTGAAATTGTACTCAGTCATAGTCAACGACGCCCTGAACAAGAATCCGTTGAAAATATTTGCATATCGTTTAAGGAATATTTTTAAAGAATTTCTGAAAATCAGGAAAGCGATCCATGCACTTAGGCAGTGACTTAACTTTTTCGTCAAAAAAGACCCCAAAAGTATCTTGGAATGTCTTGAAATTGTACACAGTCATAGTCAAGCATGCCCTGAACAAGAATCCGTTGAATATATTTGCATATCTCTTGAAGAATATTTTTAATGAATTTTTGAAAATCCGGAAAGCGATCCATGCACTTGGACATTCCAAGTATGTTGGATTGTCTTGAAATTGTACTCGGTCATAGTCAACGACGCCCTGAACAAGAATCCATTGAAAATATTTGCATATCTCTTAAGGAATATTTTTAATGAATTTTTGAAAATGATGAAAGTCTGTGCACTTAGGCAGTGACTTAACTTTTTATCCAAAAAAGACCCCAAAGGTATCTTGGAATGTCTTGAAATTGTACACAGTCATAGTCAAGCATGCCCTGAACAAGAATCCGTTGAATATATTTGCATATCTCTTGAAGAATATTTTTAATGAACTTTTGAAAATCAGGAAAGCGATCCATGCACTTGGACATTCCAAGTATGTTGGAATGTCTTGAAATTGTACTCAGTCATAGTCAACGACGCCCTGAACAAGAATCTGTTGAAAATATTTGCATATCGCTTAAGGAATATTTTTAATGAATTTTTGAAAATCAGGAAAGCGATCCATGCACTTAGGCAGTGACTTAACTTTTTTGTCAAAAAAGACCCCAAAAGTATCTTGGAATGTCTTGAAATTGTACACAGTCATAGTCAAGCATGCCCTGAACAAGAATCCGTTGAATATATTTGCATATCTCTTGAAGAATATTTTTAATGAATTTTTGAAAATCCGAAAAGCGATCCATGCACTTGGACATTCCAAGTATGTTGGAATGTCTTGAAATTGTACTCAGTCATAGTCAACGACGCCCTGAACAAGAATCAATTGAAAATATTTGCATATCTCTTAAGGAATATTTTTAATGAATTTTTGAAAATGAGGAAAGTCTGTGCACTTAGGCAGTGACTTAACTTTTTATTCAAAAAAGACCCCAAAAGTATCTTGGAATGTCTTGAAATTGTACACAGTCATAGTCAAGCATGCCCTGAACAAGAATCCGTTGAATATATTTGCATATCTCTTGAAGAATATTTTTAATGAACTTTTGAAAATCAGGAAAGCGATCCATGCACTTGGACATTCCAAGTATGTTGGAATGTCTTGAAATTGTACTCAGTCATAGTCAACGACGCCCTGAACAAGAATCCGTTGAAAATATTTGCATATCGTTTAAGGAATATTTTTAAAGAATTTCTGAAAATCAGGAAAGCGATCCATGCACTTAGGCAGTGACTTAACTTTTTCGTCAAAAAAGACCCCAAAAGTATCTTGGAATGTCTTGAAATTGTACACAGTCATAGTCAAGAATGCCCTGAACAAGAATCCGTTGAATATATTTGCATATCTCTTGAAGAATATTTTTAATGAATTTTTGAAAATCCGGAAAGCGATCCATGCACTTGGACATTCCAAGTATGTTGGAATGTCTTGAAATTGTACTCGGTCATAGTCAAAGATGCCCTGAACAAGAATCCATTGAAAATATTTGCATATCTCTTAAGGAATATTTTTAATGAATTTTTGAAAATGATGAAAGTCTGTGCACTTAGGCAGTGACTTAACTTTTTATTCAAAAAAGACCCCAAAGGTATCTTGGAATGTCTTGAAATTGTACACAGTCATAGTCAAGCATGCCCTGAACAAGAATCCGTTGAATATATTTGCATATCTCTTGAAGAATATTTTTAATGAACTTTTGAAAATCAGGAAAGCGATCCATGCACTTGGACATTCCAAGTATGTTGGAATGTCTTGAAATTGTACTCAGTCATAGTCAACGACGCCCTGAACAAGAATCCGTTGAAAATATTTGCATATCGCTTAAGGAATATTTTTAATGAATTTTTGAAAATCAGGAAAGCGATCCATGCACTTAGGCAGTGACTTAACTTTTTTGTCAAAAAAGACCCCAAAAGTATCTTGGAATGTCTTGAAATTGTACACAGTCATAGTCAAGCATGCCCTGAACAAGAATCCGTTGAATATATTTGCATATCTCTTGAAGAATATTTTTAATGAATTTTTGAAAATCCGAAAAGCGATCCATGCACTTGGACATTCCAAGTATGTTGGAATGTCTTGAAATTGTACTCAGTCATAGTCAACGACGCCCTGAACAAGAATCAATTGAAAATATTTGCATATCTCTTAAGGAATATTTTTAATGAATTTTTGAAAATCAGGAAAGCGATCCATGCACTGAGGCAGTGACTTAACTTTTTTGTCAAAAAAGACCCCAAAAGTATCTTGGAATGTCTTGAAATTGTACACAGTCATAGTCAAGCATGCCCTGAACAAGAATCCGTTGAATATATTTGCATATCTCTTGAAGAATATTTTTAATGAATTTTTGAAAATCCGGAAAGCGATCCATGCACTTGGACATTCCAAGTATGTTGGAATGTCTTGAAATTGTACTCAGTCATAGTCAACGACGCCCTGAACAAGAATCCGTTGAAAATATTTGCATATCGTTTAAGGAATATTTTTAAAGAATTTCTGAAAATCAGGAAAGCGATCCATGCACTTAGGCAGTGACTTAACTTTTTCGTCAAAAAAGACCCCAAAAGTATCTTGGAATGTCTTGAAATTGTACACAGTCATAGTCAAGCATGCCCTGAACAAGAATCCGTTGAATATATTTGCATATCTCTTGAAGAATATTTTTAATGAATTTTTGAAAATCCGGAAAGCGATCCATGCACTTGGACATTCCAAGTATGTTGGAATGTCTTGAAATTGTACTCAGTCATAGTCAACAACGCCCTGAACAAGAATCCATTGAAAATATTTGCATATCGCTTAAGGAATATTTTTAATGAATTTTTGAAAATGAGGAAAGTCTGTGAACTTTGGCAGTGACTTAACTTTTTATTCAAAAAAGACCCCAAAAGTATCTTGGAATGTCTTGAAATTGTACACAGTCATAGTCAAGCATGCCCTGAACAAGAATCCGTTGAATATATTTGCATATCTCTTGAAGAATATTTTTAATGAACTTTTGAAAATCAGGAAAGCGATCCATGCACTTGGACATTCCAAGTATGTTGGAATGTTTTGAAATTGTACTCAGTCATAGTCAACGACGCCCTGAACAAGAATCCGTTGAAAATATTTGCATATCGCTTAAGGAATATTTTTAATGAATTTTTGAAAATCAGGAAAGCGATCCATGCACTTAGGCAGTGACTTAACTTTTTATTCAAAAAAGACCCCAAAAGTATCTTGGAATGTCTTGAAATTGTACACAGTCATAGTCAAGCATGCCCTGAACAAGAATCCGTTGAATATATTTGCATATCTCTTGAAGAATATTTTTAATGAATTTTTGAAAATCCGAAAAGCGATCCATGCACTTGGACATTCCAAGTATGTTGGAATGTCTTGAAATTGTACTCAGATATGTCAACGACGCCCTGAACAAGAATCAATTGAAAATATTTGCATATCTCTTAAGGAATATTTTTAATGAATTTTTGAAAATGATGAAAGTCTGTGCACTTAGGCAGTGACTTAATTTTTTATTCAAAAAAGACCCCAAAGGTATCTTGGAATGTCTTGAAATTGTACTCAGTCATAGTCAACGACGCCCTGAACAAGAATCCGTTGAAAATATTTGCATATCGCTTAAGGAATATTTTTAATGAATTTTTGAAAATCAGGAAAGCAATCCATGCACTTAGGCAGTGACTTAACTTTTTTGTCAAAAAAGACCCCAAAAGTATCTTGGAATGTCTTGAAATTGTACACAGTCATAGTCAAGCATGCCCTGAACAAGAATCCGTTGAATATATTTGCATATCTCTTGAAGAATATTTTTAATGAATTTTTGAAAATCCGAAAAGCGATCCATGCACTTGGACATTCCAAGTATGTTGGAATGTCTTGAAATTGTACTCAGTCATAGTCAACGACGCCCTGAACAAGAATCAATTGAAAATATTTGCATATCTCTTAAGGAATATTTTTAATGAATTTTTGAAAATGAGGAAAGTCTGTGCACTTCGGCAGTGACTTAACTTTTTATTCAAAAAAGACCCCAAAAGTATCTTGGAATGTCTTGAAATTGTACACAGTCATAGTCAAGCATGCCCTGAACAAGAATCCGTTGAATATATTTGCATATCTCTTGAAGAATATTTTTAATGAACTTTTGAAAATCAGGAAAGCGATCCATGCACTTGGACATTCCAAGTATGTTGGAATGTCTTGAAATTGTACTCAGTCATAGTCAACGACGCCCTGAACAAGAATCCGTTGAAAATATTTGCATATCGCTTAAGGAATATATTTAATGAATTTTTGAAAATCAGGAAAGCGATCCATGCACTTAGGCAGTGACTTAACTTTTTTGTCAAAAAAGACCCCAAAAGTATCTTGGAATGTCTTGAAATTGTACACAGTCATAGTCAAGCATGCCCTGAACAAGAATCAATTGAATATATTTGCATATCTCTTGAAGAATATTTTTAATGAATTTTTGAAAATCCGAAAAGCGATCCATGCACTTGGACATTCCAAGTATGTTGGAATGTCTTGAAATTGTACTCAGTCATAGTCAACGACGCCCTGAACAAGAATCAATTGAAAATATTTGCATATCTCTTAAGGAATATTTTTAATGAATTTTTGAAAATGATGAAAGTCTGTGCACTTAGGCAGTGACTTAATTTTTTATTCAAAAAAGACCCCAAAGGTATCTTGGAATGTCTTGAAATTGTACACAGTCATAGTCAAGCATGCCCTGAACAAGAATCCGTTGAATATATTTGCATATCTCTTGAAGAATATTTTTAATGAACTTTTGAAAATCAGGAAAGCGATCCATGCACTTGGACATTCCAAGTATGTTGGAATGTCTTGAAATTGTACTCAGTCATAGTCAACGACGCCCTGAACAAGAATCCGTTGAAAATATTTGCATATCGCTTAAGGAATATATTTAATGAATTTTTGAAAATCAGGAAAGCGATCCATGCACTTAGGCAGTGACTTAACTTTTTTGTCAAAAAAGACCCCAAAAGTATCTTGGAATGTCTTGAAATTGTACACAGTCATAGTCAAGCATGCCCTGAACAAGAATCAATTGAATATATTTGCATATCTCTTGAAGAATATTTTTAATGAATTTTTGAAAATCCGAAAAGCGATCCATGCACTTGGACATTCCAAGTATGTTGGAATGTCTTGAAATTGTACTCAGTCATAGTCAACGACGCCCTGAACAAGAATCAATTGAAAATATTTGCATATCTCTTAAGGAATATTTTTAATGAATTTTTGAAAATGATGAAAGTCTGTGCACTTAGGCAGTGACTTAACTTTTTATTCAAAAAAGACCCCAAAGGTATCTTGGAATGTCTTGAAATTGTACACAGTCATAGTCAAGCATGCCCTGAACAAGAATCCGTTGAATATATTTGCATATCTCTTGAAGAATATTTTTAATGAACTTTTGAAAATCAGGAAAGCGATCTATGCACTTGGACATTCCAAGTATGTTGGAATGTCTTGAAATTGTACTCAGTCATAGTCAACGACGCCCTGAACAAGAATCCGTTGAAAATATTTGCATATCGCTTAAGGAATATTTTTAATGAATTTTTGAAAATCAGGAAAGCGATCCATGCACTTAGGCAGTGACTTAACTTTTTTGTCAAAAAAGACCCCAAAAGTATCTTGGAATGTCTTGAAATTGTTCACAGTCATAGTCAAGCATGCCCTGAACAAGAATCCGTTGAATATATTTGCATATCTCTTGAAGAATATTTTTAATGAATTTTTGAAAATCCGAAAAGCGATCCATGCACTTGGACATTCCAAGTATGTTGGAATGTCTTGAAATTGTACTCAGTCATAGTCAACGACGCCCTGAACAAGAATCCGTTGAAAATATTTGCATATCGTTTAAGGAATTGTTTTTTAAGAATTTCTGAAAATCAGGAAAGCGATCCATGCACTTAGGCAGTGACTTAACTTTTTTGTCAAAAAAGACCCCAAAAGTATCTTGGAATGTCTTGAAATTGTACACAGTCATAGTCAAGCATGCCCTGAACAAGAATCCGTTGAATATATTTGCATATCTCTTGAAGAATATTTTTAATGAATTTTTGAAAATCAGGAAAGCGATCCATGCACTTGGACATTCCAAGTATGTTGGAATGTCTTGAAATTGTACTCAGTCATAGTCAACAACGCCCTGAACAAGAATCCATTGAAAATATTTGCATATCGCTTAAGGAATATTTTTAATGAATTTTTGAAAATCAGGAAAGCGATCCATGCACTTAGGCAGTGACTTAACTTTTTATTCAAAAAAGACCCCAAAACTATCTTGGAATGTCTTGAAATTGTACACAGTCATAGTCAAGCATGCCCTGAACAAGAATCCGTTGAATATATTTGCATATCTCTTGAAGAATCTTTTTAATGAACTTTTGAAAATCAGGAAAGCGATCCATGCACTTGGACATTCCAAGTATGTTGGAATGTCTTGAAATTGTACTCAGTCATAGTCAACGACGCCCTGAACAAGAATCCTTTGAAAATATTTGCATATCGCTTAAGGAATATTTTCAATGAATTTTTGAAAATCAGTAAAGCGATCCATGCACTTAGGCAGTGACTTAACTTTTTATTCAAAAAAGACCCCAAAAGTATCTTGGAATGTCTTGAAATTGTACACAGTCATAGTCAAGCATGCCCTGAACAAGAATCCGTTGAATATATTTGCATATCTCTTGAAGAATATTTTTAATGAACTTTTGAAAATCAGGAAATTGATCCATGCACTTGGACATTCCAAGTTTGTTGGAATGTCTTGAAATTGTACTCGGTCATAGTCAACGACGCCCTGAACAAGAATCCATTGAAAATATTTGCATATCTCTTAAGGAATATTTTTAATGAATTTTTGAAAATGATGAAAGTCTGTGCACTTATGCAGTGACTTAACTTTTTATTCAAAAAAGACCCCAAAAGTATCTTGGAATGTCTTGAAATTGTACACAGTCATAGTCAAGCATGCCCTGAACAAGAATCCGTTGAATATATTTGCATATCTCTTGAAGAATATTTTTAATGAACTTTTGAAAATCAGGAAAGCGATCCATGTACTTGGACATTCAAAGTATGTTGGAATGTCTTGAAATTGTACTCGGTCATAGTCAACGACGCCCTGAACAAGAATCCGTTGAAAATATTTGCATATCGCTTAAGGAATATTTTTAATGAATTTTTGAAAATCAGGAAAGCGATCCATGCACTTAGGCAGTGACTTAACTTTTTCGTCAAAAAAGACCCCAAAAGTATCTTGGAATGTCTTGAAATTGTACACAGTCATAGTCAAGCATGCCCTGAACAAGAATCCGTTGAATATATTTGCATATCTCTTGAAGAATATTTTTAATGAACTTTTGAAAATCAGGAAAGCGATCCATGTACTTGGACATTCAAAGTATGTTGGAATGTCTTGAAATTGTACTCGGTCATAGTCAACGACGCCCTGAACAAGAATCCGTTGAAAATATTTGCATATCGCTTAAGGAATATTTTTAATGAATTTTTGAAAATCAGGAAAGCGATCCATGCACTTAGGCAGTGACTTAACTTTTTCGTCAAAAAAGACCCCAAAAGTATCTTGGAATGTCTTGAAATTGTACACAGTCATAGTCAAGCATGCCCTGAACAAGAATCCGTTGAATATATTTGCATATCTCTTGAAGAATATTTTTAATGAATTTTTGAAAATCCGGAAAGCGATCCATGCACTTGGACATTCCTAGTATGTTGGAATGTCTTGAAATTGTACTCGGTCATAGTCAACGACGCCCTGAACAAGAATCCATTGAAAATATTTGCATATCTCTTAAGGAATATTTTTAATGAATTTTTGAAAATGATGAAAGTCTGTGCACTTAGGCAGTGACTTAACTTCTTATTCAAAAAAGACCCCAAAGGTATCTTGGAATGTCTTGAAATTGTACACAGTCATAGTCAAGCATGCCCTGAACAAGAATCCGTTGAATATATTTGCATATCTCTTGAAGAATATTTTTAATGAACTTTTGAAAATCAGGAAAGCGATCCATGCACTTGGACATTCCAATTATGTTGGAATGTCTTGAAATTGTACTCAGTCATAGTCAACGACGCCCTGAACAAGAATCCGTTGAAAATATTTGCATATCGCTTAAGGAATATTTTTAATGAATTTTTGAAAATCAGGAAAGCGATCCATGCACTTAGGCAGTGACTTAACTTTTTTGTCAAAAAAGACCCCAAAAGTATCTTGGAATGTCTTGAAATTGTACACAGTCATAGTCAAGCATGCCCTGAACAAGAATCCGTTGAATATATTTGCATATCTCTTGAAGAATATTTTTAATGAATTTTTGAAAATCCGAAAAGCGATCCATGCACTTGGACATTCCAAGTATGTTGGAATGTCTTGAAATTGTACTCAGTCATAGTCAACGACGCCCTGAACAAGAATCAATTGAAAATATTTGCATATCTCTTAAGGAATATTTTTAATGAATTTTTGAAAATGAGGAAAGTCTGTGCACTTCGGCAGTGACTTAACTTTTTATTCAAAAAAGACCCCAAAAGTATCTTGGAATGTCTTGAAATTGTACACAGTCATAGTCAAGCATGCCCTGAACAAGAATCCGTTGAATATATTTGCATATCTCTTGAAGAATATTTTTAATGAACTTTTGAAAATCAGAAAAGCGATCCATGCACTTGGACATTCCAAGTATGTTGGAATGTCTTGAAATTGTACTCAGTCATAGTCAACGACGCCCTGAACAAGAATCCGTTGAAAATATTTGCATATCGTTTAAGGAATATTTTTAAAGAATTTCTGAAAATCAGGAAAGCGATCCATGCACTTAGGCAGTGACTTAACTTTTTATTCAAAAAAGACCCCAAAAGTATCTTGGAATGTCTTGAAATTGTACACAGTCATAGTCAAGCATGCCCTGAACAAGAATCCGTTGAATATATTTGCATATCTCTTGAAGAATATTTTTAATGAACTTTTGAAAATCAGGAAATTGATCCATGCACTTGGACATTCCAAGTATGTTGGAATGTCTTGAAATTGTACTCAGTCATAGTCAACGACGCCCTGAACAAGAATCCGTTGAAAATATTTGCATATCGTTTAAGAAATATTTTTAAAGAATTTCTGAAAATCAGGAAAGCGATCCATGCACTTAGGCAGTGACTTAACTTTTTCGTCAAAAAAGACCCCAAAAGTATCTTGGAATGTCTTGAAATTGTACTCGGTCATAGTCAACGACGCCCTGAACAAGAATCCATTGAAAATATTTGCATATCTCTTAAGGAATATTTTTAATGAATTTTTGAAAATGATGAAAGTCTGTGCACTTAGGCAGTGACTTAACTTTTTATTCAAAAAAGACCCCAAAGGTATCTTGGAATGTCTTGAAATTGTACACAGTCATTGTCAAGCATGCCCTGAACAAGAATCCGTTGAATATATTTGCATATCTCTTGAAGAATATTTTTAATGAATTTTTGAAAATCCGAAAAGCGATCCATGCACTTGGACATTCCAAGTATGTTGGAATGTCTTGAAATTGTACTCAGTCATAGTCAACGACGCCCTGAACAAGAATCCGTTGAAAATATTTGCATATCGTTTAAGGAATATTTTTAAAGAATTTCTGAAAATCAGGAAAGCGATCCATGCACTTAGGCAGTGACTTAACTTTTTCGTCAAAAAAGACCCCAAAAGTATCTTGGAATGTCTTGAAATTGTACACAGTCATAGTCAAGAATGCCCTGAACAAGAATCCGTTGAATATATTTGCATATCTCTTGAAGAATATTTTTAATGAATTTTTGAAAATCCGGAAAGCGATCCATGCACTTGGACATTCCAAGTATGTTGGAATGTCTTGAAATTGTACTCGGTCATAGTCAACGACGCCCTGAACAAGAATCCATTGAAAATATTTGCATATCTCTTAAGGAATATTTTTAATGAATTTTTGAAAATGATGAAAGTCTGTGCACTTAGGCAGTGACTTAACTTTTTATTCAAAAAAGACCCCAAAGGTATCTTGGAATGTCTTGAAATTGTACACAGTCATAGTCAAGCATGCCCTGAACAAGAATCCGTTGAATATATTTGCATATCTCTTGAAGAATATTTTTAATGAACTTTTGAAAATCAGGAAAGCGATCCATGCACTTGGACATTCCAAGTATGTTGGAATGTCTTGAAATTGTACTCAGTCATAGTCAAAGACGCCCTGAACAAGAATCCGTTGAAAATATTTGCATATCGCTTAAGGAATATTTTTAATGAATTTTTGAAAATCAGGAAAGCGATCCATGCACTTAGGCAGTGACTTAACTTTTTATTCAAAAAAGACCCCAAAACTATCTTGGAATGTCTTGAAATTGTACACAGTCATAGTCAAGCATGCCCTGAACAAGAATCCGTTGAATATATTTGCATATCTCTTGAAGAATCTTTTTAATGAACTTTTGAAAATCAGGAAAGCGATCCATGCACTTGGACATTCCAAGTATGTTGGAATGTCTTGAAATTGTACTCAGTCATAGTCAACGACGCCCTGAACAAGAATCCTTTGAAAATATTTGCATATCGCTTAAGGAATATTTTCAATGAATTTTTGAAAATCAGGAAAGCGATCCATGCACTTAGGCAGTGACTTAACTTTTTATTCAAAAAAGACCCCAAAAGTATCTTGGAATGTCTTGAAATTGTACACAGTCATAGTCAAGCATGCCCTGAACAAGAATCCGTTGAATATATTTGCATATCTCTTGAAGAATATTTTTAATGAACTTTTGAAAATCAGGAAATTGATCCATGCACTTGGACATTCCAAGTTTGTTGGAATGTCTTGAAATTGTACTCGGTCATAGTCAACGACGCCCTGAACAAGAATCCATTGAAAATATTTGCATATCTCTTAAGGAATATTTTTAATGAATTTTTGAAAATGATGAAAGTCTGTGCACTTATGCAGTGACTTAACTTTTTATTCAAAAAAGACCCCAAAAGTATCTTGGAATGTCTTGAAATTGTACACAGTCATAGTCAAGCATGCCCTGAACAAGAATCCGTTGAATATATTTGCATATCTCTTGAAGAATATTTTTAATGAACTTTTGAAAATCAGGAAAGCGATCCATGTACTTGGACATTCAAAGTATGTTGGAATGTCTTGAAATTGTACTCGGTCATAGTCAACGACGCCCTGAACAAGAATCCGTTGAAAATATTTGCATATCGCTTAAGGAATATTTTTAATGAATTTTTGAAAATCAGGAAAGCGATCCATGCACTTAGGCAGTGACTTAACTTTTTCGTCAAAAAAGACCCCAAAAGTATCTTGGAATGTCTTGAAATTGTACACAGTCATAGTCAAGCATGCCCTGAACAAGAATCCGTTGAATATATTTGCATATCTCTTGAAGAATATTTTTAATGAACTTTTGAAAATCAGGAAAGCGATCCATGTACTTGGACATTCAAAGTATGTTGGAATGTCTTGAAATTGTACTCGGTCATAGTCAACGACGCCCTGAACAAGAATCCGTTGAAAATATTTGCATATCGCTTAAGGAATATTTTTAATGAATTTTTGAAAATCAGGAAAGCGATCCATGCACTTAGGCAGTGACTTAACTTTTTCGTCAAAAAAGACCCCAAAAGTATCTTGGAATGTCTTGAAATTGTACACAGTCATAGTCAAGCATGCCCTGAACAAGAATCCGTTGAATATATTTGCATATCTCTTGAAGAATATTTTTAATGAATTTTTGAAAATCCGGAAAGCGATCCATGCACTTGGACATTCCTAGTATGTTGGAATGTCTTGAAATTGTACTCGGTCATAGTCAACGACGCCCTGAACAAGAATCCATTGAAAATATTTGCATATCTCTTAAGGAATATTTTTAATGAATTTTTGAAAATGATGAAAGTCTGTGCACTTAGGCAGTGACTTAACTTCTTATTCAAAAAAGACCCCAAAGGTATCTTGGAATGTCTTGAAATTGTACACAGTCATAGTCAAGCATGCCCTGAACAAGAATCCGTTGAATATATTTGCATATCTCTTGAAGAATATTTTTAATGAACTTTTGAAAATCAGGAAAGCGATCCATGCACTTGGACATTCCAATTATGTTGGAATGTCTTGAAATTGTACTCAGTCATAGTCAACGACGCCCTGAACAAGAATCCGTTGAAAATATTTGCATATCGCTTAAGGAATATTTTTAATGAATTTTTGAAAATCAGGAAAGCGATCCATGCACTTAGGCAGTGACTTAACTTTTTTGTCAAAAAAGACCCCAAAAGTATCTTGGAATGTCTTGAAATTGTACACAGTCATAGTCAAGCATGCCCTGAACAAGAATCCGTTGAATATATTTGCATATCTCTTGAAGAATATTTTTAATGAATTTTTGAAAATCCGAAAAGCGATCCATGCACTTGGACATTCCAAGTATGTTGGAATGTCTTGAAATTGTACTCAGTCATAGTCAACGACGCCCTGAACAAGAATCAATTGAAAATATTTGCATATCTCTTAAGGAATATTTTTAATGAATTTTTGAAAATGAGGAAAGTCTGTGCACTTCGGCAGTGACTTAACTTTTTATTCAAAAAAGACCCCAAAAGTATCTTGGAATGTCTTGAAATTGTACACAGTCATAGTCAAGCATGCCCTGAACAAGAATCCGTTGAATATATTTGCATATCTCTTGAAGAATATTTTTAATGAACTTTTGAAAATCAGAAAAGCGATCCATGCACTTGGACATTCCAAGTATGTTGGAATGTCTTGAAATTGTACTCAGTCATAGTCAACGACGCCCTGAACAAGAATCCGTTGAAAATATTTGCATATCGTTTAAGGAATATTTTTAAAGAATTTCTGAAAATCAGGAAAGCGATCCATGCACTTAGGCAGTGACTTAACTTTTTATTCAAAAAAGACCCCAAAAGTATCTTGGAATGTCTTGAAATTGTACACAGTCATAGTCAAGCATGCCCTGAACAAGAATCCGTTGAATATATTTGCATATCTCTTGAAGAATATTTTTAATGAACTTTTGAAAATCAGGAAATTGATCCATGCACTTGGACATTCCAAGTATGTTGGAATGTCTTGAAATTGTACTCAGTCATAGTCAACGACGCCCTGAACAAGAATCCGTTGAAAATATTTGCATATCGTTTAAGAAATATTTTTAAAGAATTTCTGAAAATCAGGAAAGCGATCCATGCACTTAGGCAGTGACTTAACTTTTTCGTCAAAAAAGACCCCAAAAGTATCTTGGAATGTCTTGAAATTGTACTCGGTCATAGTCAACGACGCCCTGAACAAGAATCCATTGAAAATATTTGCATATCTCTTAAGGAATATTTTTAATGAATTTTTGAAAATGATGAAAGTCTGTGCACTTAGGCAGTGACTTAACTTTTTATTCAAAAAAGACCCCAAAGGTATCTTGGAATGTCTTGAAACTGTACACAGTCATAGTCAAGCATGCCCTGAACAAGAATCCGTTGAATATATTTGCATATCTCTTGAAGAATATTTTTAATGAACTTTTGAAAATCAGGAAAGCGATCCATGCACTTGGACATTCCAAGTATGTTGGAATGTCTTGAAATTGTACTCAGTCATAGTCAACGACGCCCTGAACAAGAATCCGTTGAAAATATTTGCATATCGCTTAAGGAATATTTTTAATGAATTTTTGAAAATCAGGAAAGCGATCCATGCACTTAGGCAGTGACTTAACTTTTTTGTCAAAAAAGACCCCAAAAGTATCTTGGAATGTCTTGAAATGGTACACAGTCATAGTCAAGCATGCCCTGAACAAGAATCCGTTGAATATATTTGCATATCTCTTGAAGAATATTTTAAATGAATTTTTGAAAATCCGAAAAGCGATCCATGCACTTGGACATTCCAAGTATGTTGGAATGTCTTGAAATTGTACTCAGTCATAGTCAACGACGCCCTGAACAAGAATCAATTGAAAATATTTGCATATCTCTTAAGGAATATTTTTAATGAATTTTTGAAAATGAGGAAAGTCTGTGCACTTAGGCAGTGACTTAACTTTTTATTCAAAAAAGACCCCAAAAGTATCTTGGAATGTCTTGAAATTGTCCACAGTCATAGTCAAGCATGCCCTGAACAAGAATCCGTTGAATATATTTGCATATCTCTTGAAGAATATTTTTAATGAACTTTTGAAAATCAGGAAAGCGATCCATGCACTTGGACATTCCAAGTATGTTGGAATGTCTTGAAATTGTACTCAGTCATAGTCAACGACGCCCTGAACAAGAATCCGTTGAAAATATTTGCATATCGTTTAAGGAATATTTTTAAAGAATTTCTGAAAATCAGGAAAGCGATCCATGCACTTAGGCAGTGACTTAACTTTTTCGTCAAAAAAGACCCCAAAAGTATCTTGGAATGTCTTGAAATTGTACACAGTCATAGTCAAGAATGCCCAAGAATCCGTTGAATATATTTGCATATCTCTTGAAGAATATTTTTAATGAATTTTTGAAAATCCGGAAAGCGATCCATGCACTTGGACATTCCAAGTATGTTGGAATGTCTTGAAATTGTACTCGGTCATAGTCAACGACGCCCTGAACAAGAATCCATTGAAAATATTTGCATATCTCTTAAGGAATATTTTTAATGAATTTTTGAAAATGATGAAAGTCTGTGCACTTAGGCAGTGACTTAACTTTTTATTCAAAAAAGACCCCAAAGGTATCTTGGAATGTCTTGAAATTGTACACAGTCATAGTCAAGCATGCCCTGAACAAGAATCCGTTGAATATATTTGCATATCTCTTGAAGAATATTTTTAATGAACTTTTGAAAATCAGGAAAGCGATCCATGCACTTGGACATTCCAAGTATGTTGGAATGTCTTGAAATTGTACTCAGTCATAGTCAAGACGCCCTGAACAAGAATCCGTTGAAAATATTTGCATATCGCTTAAGGAATATTTTTAATGAATTTTTGAAAATCAGGAAAGCGATCCATGCACTTAGGCAGTGACTTAACTTTTTTGTCAAAAAAGACCCCAAAAGTATCTTGGAATGTCTTGAAATTGTACACAGTCATAGTCAAGCATGCCCTGAACAAGAATCCGTTGAATATATTTGCATATCTCTTGAAGAATATTTTTAATGAATTTTTGAAAATCCGAAAAGCGATCCATGCACTTGGACATTCCAAGTATGTTGGAATGTCTTGAAATTGTACTCAGTCATAGTCAACGACGCCCTGAACAAGAATCCGTTGAAAATATTTGCATTTCCCTTAAGGAATATTTTTAATGATTTTTTGAAAATCAGGAAAGCGATCCATGCACTTAGGCAGTGACTTAACTTTTTTGTCAAAAAAGACCCCAAAAGTATCTTGGAATGTCTTGAAATTGTACACAGTCATAGTCAAGCATGCCCTGAACAAGAATCCGTTGAATATATTTGCATATCTCTTGAAGAATATTTTTAATGAACTTTTGAAAATCAGGAAAGCGATCCATGCACTTGGACATTCAAAGTATGTTGGAATGTCTTGAAATTGTACTTAGTCATAGTCAACGACGCCCCGAACAAGAATCCGTTGAAAATATTTGCATATCGCTTAAGGAATATTTTTAATGAATTTTTGAAAATCAGGAAAGCGATCCATGCACTTAGGCAGTGACTTAACTTTTTCATCAAAAAAGAACCCAAAAGTATCTTGGAATGTCTTGAAATTGTACACAGTCATAGTCAAGCATGCCCTGAACAAGAATCCGTTGAATATATTTGCATATCTCTTGAAGAATATTTTTAATGAATTTTTGAAAATCCAGAAAGCGATCCATGCACTTGGACATGCCAAGTATGTTGGAATGTCTTGAAATTGTACTCAGTCATAGTCAACGACGCCCTGAACAAGAATCCATTGAAAATATTTGCATATCGCTTAAGGAATATTTTTAATGAATTTTTGAAAATGAGGAAAGTCTGTGCACTTAGGCAGTGACTTAACTTTTTCGTCAAAAAAGACCCCAAAAGTATCTTGGAATGTCTTGAAATTGTACACAGTCATAGTCAAGCATGCCCTGAACAAGAATCCGTTGAATATATTTGCATATCTCTTGAAGAATATTTTTAATGAACTTTTGAAAATCAGGAAAGCGATCCATGCACTTGGACATTCAAAGTATGTTGGAATGTCTTGAAATTGTACTCAGTCATAGTCAACGACGCCCTGAACAAGAATCCGTTGAAAATATTTGCATATCGCTTAAGGAATATTTTTAATGAATTTTTGAAAATCAGGAAAGCGATCCATGCACTTTTAGGCAGTGACTTAACTTTTTATTCAAAAAAGACCCCAAAAGTATCTTGGAATGTCTTGAAATTGTACACAGTCATAGTCAAGCATGCCCTGAACAAGAATCCGTTGAATATATTAGCATATCTCTTGAAGAATATTTTTAATGAACTTTTGAAAATCAGGAAAGCGATCCATGCACTTGGACATTCCAAGTATGTTGGAATGTCTTGAAATTGTACTCAGTCATAGTCAACGACGCCCTGAACAAGAATCCGTTGAAAATATTTGCATATCGCTTAAGGAATATTTTTTTAATGAATTTTTGAAAATCAGGAAAGCGATCCATGCACTTAGGCAGTGACTTAACTTTTTATTCAAAAAAGACCCCAAAAGTATCTTGGAATGTCTTGAAATTGTACACAGTCATAGTCAAGCATGCCCTGAACAAGAATCCGTTGAATATATTTGCATATCTCTTGAAGAATATTTTTAATGAACTTTTGAAAATCAGGAAAGCGATCCATGCACTTGGACATTCCAAGTATGTTGGAATGTCTTGAAATTGTACTCAGTCATAGTCAACGACGCCCTGAACAAGAATCCGTTGAAAATATTTGCATATCGCTTAAGGAATATTTTTAATGAATTTTTGAAAATCAGGAAAGCGATCCATGCACTTAGGCAGTGACTTAACTTTTTATTCAAAAAAGACCCCAAAAGTATCTTGGAATGTCTTGAAATTGTACACAGTCATAGTCAAGCATGCCCTGAACAAGAATCCGTTGAATATATTTGCATATCTCTTGAAGAATATTTTTAATGAACTTTTGAAAATCAGGAAATTGATCCATGCACTTGGACATTCCAAGTATGTTGGAATGTCTTGAAATTGTACTCGGTCATAGTCAACGACGCCCTGAACAAGAATCCATTGAAAATATTTGCATATCTCTTAAGGAATATTTTTAATGAATTTTTGAAAATGAGGAAAGTCTGTGCACTTAGGCAGTGACTTAACTTTTTATTCAAAAAAGACCCCAAAAGTATCTTGGAATGTCTTGAAATTGTACACAGTCATAGTCAAGCATGCCCTGAACAAGAATCCGTTGAATATATTTGCATATCTCTTGAAGAATATTTTTAATGAACTTTTGAAAATCAGGAAAGCGATCCATGCACTTGGACATTCCAAGTATGTTGGAATGTCTTGAAATTGTACTCAGTCATAGTCAACAACGCCCTGAACAAGAATCCGTTGAAAATATTTGCATATCGCTTAAGAAATATTTTTAATGAATTTTTGAAAATCAGGAAAGCGATCCATGCACTTAGGCAGTGACTTAACTTTTTATTCAAAAAAGACCCCAAAAGTATCTTGGAATGTCTTGAAATTGTACACAGTCATAGTCAAGCATGCCCTGAACAAGAATCCGTTGAATATATTTGCATATCTCTTGAAGAATATTTTTAATGAACTTTTGAAAATCAGGAAAGCGATCCATGCACTTGGAGAAATTGTACTCAGTCATAGTCAACGACGCCCTGAACAAGAATCCGTTGAAAATATTTGCATATCGCTTAAGGAATATTTTTAATGAATTTTTGAAAATCAGGAAAGCGATCCATGCACTTAGGCAGTGACTTAACTTTTTATTCAAAAAAGACCCCAAAAGTATCTTGGAATGTCTTGAAATTGTACACAGTCATAGTCAAGCATGCCCTGAACAAGAATCCGTTGAATATATTTGCATATCTCTTGAAGAATATTTTTAATGAACTTTTGAAAATCAGGAAATTGATCCATGCACTTGGACATTCCAAGTATGTTGGAATGTCTTGAAATTGTACTCGGTCATAGTCAACAACGCCCTGAACAAGAATCCATTGAAAATATTTGCATATCTCTTAAGGAATATTTTTAATGAATTTTTGAAAATGATGAAAGTCTGTGCACTTAGGCAGTGACTTAACTTTTTATTCAAAAAAGACCCCAAAAGTATCTTGGAATGTCTTGAAATTGTACACAGTCATAGTCAAGCATGCCCTGAACAAGAATCCGTTGAATATATTTGCATATCTCTTGAAGAATATTTTTAATGAACTTTTGAAAATCCGGAAAGCGATCCATGTACTTGGACATTCCAAGTATGTTGGAATGTCTTGAAATTGTACTCAGTCATAGTCAACAACGCCCTGAACAAGAATCCATTGAAAATATTTGCATATCGCTTAAGGAATATTTTTAATGAATTTTTGAAAATCAGGAAAGCGATCCATGCACTTAGGCAGTGACTTAACTTTTTATTCAAAAAAGACCCCAAAAGTATCTTGGAATGTCTTGAAATTGTACACAGTCATAGTCAAGCATGCCCTGAACAAGAATCCGTTGAATATATTTGCATATCTCTTGAAGAATATTTTTAATGAACTTTTGAAAATCAGGAAAGCGATCCATGCACTTGGACATTCCAAGTATGTTGGAATGTCTTGAAATTGTACTCGGTCATAGTCAACGACGCCCTGAACAAGAATCCGTTGAAAATGTTTGCATATCGCTTAAGGAATATTTTTAATGAATTTTTGAAAATCAGGAAAGCGATCCATGCACTTAGGCAGTGACTTAACTTTTTATTCAAAAAAGACCCAAAAAGTATCTTGGAATGTCTTGAAATTGTACACAGTCATAGTCAAGCATGCCCTGAACAAGAATCCGTTGAATATATTTGCATATCTCTTGAAGAATATTTTTAATGAACTTTTGAAAATCAGGAAAGCGATCCATGCACTTGGACATTCCAAGTATGTTGGAATGTCTTGAAATTGTACTCAGTCATAGTCAACGACGCCCTGAACAAGAATCCGTTGAAAATATTTGCATATCGCTTAAGGAATATTTTTTTAATGAATTTTTGAAAATCAGGAAAGCGATCCATGCACTTAGGCAGTGACTTAACTTTTTCGTCAAAAAAGACCCCAAAAGTATCTTGGAATGTCTTGAAATTGTACACAGTCATAGTCAAGCATGCCCTGAACAAGAATCCGTTGAATATATTTGCATATCGCTTAAGGAATATTTTTAATGAATTTTTGAAAATCAGGAAAGCGATCCATGCACTTGGACATTCCAAGTATGTTGGAATGTCTTGAAATTGTACTCAGTCATAGTCAACGACGCCCTGAACAAGAATCCGTTGAAAATATTTGCATATCGCTTAAGGAATATTTTTAATGAATTTTTGAAAATCAGGAAAGCGATCCATGCACTTAGGCAGTGACTTAACTTTTTCGTCAAAAAAGACCCCAAAAGTATCTTGGAATGTCTTGAAATTGTACACAGTCATGGTCAAGCATGCCCTGAACAAGAATCCGTTGAATATATTTGCATATCTCTTGAAGAATATTTTTAATGAACTTTTGAAAATCAGGAAAGCGATCCATGCACTTGGACATTCCAAGTATGTTGGAATGTCTTGAAATTGTACTCAGTCATAGTCAACGACGCCCTGAACAAGAATCCGTTGAAAATATTTGCATATCGCTTAAGGAATATTTTTAATGAATTTTTGAAAATCAGGAAAGCGATCCATGCACTTAGGCAGTGACTTAACTTTTTATTCAAAAAAGACCCCAAAAGTATCTTGGAATGTCTTGAAATTGTACACAGTCATAGTCAAGCATGCCCTGAACAAGAATCCGTTGAATATATTTGCATATCTCTTGAAGAATATTTTTAATGAACTTTTGAAAATCAGGAAATTGATCCATGCACTTGGACATTCCAAGTATGTTGGAATGTCTTGAAATTGTACTCGGTCATAGTCAACGACGCCCTGAACAAGAATCCATTGAAAATATTTGCATATCTCTTAAGGAATATTTTTAATGAATTTTTGAAAATGATGAAAGTCTGTGCACTTAGGCAGTGACTTAACTTTTTATTCAAAAAAGACCCCAAAAGTATCTTGGAATGTCTTGAAATTGTACACAGTCATAGTCAAGCATGCCCTGAACAAGAATCCGTTGAATATATTTGCATATCTCTTGAAGAATATTTTTAATGAACTTTTGAAAATCAGGAAAGCGATCCATGCACTTGGACATTCCAAGTATGTTGGAATGTCTTGAAATTGTACTCAGTCATAGTCAACAACGCCCTGAACAAGAATCCATTGAAAATATTTGCATATCGCTTAAGGAATATTTTTAATGAATTTTTGAAAATCAGGAAAGCGATCCATGCACTGAGGCAGTGACTTAACTTTTTCGTCAAAAAAGACCCCAAAAGTATCTTGGAATATCTTGAAATTGTACACAGTCATAGTCAAGCATGCCCTGAACAAGAATCCGTTGAATATATTTGCATATCTCTTGAAGAATATTTTTAATGAATTTTTGAAAATCCGGAAAGCGATCCATGCACTTGGACATTCCAAGTATGTTGGAATGTCTTGAAATTGTACTCGGTCATAGTCAACGACGCCCTGAACAAGAATCCATTGAAAATATTTGCATATCTCTTAAGGAATATTTTTAATGAATTTTTGAAAATGATGAAAGTCTGTGCACTTAGGCAGTGACTTAACTTTTTATTCAAAAAAGACCCCAAAGGTATCTTGAAATGTCTTGAAATTGTACACAGTCATAGTCAAGCATGCCCTGAACAAGAATCCGTTGAATATATTTGCATATCTCTTGAAGAATATTTTTAATGAACTTTTGAAAATCAGGAAAGCGATCCATGCACTTGGACATTCAAAGTATGTTGGAATGTCTTGAAATTGTACTCAGTCATAGTCAACGACGCCCTGAACAAGAATCCGTTGAAAATATTTGCATATCGCTTAAGGAATATTTTTAATGAATTTTTGAAAATCAGGAAAGCGATCCATGCACTTAGGCAGTGACTTAACTTTTTATTCAAAAAAGACCCCAAAAGTATCTTGGAATGTCTTGAAATTGTACACAGTCATAGTCAAGCATGCCCTGAACAAGAATCCGTTGAATATATTTGCATATCTCTTGAAGAATATTTTTAATGAACTTTTGAAAATCAGGAAAGCGATCCATGCACTTGGACATTCCAAGTATGTTGGAATGTCTTGAAATTGTACTCAGTCATAGTCAACGACGCCCTGAACAAGAATCCGTTGAAAATATTTGCATATCGCTTAAGGAATATTTTTTTAATGAATTTTTGAAAATCAGGAAAGCGATCCATGCACTTAGGCAGTGACTTAACTTTTTCGTCAAAAAAGACCCCAAAAGTATCTTGGAATGTCTTGAAATTGTACACAGTCATAGTCAAGCATGCCCTGAACAAGAATCCGTTGAATATATTTGCATATCGCTTAAGGAATATTTTTAATGAACTTTTGAAAATCAGGAAAGCGATCCATGCACTTGGACATTCCAAGTATGTTGGAATGTCTTGAAATTGTACTCAGTCATAGTCAACAACGCCCTGAACAAGAATCCATTGAAAATATTTGCATATCGCTTAAGGAATAGTTTTAATGAATTTTTGAAAATCAGGAAAGCGATCCATGCACTTAGGCAGTGACTTAACTTTTTCGTCAAAAAAGACCCCAAAAGTATCTTGGAATGTCTTGAAATTGTACACAGTCATAGTCAAGCATGCCCTGAACAAGAATCCGTTGAATATATTTGCATATCTCTTGAAGAATATTTTTAATGAATTTTTGAAAATCAGGAAAGCGATCCATGCACTTGGACATTCCAAGTATGTTGGAATGTCTTGAAATTGTACTCAGTCATAGTCAACAACGCCCTGAACAAGAATCCATTGAAAATATTTGCATATCGCATAAGGAATATTTTTAATGAATTTTTGAAAATCAGGAAAGCGATCCATGCACTTAGGCAGTGACTTAACTTTTTATTCAAAAAAGACCCCAAAAGTATCTTGGAATGTCTTGAAATTGTACACAGTCATAGTCAAGCATGCCCTGAACAAGAATCCGTTGAATATATTTGCATATCTCTTGAAGAATATTTTTAATGAACTTTTGAAAATCAGGAAAGCGATCCATGCACTTGGACATTCCAAGTATGTTGGAATGTCTTGAAATTGTACACAGTCATAGTCAAGCATGCCCTGAACAAGAATCCGTTGAATATATTTGCATATCTCTTGAAGAATATTTTTAATGAACTTTTGAAAATCAGGAAAGTCTTCCATGCACTTGGACATTCCAAGTATGTTGGAATGTCTTGAAATTGTACTCAGTCATAGTCAACAACGCCCTGAACAAGAATCCATTGAAAATATTTGCATATCGCTTAAGGAATATTTTTAATGAATTTTTGAAAATCAGGAAAGCGATCCATGCACTTAGGCAGTGACTTAACTTTTTCGTCAAAAAAGACCCCAAAAGTATCTTGGAATGTCTTGAAATTGTACACAGTCATAGTCAAGCATGCCCTGAACAAGAATCCGTTGAATATATTTGCATATCTCTTGAAGAATATTTTTAATGAATTTTTGAAAATCCGGAAAGCGATCCATGCACTTGGACATTCCAAGTATGTTGGAAAGTCTTGAAATTGTACTCGGTCATAGTCAACGACGCCCTGAACAAGAATCCATTGAAAATATTTGCATATCTCTTAAGGAATATTTTTAATGAATTTTTGAAAATGATGAAAGTCTGTGCACTTAGGCAGTGACTTAACTTTTTATTCAAAAAAGACCCCAAAAGTATCTTGGAATGTCTTGAAATTGTACACAGTCATAGTCAAGCATGCCCTGAACAAGAATCCGTTGAATATATTTGCATATCTCTTGAAGAATATTTTTAATGAATTTTTGAAAATCCGGAAAGCGATCCATGCACTTGGACATTCCAAGTATGTTGGAATGTCTTGAAATTGTACTCGGTCATAGTCAACGACGCCCTGAACAAGAATCCATTGAAAATATTTGCATATCTCTTAAGGAATATTTTTAATGAATTTTTGAAAATGATGAAAGTCTGTGCACTTAGGCAGTGACTTAACTTTTTATTCAAAAAACACCCCAAAGGTATCTTGGAATGTCTTGAAATTGTACACAGTCATAGTCAAGCATGCCCTGAACAAGAATCCGTTGAATATATTTGCATATCTCTTGAAGAATATTTTTAATGAACTTTTGAAAATCAGGAAAGCGATCCATGCACTTGGACATTCAAAGTATGTTGGAATGTCTTGAAATTGTACTCAGTCATAGTCAACGACGCCCTGAACAAGAATCCGTTGAAAATATTTGCATATCGCTTAAGGAATATTTTTAATGAATTTTTGAAAATCAGGAAAGCGATCCATGCACTTAGGCAGTGACTTAACTTTTTATTCAAAAAAGACCCCAAAAGTATCTTGGAATGTCTTGAAATTGTACACAGTCATAGTCAAGCATGCCCTGAACAAGAATCCGTTGAATATATTTGCATATCTCTTGAAGAATATTTTTAATGAACTTTTGAAAATCAGGAAAGCGATCCATGCACTTGGACATTCCAAGTATGTTGGAATGTCTTGAAATTGTACTCAGTCATAGTCAACGACGCCCTGAACAAGAATCCGTTGAAAATATTTGCATATCGCTTAAGGAATATTTTTTTAATGAATTTTTGAAAATCAGGAAAGCGATCCATGCACTTAGGCAGTGACTTAACTTTTTCGTCAAAAAAGACCCCAAAAGTATCTTGGAATGTCTTGAAATTGTACACAGTCATAGTCAAGCATGCCCTGAACAAGAATCCGTTGAATATATTTGCATATCTCTTGAAGAATATTTTTAATGAACTTTTGAAAATCAGGAAATTGATCCATGCACTTGGACATTCCAAGTATGTTGGAATGTCTTGAAATTGTACTCGGTCATAGTCAACGACGCCCTGAACAAGAATCCATTGAAAATATTTGCATATCTCTTAAGGAATATTTTTAATGAATTTTTGAAAATGATGAAAGTCTGTGCACTTAGGCAGTGACTTAACTTTTTATTCAAAAAAGACCCCAAAGGTATCTTGGAATGTCTTGAAATTGTACACAGTCATAGTCAAGCATGCCCTGAACAAGAATCCGTTGAATATATTTGCATATCTCTTGAAGAATATTTTTAATGAACTTTTGAAAATCAGGAAAGCGATCCATGCACTTGGACATTCCAAGTATGTTGGAATGTCTTGAAATTGTACTCATTCATAGTCAACGACGCCCTGAACAAGAATCCGTTGAAAATATTTGCATATCGCTTAAGGAATATTTCTAATGAATTTTTGAAAATCAGGAAAGCGATCCATGCACTTAGGCAGTGACTTAACTTTTTTGTCAAAAAAGACCCCAAAAGTATCTTGGAATGTCTTGAAATTGTACACAGTCATAGTCAAGCATGCCCTGAACAAGAATCCGTTGAAAATATTTGCATATCGCTTAAGGAATATTTCTAATGAATTTTTGAAAATCAGGAAAGCGATCCATGCACTTAGGCAGTGACTTAACTTTTTTGTCAAAAAAGACCCCAAAAGTATCTTGGAATGTCTTGAAATTGTACACAGTCATAGTCAAGCATGCCCTGAACAACAATCCGTTGAATATATTTGCATATCTCTTGAAGAATATTTTTAATGAACTTTTGAAAATCAGGAAAGCGATCCATGCACTTGGACATTCAAAGTATGTTGGAATGTCTTGAAATTGTACTCAGTCATAGTCAACGACGCCCTGAACAAGAATCCGTTGAAAATATTTGCATATCGCTTAAGGAATATTTCTAATGAATTTTTGAAAATCAGGAAAGCGATCCATGCACTTAGGCAGTGACTTAACTTTTTTGTCAAAAAAGACCCCAAAAGTATCTTGGAATGTCTTGAAATTGTACACAGTCATAGTCAAGCATGCCCTGAACAAGAATCCGTTGAATATATTTGCATATCTCTTGAAGAATATTTTTAATGAATTTTTGAAAATCCGAAAAGCGATCCATGCACTTGGACATTCCAAGTATGTTGGAATGTCTTGAAATTGTACTCAGTCATAGTCAACGACGCCCTGAACAAGAATCAATTGAAAATATTTGCATATCTCTTAAGGAATATTTTTAATGAATTTTTGAAAATGAGGAAAGTCTGTGCACTTAGGCAGTGACTTAACTTTTTATTCAAAAAAGACCCCAAAAGTATCTTGGAATGTCTTGAAATTGTACACAGTCATAGTCAAGCATGCCCTGAACAAGAATCCGTTGAATATATTTGCATATCTCTTGAAGAATATTTTTAATGAACTTTTGAAAATCAGGAAAGCGATCCATGCACTTGGACATTCCAAGTATGTTGGAATGTCTTGAAATTGTACTCAGTCATAGTCAACGACGCCCTGAACAAGAATCCGTTGAAAATATTTGCATATCGTTTAAGGAATATTTTTAAAGAATTTCTGAAAATCAGGAAAGCGATCCATGCACTTAGGCAGTGACTTAACTTTTTCGTCAAAAAAGACCCCAAAAGTATCTTGGAATGTCTTGAAATTGTACACAGTCATAGTCAAGAATGCCCTGAACAAGAATCCGTTGAATATATTTGCATATCTCTTGAAGAATATTTTTAATGAATTTTTGAAAATCCGGAAAGCGATCCATGCACTTGGACATTCCAAGTTTGTTGGAATGTCTTGAAATTGTACTCGGTCATAGTCAACGACGCCCTGAACAAGAATCCATTGAAAATATTTGCATATCTCTTAAGGAATATTTTTAATGAATTTTTGAAAATGATGAAAGTCTGTGCACTTCGGCAGTGACTTAACTTTTTATTCAAAAAAGACCCCAAAGGTATCTTGGAATGTCTTGAAATTGTACACAGTCATAGTCAAGCATGTCCTGAACAAGAATCCGTTGAATATATTTGCATATCTCTTGAAGAATATTTTTAATGAACTTTTGAAAATCAGGAAAGCGATCCATGCACTTGGATATTCCAAGTATGTTGGAATGTCTTGAAATTGTACTCAGTCATAGTCAACGACGCCCTGAACAAGAATCCGTTGAAAATATTTGCATATCGCTTAAGGAATATTTCTAATGAATTTTTGAAAATCAGGAAAGCGATCCATGCACTTAGGCAGTGACTTAACTTTTTTGTCAAAAAAGACCCCAAAAGTATCTTGGAATGTCTTGAAATTGTACACAGTCATAGTCAAGCATGCCCTGAACAAGAATCCGTTGAATATATTTGCATATCTCTTGAAGAATATTTTTAATGAATTTTTGAAAATCCGAAAAGCGATCCATGCACTTGGACATTCCAAGTATGTTGGAATGTCTTGAAATTGTACTCAGTCATAGTCAACGACGCCCTGAACAAGAATCAATTGAAAATATTTGCATATCTCTTAAGGAATATTTTTAATGAATTTTTGAAAATGAGGAAAGTCTGTGCACTTAGGCAGTGACTTAACTTTTTATTCAAAAAAGACCCCAAAAGTATCTTGGAATGTCTTGAAATTGTACACAGTCATAGTCAAGCATGCCCTGAACAAGAATCCGTTGAATATATTTGCATATCTCTTGAAGAATATTTTTAATGAACTTTTGAAAATCAGGAAAGCGATCCATGCACTTGGACATTCCAAGTATGTTGGAATGTCTTGAAATTGTACTCAGTCATAGTCAACGACGCCCTGAACAAGAATCCGTTGAAAATATTTGCATATCGTTTAAGGAATATTTTTAAAGAATTTCTGAAAATCAGGAAAGCGATCCATGCACTTAGGCAGTGACTTAACTTTTTCGTCAAAAAAGACCCCAAAAGTATCTTGGAATGTCTTGAAATTGTACACAGTCATAGTCAAGCATGCCCTGAACAAGAATCCGTTGAATATATTTGCATATCTCTTGAAGAATATTTTTAATGAATTTTTGAAAATCCGGAAAGCGATCCACGCACTTGGACATTCCAAGTATGTTGGAATGTCTTGAAATTGTACTCGGTCATAGTCAACGACGCCCTGAACAAGAATCCATTGAAAATATTTGCATATCTCTTAAGGAATATTTTTAATGAATTTTTGAAAATGATGAAAGTCTGTGCACTTAGGCAGTGACTTAACTTTTTATCCAAAAAAGACCCCAAAGGTATCTTGGAATGTCTTGAAATTGTACACAGTCATAGTCAAGCATGCCCTGAACAAGAATCCGTTGAATATATTTGCATATCTCTTGAAGAATATTTTTAATGAACTTTTGAAAATCAGGAAAGCGATCCATGCACTTGGACATTCCAAGTATGTTGGAATGTTTTGAAATTGTACACAGTCATAGTCAAGCATGCCCTGAACAAGAATCCGTTGAATATATTTGCATATCGCTTAAGGAATATTTTTAATGAATTTTTGAAAATCAGGAAAGCGATCCATGCACTGAGGCAGTGACTTAACTTTTTTGTCAAAAAAGACCCCAAAAGTATCTTGGAATGTCTTGAAATTGTACACAGTCATAGTCAAGCATGCCCTGAACAAGAAACCGTTGAATATATTTGCATATCTCTTGAAGAATATTTTTAATGAATTTTTGAAAATCCGAAAAGCGATCCATGCACTTGGACATTCCAAGTATGTTGGAATGTTTTGAAATTGTACACAGTCATAGTCAAGCATGCCCTGAACAAGAATCCGTTGAATATATTTGCATATCGCTTAAGGAATATTTTTAATGAATTTTTGAAAATCAGGAAAGCGATCCATGCACTTAGGCAGTGACTTAACTTTTTCGTCAAAAAAGACCCCAAAAGTATCTTGGAATGTCTTGAAATTGTACACAGTCATAGTCAAGCATGCCCTGAACAAGAATCCGTTGAATATATTTGCATATCTCTTGAAGAATATTTTTAATGAATTTTTGAAAATCCGGAAAGCTATCCATGCACTTGGACATTCCAAGTAAGTTTGAATGTCTTGAAATTGTACTCAGTCATAGTCAACAACGCCCTGAACAAGAATCTATTGAAAATATTTGCATATCTCTTAAGGAATATTTTTAATGAATTTTTGAAAATGAGGAATTTCTGTGCACTTAGGCAGTGACTTAACTTTTTATTCAAAAAAGACCCCAAAAGTATCTTGGAATGTCTTGAAATTGTACACAGTCATAGTCAAGCATGCCCTGAACAAGAATCCGTTGAATATATTTGCATATCTCTTGAAGAATATTTTTAATGAACTTTTGAAAATCAGGAAAGCGATCCATGTACTTGGACATTCAAAGTATGTTGGAATGTCTTGAAATTGTACTCGGTCACAGTCAACGACGCCCTGAACAAGAATCCGTTGAAAATATTTGCATATCGCTTAAGGAATATTTTTAATGAATTTTTGAAAATCAGGAAAGCGATCCATGCACTTAGGCAGTGACTTAACTTTTTCGTCAAAAAAGACCCCAAAAGTATCTTGGAATGTCTTGAAATTGTACACAGTCATAGTCAAGCATGCCCTGAACAAGAATCCGTTGAATATATTTGCATATCTCTTGAAGAATATTTTTAATGAACTTTTGAAAATCAGGAAAGCGATCCATGCACTTGGACATTCCAAGTATGTTGGAATGTCTTGAAATTGTACTCAGTCATAGTCAACGACGCCCTGAACAAGAATCCGTAGAAAATATTTGCATATCGCTTAAGGAATATTTTTAATGAATTTTTGAAAATCAGGAAAGCGATCCATGCACTTAGGCAGTGACTTAACTTTTTCGTCAAAAAAGACCCCAAAAGTATCTTGGAATGTCTTGAAATTGTACACAGTCATAGTCAAGCATGCCCTGAACAAGAATCCGTTGAATATATTTGCATATCTCTTGAAGAATATTTTTAATGAATTTTTGAAAATCCGAAAAGCGATCCATGCACTTGGACATTCCAAGTATGTTGGAATGTCTTGAAATTGTACTCAGTCATAGTCAACGATGCTCTGAACAAGAATCAATTGAAAATATTTGCATATCTCTTAAGGAATATTTTTAATGAATTTTTGAAAATGAGGAAAGTCTGTGCACTTAGGCAGTGACTTAACTTTTTATTCAAAAAAGACCCCAAAAGTATCTTGGAATGTCTTGAAATTGTACACAGTCATAGTCAAGCATGCCCTGAACAAGAATCCGTTGAATATATTTGCATATCTCTTGAAGAATATTTTTAATGAACTTTTGAAAATCAGGAAAGCGATCCATGTACTTGGACATTCAAAGTATGTTGGAATGTCTTGAAATTGTACTCGGTCATAGTCAACGACGCCCTGAACAAGAATCCGTTGAAAATATTTGCATATCGCTTAAGGAATATTTTTAATGAATTTTTGAAAATCAGGAAAGCGATCCATGCACTTAGGCAGTGACTTAACTTTTTCGTCAAAAAAGACCCCAAAAGTATCTTGGAATGTCTTGAAATTGTACACAGTCATAGTCAAGCATGCCCTGAACAAGAATCCGTTGAATAAATTTGTATATCTCTTGAAGAATATTTTTAATGAATTTTTGAAAATCCGGAAAGCGATCCATGCACTTGGACATTCCAAGTATGTTGGAATGTCTTGAAATTGTACTCGGTCATAGTCAACGACGCCCTGAACAAGAATCCATTGAAAATATTTGCATATCTCTTAAGGAATATTTTTAATGAATTTTTGAAAATGATGAAAGTCTGTGCACTTAGGCAGTGACTTAACTTTTTATTCAAAAAAGACCCCAAAGGTATCTTGGAATGTCTTGAAATTGTACACAGTCATAGTCAAGCATGCCCTGAACAAGAATCCGTTGAATATATTTGCATATCTCTTGAAGAATATTTTTAATGAACTTTTGAAAATCAGGAAAGCGATCCATGCACTTGGACATTCCAAGTATGTTGGAATGTCTTGAAATTGTACTCAGTCATAGTCAACGACGCCCTGAACAAGAATCCGTTGAAAATATTTGCATATCGTTTAAGGAATATTTTTAAAGAATTTCTGAAAATCAGGAAAGCGATCCATGCACTTAGGCAGTGACTAAACTTTTTTGTCAAAAAAGACCCCAAAAGTATCTTGGAATGTCTTGAAATTGTACACAGTCATAGTCAAGCATGCCCTGAACAAGAATATGTTGAATATATTTGCATATCTCTTGAAGAATATTTTTAATGAATTTTTGAAAATCCGAAAAGCGATCCATGCACTTGGACATTCCAAGTATGTTGGAATGTCTTGAAATTGTACTCAGTCATAGTCAACGACGCCCTGAACAAGAATCAATTGAAAATATTTGCATATCTCTTAAGGAATATTTTTAATGAATTTTTGAAAATGAGGAAAGTCTGTGCACTTAGGCAGTGACTTAACTTTTTATTCAAAAAAGACCCCAAAAGTATCTTGGAATGTCTTGAAATTGTACACAGTCATAGTCAAGCATGCCCTGAACAAGAATCCGTTGAATATATTTGCATATCTCTTGAAGAATATTTTTAATGAACTTTTGAAAATCAGGAAAGCGATCCATGCACTTGGACATTCCAAGTATGTTGGAATGTCTTGAAATTGTACTCAGTCATAGTCAACGACGCCCTGAACAAGAATCCGTTGAAAATATTTGCATATCGTTTAAGGAATATTTTTAAAGAATTTCTGAAAATCAGGAAAGCGATCCATGCACTTAGGCAGTGACTTAACTTTTTCGTCAAAAAAGACCCCAAAAGTATCTTGGAATGTCTTGAAATTGTACACAGTCATAGTCAAGAATGCCCTGAACAAGAATCCGTTGAATATATTTGCATATCTCTTGAAGAATATTTTTAATGAATTTTTGAAAATCCGGAAAGCGATCCATGCACTTGGACATTCCAAGTATGTTGGAATGTCTTGAAATTGTACTCGGTCATAGTCAACGACGCCCTGAACAAGAATCCATTGAAAATATTTGCATATCTCTTAAGGAATATTTTTAATGAATTTTTGAAAATGATGAAAGTCTGTGCACTTAGGCAGTGACTTAACTTTTTATTCAAAAAAGACCCCAAAGGTATCTTGGAATGTCTTGAAATTGTACACAGTCATAGTCAAGCATGCCCTGAACAAGAATCCGTTGAATATATTTGCATATCTCTTGAAGAATATTTTTAATGAACTTTTGAAAATCAGGAAAGCGATCCATGCACTTGGACATTCCAAGTATGTTGGAATGTCTTGAAATTGTACTCAGTCATAGTCAACGACGCCCTGAACAAGAATCCGTTGAAAATATTTGCATATCGCTTAAGGAATATTTCTAATGAATTTTTGAAAATCAGGAAAGCGATCCATGCACTTAGGCAGTGACTTAACTTTTTTGTCAAAAAAGACCCCAAAAGTATCTTGGAATGTCTTGAAATTGTACACAGTCATAGTCAAGCATGCCCTGAACAAGAATCCGTTGAATATATTTGCATATCTCTTGAAGAATATTTTTAATGAATTTTTGAAAATCCGAAAAGCGATCCATGCACTTGGACATTCCAAGTATGTTGGAATGTCTTGAAATTGTACTCAGTCATAGTCAACGACGCCCTGAACAAGAATCAATTGAAAATATTTGCATATCTCTTAAGGAATATTTTTAATGAATTTTTGAAAATGAGGAAAGTCTGTGCACTTAGGCAGTGACTTAACTTTTTATTCAAAAAAGACCCCAAAAGTATCTTGGAATGTCTTGAAATTGTACACAGTCATAGTCAAGCATGCCCTGAACAAGAATCCGTTGAATATATTTGCATATCTCTTGAAGAATATTTTTAATGAACTTTTGAAAATCAGGAAAGCGATCCATGCACTTGGACATTCCAAGTATGTTGGAATGTCTTGAAATTGTACTCAGTCATAGTCAACGACGCCCTGAACAAGAATCCGTTGAAAATATTTGCATATCGTTTAAGGAATATTTTTAAAGAATTTCTGAAAATCAGGAAAGCGATCCATGCACTTAGGCAGTGACTTAACTTTTTCGTCAAAAAAGACCCCAAAAGTATCTTGGAATGTCTTGAAATTGTACACAGTCATAGTCAAGAATGCCCTGAACAAGAATCCGTTGAATATATTTGCATATCCCTTGAAGAATATTTTTAATGAATTTTTGAAAATCCGGAAAGCGATCCATGCACTTGGACATTCCAAGTATGTTGGAATGTCTTGAAATTGTACTCGGTCATAGTCAACGACGCCCTGAACAAGAATCCATTGAAAATATTTGCATATCTCTTAAGGAATATTTTTAATGAATTTTTGAAAATGATGAAAGTCTGTGGACTTAGGCAGTGACTTAACTTTTTATTCAAAAAAGACCCCAAAGGTATCTTGGAATGTCTTGAAATTGTACACAGTCATAGTCAAGCATTCCCTGAACAAGAATCCGTTGAATATATTTGCATATCTCTTGAAGAATATTTTTAATGAACTTTTGAAAATCAGGAAAGCGATCCATGCACTTGGACATTCCAAGTATGTTGGAATGTCTTGAAATTGTACTCAGTCATAGTCAACGACGCCCTGAACAAGAATCCGTTGAAAATATTTGCATATCGCTTAAGGAATATTTTTAATGAATTTTTGAAAATCAGGAAAGCGATCCATGCACTTAGGCAGTGACTTAACTTTTTTGTCAAAAAAGACCCCAAAAGTATCTTGGAATGTCTTGAAATTGTACACAGTCATAGTCAAGCATGCCCTGAACAAGAATCCGTTGAATATATTTGCATATCTCTTGAAGAATATTTTTAATGAATTTTTGAAAATCCGAAAAGCGATCCATGCACTTGGACATTCCAAGTATGTTGGAATGTCTTGAAATTGTACTCAGTCATAGTCAACGACGCCCTGAACAAGAATCAATTGAAAATATTTGCATATCTCTTAAGGAATATTTTTAATGAATTTTTGAAAATGAGGAAAGTCTGTGCAGTTAGGCAGTGACTTAACTTTTTTGTCAAAAAAGACCCCAAAAGTATCTTGGAATGTCTTGAAATTGTACACAGTCATAGTCAAGCATGCCCTGAACAAGAATCCGTTGAATATATTTGCATATCTCTTGAAGAATATTTTTAATGAATTTTTGAAAATCCGAAAAGCGATCCATGCACTTGGACATTCCAAGTATGTTGGAATGTCTTGAAATTGTACTCGGTCATAGTCAACGACGCCCTGAACAAGAATCAATTGAAAATATTTGCATATCTCTTAAGGAATATTTTTAATGAATTTTTGAAAATGAGGAAAGTCTGTGCACTTAGGCAGTGACTTAACTTTTTATTCAAAAAAGACCCCAAAAGTATCTTGGAATGTCTTGAAATTGTACACAGTCATAGTCAAGCATGCCCTGAACAAGAATCCGTTGAATATATTTGCATATCTCTTGAAGAATATTTTTAATGAACTTTTGAAAATCAGGAAAGCGATCCATGCACTTGGACATTCCAAGTATGTTGGAATGTCTTGAAATTGTACTCAGTCATAGTCAACGACGCCCTGAACAAGAATCCGTTGAAAATATTTGCATATCGTTTAAGGAATATTTTTAAAGAATTTCTGAAAATCAGGAAAGCGATCCATGCACTTAGGCAGTGACTTAACTTTTTCGTCAAAAAAGACCCCAAAAGTATCTTGGAATGTCTTGAAATTGTACACAGTCATAGTCAAGCATGCCCTGAACAAGAATCCGTTGAATATATTTGCATATCTCTTGAAGAATATTTTTAATGAATTTTTGAAAATCCGGAAAGCGATCCACGCACTTGGACATTCCAAGTATGTTGGAATGTCTTGAAATTGTACTCAGTCATAGTCAACGACGCCCTGAACAAGAATCCGTTGAAAATATTTGCATATCGCTTAAGGAATATTTTTAATGAATTTTTGAAAATCAGGAAAGCGATCCATGCACTTAGGCAGTGACTTAACTTTTTTGTCAAAAAAGACCCCAAAAGTATCTTGGAATGTCTTGAAATTGTACACAGTCATAGTCAAGCATGCCCTGAACAAGAATCCGTTGAATATATTTGCATATCTCTTGAAGAATATTTTTAATGAATTTTTGAAAATCCGAAAAGCGATCCATGCACTTGGACATTCCAAGTATGTTGGAATGTCTTGAAATTGTACTCAGTCATAGTCAACGACGCCCTGAACAAGAATCAATTGAAAATATTTGCATATCTCTTAAGGAATATTTTTAATGAATTTTTGAAAATGAGGAAAGTCTGTGCAGTTAGGCAGTGACTTAACTTTTTTGTCAAAAAAGACCCCAAAAGTATCTTGGAATGTCTTGAAATTGTACACAGTCATAGTCAAGCATGCCCTGAACAAGAATCCGTTGAATATATTTGCATATCTCTTGAAGAATATTTTTAATGAATTTTTGAAAATCCGAAAAGCGATCCATGCACTTGGACATTCCAAGTATGTTGGAATGTCTTGAAATTGTACTCGGTCATAGTCAACGACGCCCTGAACAAGAATCAATTGAAAATATTTGCATATCTCTTAAGGAATATTTTTAATGAATTTTTGAAAATGAGGAAAGTCTGTGCACTTAGGCAGTGACTTAACTTTTTATTCAAAAAAGACCCCAAAAGTATCTTGGAATGTCTTGAAATTGTACACAGTCATAGTCAAGCATGCCCTGAACAAGAATCCGTTGAATATATTTGCATATCTCTTGAAGAATATTTTTAATGAACTTTTGAAAATCAGGAAAGCGATCCATGCACTTGGACATTCCAAGTATGTTGGAATGTCTTGAAATTGTACTCAGTCATAGTCAACGACGCCCTGAACAAGAATCCGTTGAAAATATTTGCATATCGTTTAAGGAATATTTTTAAAGAATTTCTGAAAATCAGGAAAGCGATCCATGCACTTAGGCAGTGACTTAACTTTTTCGTCAAAAAAGACCCCAAAAGTATCTTGGAATGTCTTGAAATTGTACACAGTCATAGTCAAGCATGCCCTGAACAAGAATCCGTTGAATATATTTGCATATCTCTTGAAGAATATTTTTAATGAATTTTTGAAAATCCGGAAAGCGATCCACGCACTTGGACATTCCAAGTATGTTGGAATGTCTTGAAATTGTACTCGGTCATAGTCAACGACGCCCTGAACAAGAATCCATTGAAAATATTTGCATATCTCTTAAGGAATATTTTTAATGAATTTTTGAAAATGATGAAAGTCTGTGCACTTAGGCAGTGACTTAACTTTTTATCCAAAAAAGACCCCAAAGGTATCTTGGAATGTCTTGAAATTGTACACAGTCATAGTCAAGCATGCCCTGAACAAGAATCCGTTGAATATATTTGCATATCTCTTGAAGAATATTTTTAATGAACTTTTGAAAATCAGGAAAGCGATCCATGCACTTGGACATTCCAAGTATGTTGGAATGTTTTGAAATTGTACACAGTCATAGTCAAGCATGCCCTGAACAAGAATCCGTTGAATATATTTGCATATCGCTTAAGGAATATTTTTAATGAATTTTTGAAAATCAGGAAAGCGATCCATGCACTGAGGCAGTGACTTAACTTTTTTGTCAAAAAAGACCCCAAAAGTATCTTGGAATGTCTTGAAATTGTACACAGTCATAGTCAAGCATGCCCTGAACAAGAAACCGTTGAATATATTTGCATATCTCTTGAAGAATATTTTTAATGAATTTTTGAAAATCCGAAAAGCGATCCATGCACTTGGACATTCCAAGTATGTTGGAATGTTTTGAAATTGTACACAGTCATAGTCAAGCATGCCCTGAACAAGAATCCGTTGAATATATTTGCATATCGCTTAAGGAATATTTTTAATGAATTTTTGAAAATCAGGAAAGCGATCCATGCACTTAGGCAGTGACTTAACTTTTTCGTCAAAAAAGACCCCAAAAGTATCTTGGAATGTCTTGAAATTGTACACAGTCATAGTCAAGCATGCCCTGAACAAGAATCCGTTGAATATATTTGCATATCTCTTGAAGAATATTTTTAATGAATTTTTGAAAATCCGGAAAGCTATCCATGCACTTGGACATTCCAAGTAAGTTGGAATGTCTTGAAATTGTACTCAGTCATAGTCAACAACGCCCTGAACAAGAATCTATTGAAAATATTTGCATATCTCTTAAGGAATATTTTTAATGAATTTTTGAAAATGAGGAATTTCTGTGCACTTAGGCAGTGACTTAACTTTTTATTCAAAAAAGACCCCAAAAGTATCTTGGAATGTCTTGAAATTGTACACAGTCATAGTCAAGCATGCCCTGAACAAGAATCCGTTGAATATATTTGCATATCTCTTGAAGAATATTTTTAATGAACTTTTGAAAATCAGGAAAGCGATCCATGTACTTGGACATTCAAAGTATGTTGGAATGTCTTGAAATTGTACTCGGTCACAGTCAACGACGCCCTGAACAAGAATCCGTTGAAAATATTTGCATATCGCTTAAGGAATATTTTTAATGAATTTTTGAAAATCAGGAAAGCGATCCATGCACTTAGGCAGTGACTTAACTTTTTCGTCAAAAAAGACCCCAAAAGTATCTTGGAATGTCTTGAAATTGTACACAGTCATAGTCAAGCATGCCCTGAACAAGAATCCGTTGAATATATTTGCATATCTCTTGAAGAATATTTTTAATGAACTTTTGAAAATCAGGAAAGCGATCCATGCACTTGGACATTCCAAGTATGTTGGAATGTCTTGAAATTGTACTCAGTCATAGTCAACGACGCCCTGAACAAGAATCCGTAGAAAATATTTGCATATCGCTTAAGGAATATTTTTAATGAATTTTTGAAAATCAGGAAAGCGATCCATGCACTTAGGCAGTGACTTAACTTTTTCGTCAAAAAAGACCCCAAAAGTATCTTGGAATGTCTTGAAATTGTACACAGTCATAGTCAAGCATGCCCTGAACAAGAATCCGTTGAATATATTTGCATATCTCTTGAAGAATATTTTTAATGAATTTTTGAAAATCCGAAAAGCGATCCATGCACTTGGACATTCCAAGTATGTTGGAATGTCTTGAAATTGTACTCAGTCATAGTCAACGATGCTCTGAACAAGAATCAATTGAAAATATTTGCATATCTCTTAAGGAATATTTTTAATGAATTTTTGAAAATGAGGAAAGTCTGTGCACTTAGGCAGTGACTTAACTTTTTATTCAAAAAAGACCCCAAAAGTATCTTGGAATGTCTTGAAATTGTACACAGTCATAGTCAAGCATGCCCTGAACAAGAATCCGTTGAATATATTTGCATATCTCTTGAAGAATATTTTTAATGAACTTTTGAAAATCAGGAAAGCGATCCATGTACTTGGACATTCAAAGTATGTTGGAATGTCTTGAAATTGTACTCGGTCATAGTCAACGACGCCCTGAACAAGAATCCGTTGAAAATATTTGCATATCGCTTAAGGAATATTTTTAATGAATTTTTGAAAATCAGGAAAGCGATCCATGCACTTAGGCAGTGACTTAACTTTTTCGTCAAAAAAGACCCCAAAAGTATCTTGGAATGTCTTGAAATTGTACACAGTCATAGTTAAGCATGCCCTGAACAAGAATCCGTTGAATAAATTTGTATATCTCTTGAAGAATATTTTTAATGAATTTTTGAAAATCCGGAAAGCGATCCATGCACTTGGACATTCCAAGTATGTTGGAATGTCTTGAAATTGTACTCGGTCATAGTCAACGACGCCCTGAACAAGAATCCATTGAAAATATTTGCATGTCTCTTAAGGAATATTTTTAATGAATTTTTGAAAATGATGAAAGTCTGTGCACTTAGGCAGTGACTTAACTTTTTATTCAAAAAAGACCCCAAAGGTATCTTGGAATGTCTTGAAATTGTACACAGTCATAGTCAAGCATGCCCTGAACAAGAATCCGTTGAATATATTTGCATATCTCTTGAAGAATATTTTTAATGAACTTTTGAAAATCAGGAAAGCGATCCATGCACTTGGACATTCCAAGTATGTTGGAATGTCTTGAAATTGTACTCAGTCATAGTCAACGACGCCCTGAACAAGAATCCGTTGAAAATATTTGCATATCGTTTAAGGAATATTTTTAAAGAATTTCTGAAAATCAGGAAAGCGATCCATGCACTTAGGCAGTGACTAAACTTTTTTGTCAAAAAAGACCCCAAAAGTATCTTGGAATGTCTTGAAATTGTACACAGTCATAGTCAAGCATGCCCTGAACAAGAATATGTTGAATATATTTGCATATCTCTTGAAGAATATTTTTAATGAATTTTTGAAAATCCGAAAAGCGATCCATGCACTTGGACATTCCAAGTATGTTGGAATGTCTTGAAATTGTACTCAGTCATAGTCAACGACGCCCTGAACAAGAATCAATTGAAAATATTTGCATATCTCTTAAGGAATATTTTTAATGAATTTTTGAAAATGAGGAAAGTCTGTGCACTTAGGCAGTGACTTAACTTTTTAATCAAAAAAGACCCCAAAAGTATCTTGGAATGTCTTGAAATTGTACACAGTCATAGTCAAGCATGCCCTGAACAAGAATCCGTTGAATATATTTGCATATCTCTTGAAGAATATTTTTAATGAACTTTTGAAAATCAGGAAAGCGATCCATGCACTTGGACATTCCAAGTATGTTGGAATGTCTTGAAATTGTACTCAGTCATAGTCAACGACGCCCTGAACAAGAATCCGTTGAAAATATTTGCATATCGTTTAAGGAATATTTTTAAAGAATTTCTGAAAATCAGGAAAGCGATCCATGCACTTAGGCAGTGACTTAACTTTTTCGTCAAAAAAGACCCCAAAAGTATCTTGGAATGTCTTGAAATTGTACACAGTCATAGTCAAGAATGCCCTGAACAAGAATCCGTTGAATATATTTGCATATCTCTTGAAGAATATTTTTAATGAATTTTTGAAAATCCGGAAAGCGATCCATGCACTTGGACATTCCAAGTATGTTGGAATGTCTTGAAATTGTACTCGGTCATAGTCAACGACGCCCTGAACAAGAATCCATTGAAAATATTTGCATATCTCTTAAGGAATATTTTTAATGAATTTTTGAAAATGATGAAAGTCTGTGCACTTAGGCAGTGACTTAACTTTTTATTCAAAAAAGACCCCAAAGGTATCTTGGAATGTCTTGAAATTGTACACAGTCATAGTCAAGCATGCCCTGAACAAGAATCCGTTGAATATATTTGCATATCTCTTGAAGAATATTTTTAATGAACTTTTGAAAATCAGGAAAGCGATCCATGCACTTGGACATTCCAAGTATGTTGGAATGTCTTGAAATTGTACTCAGTCATAGTCAACGACGCCCTGAACAAGAATCCGTTGAAAATATTTGCATATCGCTTAAGGAATATTTCTAATGAATTTTTGAAAATCAGGAAAGCGATCCATGCACTTAGGCAGTGACTTAACTTTTTTGTCAAAAAAGACCCCAAAAGTATCTTGGAATGTCTTGAAATTGTACACAGTCATAGTCAAGCATGCCCTGAACAAGAATCCGTTGAATATATTTGCATATCTCTTGAAGAATATTTTTAATGAACTTTTGAAAATCAGGAAAGCGATCCATGCACTTGGACATTCCAAGTATGTTGGAATGTCTTGAAATTGTACTCAGTCATAGTCAACGACGCCCTGAACAAGAATCCGTTGAAAATATTTGCATATCGTTTAAGGAATATTTTTAAAGAATTTCTGAAAATCAGGAAAGCGATCCATGCACTTAGGCAGTGACTTAACTTTTTCGTCAAAAAAGACCCCAAAAGTATCTTGGAATGTCTTGAAATTGTACACAGTCATAGTCAAGAATGCCCTGAACAAGAATCCGTTGAATATATTTGCATATCTCTTGAAGAATATTTTTAATGAATTTTTGAAAATCCGGAAAGCGATCCATGCACTTGGACATTCCAAGTATGTTGGAATGTCTTGAAATTGTACTCGGTCATAGTCAACGACGCCCTGAACAAGAATCCATTGAAAATATTTGCATATCTCTTAAGGAATATTTTTAATGAATTTTTGAAAATGATGAAAGTCTGTGCACTTAGGCAGTGACTTAACTTTTTATTCAAAAAAGACCCCAAAGGTATCTTGGAATGTCTTGAAATTGTACACAGTCATAGTCAAGCATGCCCTGAACAAGAATCCGTTGAATATATTTGCATATCTCTTGAAGAATATTTTTAATGAACTTTTGAAAATCAGGAAAGCGATCCATGCACTTGGACATTCCAAGTATGTTGGAATGTCTTGAAATTGTACTCAGTCATAGTCAACGACGCCCTGAACAAGAATCCGTTGAAAATATTTGCATATCGCTTAAGGAATATTTCTAATGAATTTTTGAAAATCAGGAAAGCGATCCATGCACTTAGGCAGTGACTTAACTTTTTTGTCAAAAAAGACCCCAAAAGTATCTTGGAATGTCTTGAAATTGTACACAGTCATAGTCAAGCATGCCCTGAACAAGAATCCGTTGAATATATTTGCATATCTCTTGAAGAATATTTTTAATGAATTTTTGAAAATCCGAAAAGCGATCCATGCACTTGGACATTCCAAGTATGTTGGAATGTCTTGAAATTGTACTCAGTCATAGTCAACGACGCCCTGAACAAGAATCAATTGAAAATATTTGCATATCTCTTAAGGAATATTTTTAATGAATTTTTGAAAATGAGGAAAGTCTGTGCACTTAGGCAGTGACTTAACTTTTTATTCAAAAAAGACCCCAAAAGTATCTTGGAATGTCTTGAAATTGTACACAGTCATAGTCAAGCATGCCCTGAACAAGAATCCGTTGAATATATTTGCATATCTCTTGAAGAATATTTTTAATGAACTTTTGAAAATCAGGAAAGCGATCCATGCACTTGGACATTCCAAGTATGTTGGAATGTCTTGAAATTGTACTCAGTCATAGTCAACGACGCCCTGAACAAGAATCCGTTGAAAATATTTGCATATCGTTTAAGGAATATTTTTAAAGAATTTCTGAAAATCAGGAAAGCGATCCATGCACTTAGGCAGTGACTTAACTTTTTCGTCAAAAAAGACCCCAAAAGTATCTTGGAATGTCTTGAAATTGTACACAGTCATAGTCAAGAATGCCCTGAACAAGAATCCGTTGAATATATTTGCATATCCCTTGAAGAATATTTTTAATGAATTTTTGAAAATCCGGAAAGCGATCCATGCACTTGGACATTCCAAGTATGTTGGAATGTCTTGAAATTGTACTCGGTCATAGTCAACGACGCCCTGAACAAGAATCCATTGAAAATATTTGCATATCTCTTAAGGAATATTTTTAATGAATTTTTGAAAATGATGAAAGTCTGTGGACTTAGGCAGTGACTTAACTTTTTATTCAAAAAAGACCCCAAAGGTATCTTGGAATGTCTTGAAATTGTACACAGTCATAGTCAAGCATTCCCTGAACAAGAATCCGTTGAATATATTTGCATATCTCTTGAAGAATATTTTTAATGAACTTTTGAAAATCAGGAAAGCGATCCATGCACTTGGACATTCCAAGTATGTTGGAATGTCTTGAAATTGTACTCAGTCATAGTCAACGACGCCCTGAACAAGAATCCGTTGAAAATATTTGCATATCGCTTAAGGAATATTTTTAATGAATTTTTGAAAATCAGGAAAGCGATCCATGCACTTAGGCAGTGACTTAACTTTTTTGTCAAAAAAGACCCCAAAAGTATCTTGGAATGTCTTGAAATTGTACACAGTCATAGTCAAGCATGCCCTGAACAAGAATCCGTTGAATATATTTGCATATCTCTTGAAGAATATTTTTAATGAATTTTTGAAAATCCGAAAAGCGATCCATGCACTTGGACATTCCAAGTATGTTGGAATGTCTTGAAATTGTACTCAGTCATAGTCAACGACGCCCTGAACAAGAATCAATTGAAAATATTTGCATATCTCTTAAGGAATATTTTTAATGAATTTTTGAAAATGAGGAAAGTCTGTGCAGTTAGGCAGTGACTTAACTTTTTTGTCAAAAAAGACCCCAAAAGTATCTTGGAATGTCTTGAAATTGTACACAGTCATAGTCAAGCATGCCCTGAACAAGAATCCGTTGAATATATTTGCATATCTCTTGAAGAATATTTTTAATGAATTTTTGAAAATCCGAAAAGCGATCCATGCACTTGGACATTCCAAGTATGTTGGAATGTCTTGAAATTGTACTCGGTCATAGTCAACGACGCCCTGAACAAGAATCAATTGAAAATATTTGCATATCTCTTAAGGAATATTTTTAATGAATTTTTGAAAATGAGGAAAGTCTGTGCACTTAGGCAGTGACTTAACTTTTTATTCAAAAAAGACCCCAAAAGTATCTTGGAATGTCTTGAAATTGTACACAGTCATAGTCAAGCATGCCCTGAACAAGAATCCGTTGAATATATTTGCATATCTCTTGAAGAATATTTTTAATGAACTTTTGAAAATCAGGAAAGCGATCCATGCACTTGGACATTCCAAGTATGTTGGAATGTCTTGAAATTGTACTCAGTCATAGTCAACGACGCCCTGAACAAGAATCCGTTGAAAATATTTGCATATTGTTTAAGGAATATTTTTAAAGAATTTCTGAAAATCAGGAAAGCGATCCATGCACTTAGGCAGTGACTTAACTTTTTCGTCAAAAAAGACCCCAAAAGTATCTTGGAATGTCTTGAAATTGTACACAGTCATAGTCAAGAATGCCCTGAACAAGAATCCGTTGAATATATTTGCATATCCCTTGAAGAATATTTTTAATGAATTTTTGAAAATCCGGAAAGCGATCCATGCACTTGGACATTCCAAGTATGTTGGAATGTCTTGAAATTGTACTCGGTCATAGTCAACGACGCCCTGAACAAGAATCCATTGAAAATATTTGCATATCTCTTAAGGAATATTTTTAATGAATTTTTGAAAATGATGAAAGTCTGTGGACTTAGGCAGTGACTTAACTTTTTATTCAAAAAAGACCCCAAAGGTATCTTGGAATGTCTTGAAATTGTACACAGTCATAGTCAAGCATTCCCTGAACAAGAATCCGTTGAATATATTTGCATATCTCTTGAAGAATATTTTTAATGAACTTTTGAAAATCAGGAAAGCGATCCATGCACTTGGACATTCCAAGTATGTTGGAATGTCTTGAAATTGTACTCAGTCATAGTCAACGACGCCCTGAACAAGAATCCGTTGAAAATATTTGCATATCGCTTAAGGAATATTTTTAATGAATTTTTGAAAATCAGGAAAGCGATCCATGCACTTAGGCAGTGACTTAACTTTTTTGTCAAAAAAGACCCCAAAAGTATCTTGGAATGTCTTGAAATTGTACACAGTCATAGTCAAGCATGCCCTGAACAAGAATCCGTTGAATATATTTGCATATCTCTTGAAGAATATTTTTAATGAATTTTTGAAAATCCGAAAAGCGATCCATGCACTTGGACATTCCAAGTATGTTGGAATGTCTTGAAATTGTACTCAGTCATAGTCAACGACGCCCTGAACAAGAATCAATTGAAAATATTTGCATATCTCTTAAGGAATATTTTTAATGAATTTTTGAAAATGAGGAAAGTCTGTGCACTTAGGCAGTGACTTAACTTTTTATTCAAAAAAGACCCCAAAAGTATCTTGGAATGTCTTGAAATTGTACACAGTCATAGTCAAGCATGCCCTGAACAAGAATCCGTTGAATATTTTTGCATATCTCTTGAAGAATATTTTTAATGAACTTTTGAAAATCAGGAAAGCGATCCATGCACTTGGACATTCCAAGTATGTTGGAATGTCTTGAAATTGTACTCAGTCATAGTCAACGACGCCCTGAACAAGAATCCGTTGAAAATATTTGCATATCTCTTAAGGAATATTTTTAATGAATTTTTGAAAATGAGGAAAGTCTGTGCACTTAGGCAGTGACTTAACTTTTTATTCAAAAAAGACCCCAAAAGTATCTTGGAATGTCTTGAAATTGTACACAGTCATAGTCAAGCATGCCCTGAACAAGAATCCGTTGAATATATTTGCATATCTCTTGAAGAATATTTTTAATGAACTTTTGAAAATCAGGAAAGCGATCCATGCACTTGGACATTCCAAGTATGTTGGAATGTCTTGAAATTGTACTCAGTCATAGTCAACGACGCCCTGAACAAGAATCCGTTGAAAATATTTGCATATCGTTTAAGGAATATTTTTAAAGAATTTCTGAAAATCAGGAAAGCGATCCATGCACTTAGGCAGTGACTTAACTTTTTCTTCAAAAAAGACCCCAAAAGTATCTTGGAATGTCTTGAAATTGTACACAGTCATAGTCAAGCATGCCCTGAACAAGAATCCGTTGAATATATTTGCATATCTCTTGAAGAATATTTTTAATGAACTTTTGAAAATCAGGAAAGCGATCCATGTACTTGGACATTCCAAGTATGTTGGAATGTCTTGAAATTGTACTCAGTCATAGTCAACGACGCCCTGAACAAGAATCCGTTGAAAATATTTGCATATCGCTTAAGGAATATTTTTAATGAATTTTTGAAAATCAGGAAAGCAATCCATGCACTTAGGCAGTGACTTAACTTTTTTGTCAAAAAAGACCCCAAAAGTATCTTGGAATGTCTTGAAATTGTACACAGTCATAGTCAAGCATGCCCTGAACAAGAATCCGTTGAATATATTTGCATATCTCTTGAAGAATATTTTTAATGAATTTTTGAAAATCCGAAAAGCGATCCATGCACTTGGACATTCCAAGTATGTTGGAATGTCTTGAAATTGTACTCAGTCATAGTCAACGACGCCCTGAACAAGAATCAATTGAAAATATTTGCATATCTCTTAAGGAATATTTTTAATGAATTTTTGAAAATGAGGAAAGTCTGTGCACTTAGGCAGTGACTTAACTTTTTATTCAAAAAAGACCCCAAAAGTATCTTGGAATGTCTTGAAATTGTACACAGTCATAGTCAAGCATGCCCTGAACAAGAATCCGTTGAATATATTTGCATATCTCTTGAAGAATATTTTTAATGAACTTTTGAAAATCAGGAAAGCGATCCATGCACTTGGACATTCCAAGTATGTTGGAATGTCTTGAAATTGTACTCAGTCATAGTCAACGACGCCCTGAACAAGAATCCGTTGAAAATATTTGCATATCGTTTAAGGAATATTTTTAAAGAATTTCTGAAAATCAGGAAAGCGATCCATGCACTTAGGCAGTGACTTAACTTTTTCTTCAAAAAAGACCCCAAAAGTATCTTGGAATGTCTTGAAATTGTACACAGTCATAGTCAAGCATGCCCTGAACAAGAATCCGTTGAATATATTTGCATATCTCTTGAAGAATATTTTTAATGAATTTTTGAAAATCCGGAAAGCGATCCATGCACTTGGACATTCCAAGTATGTTGGAATGTCTTGAAATTGTACTCAGTCATAGTCAACAACGCCCTGAACAAGAATCCGTTGAAAATATTTGCATATCGCTTAAGGAATATTTTTAATGAATTTTTGAAAATCAGGAAAGCGATCCATGCACTTAGGCAGTGACTTAACTTTTTTGTCAAAAAAGACCCCAAAAGTATCTTGGAATGTCTTGAAATTGTACACAGTCATAGTCAAGCATGCCCTGAACAAGAATCTGTTGAATATATTTGCATATCTCTTGAAGAATATTTTTAATGAATTTTTGAAAATCCGAAAAGCGATCCATGCACTTGGACATTCCAAGTATGTTGGAATGTCTTGAAATTGTACTCAGTCATAGTCAACGACGCCCTGAACAAGAATCAATTGAAAATATTTGCATATCTCTTAAGGAATATTTTTAATGAATTTTTGAATATGAGGAAAGTCTGTGCACTTAGGCAGTGACTTAACTTTTTATTCAAAAAAGACCCCAAAAGTATCTTGGAATGTCTTGAAATTGTACACAGTCATAGTCAAGCATGCCCTGAACAAGAATCCGTTGAATATATTTGCATATCTCTTGAAGAATATTTTTAATGAACTTTTGAAAATCAGGAAAGCGATCCATGCACTTGGACATTCCAAGTATGTTGGAATGTCTTGAAATTGTACTCAGTCATAGTCAACGACGCCCTGAACAAGAATCCGTTGAAAATATTTGCATATCGTTTAAGGAATATTTTTAAAGAATTTCTGAAAATCAGGAAAGCGATCCATGCACTTAGGCAGTGACTTAACTTTTTCTTCAAAAAAGACCCCAAAAGTATCTTGGAATGTCTTGAAATTGTACACAATCATAGTCAAGCATGCCCTGAACAAGAATCCGTTGAATATATTTGCATATCTCTTGAAGAATATTTTTCATGAATTTTTGAAAATCCGGAAAGCGATCCATGCACTTGGACATTCCAAGTATGTTGGAATGTCTTGAAATTGTACTCAGTCATAGTCAACAACGCCCTGAACAAGAATCCATTGAAAATATTTGCATATCTCTTAAGGAATATTTTTAATGAATTTTTGAAAATGAGGAAAGTCTGTGCACTTAGGCAGTGACTTAACTTTTTCTTCAAAAAAGACCCCAAAAGTATCTTGGAATGTCTTGAAATTGTACACAGTCATAGTCAAGCATGCCCTGAACAAGAATCCGTTGAATATATTTGCATATCTCTTGAAGAATATTTTTAATGAATTTTTGAAAATCCGGAAAGCGATCCATGCACTTGGACATTCCAAGTATGTTGGAATGTCTTGAAATTGTACTCAGTCATAGTCAACGACGCCCTGAACAAGAATCCGTTGAAAATATTTGCATATCGTTTAAGGAATATTTTTAAAGAATTTCTGAAAATCAGGAAAGCGATCCATGCACTTAGGCAGTGACTTAACTTTTTCTTCAAAAAAGACCCCAAAAGTATCTTGGAATGTCTTGAAATTGTACACAGTCATAGTCAAGCATGCCCTGAACAAGAATCCGTTGAATATATTTGCATATCTCTTGAAGAATATTTTTAATGAACTTTTGAAAATCAGGAAAGCGATCCATGTACTTGGACATTCCAAGTATGTTGGAATGTCTTGAAATTGTACTCAGTCATAGTCAACGACGCCCTGAACAAGAATCCGTTGAAAATATTTGCATATCGCTTAAGGAATATTTTTAATGAATTTTTGAAAATCAGGAAAGCAATCCATGCACTTAGGCAGTGACTTAACTTTTTTGTCAAAAAAGACCCCAAAAGTATCTTGGAATGTCTTGAAATTGTACACAGTCATAGTCAAGCATGCCCTGAACAAGAATCCGTTGAATATATTTGCATATCTCTTGAAGAATATTTTTAATGAATTTTTGAAAATCCGAAAAGCGATCCATGCACTTGGACATTCCAAGTATGTTGGAATGTCTTGAAATTGTACTCAGTCATAGTCAACGACGCCCTGAACAAGAATCAATTGAAAATATTTGCATATCTCTTAAGGAATATTTTTAATGAATTTTTGAAAATGAGGAAAGTCTGTGCACTTAGGCAGTGACTTAACTTTTTATTCAAAAAAGACCCCAAAAGTATCTTGGAATGTCTTGAAATTGTACACAGTCATAGTCAAGCATGCCCTGAACAAGAATCCGTTGAATATATTTGCATATCTCTTGAAGAATATTTTTAATGAACTTTTGAAAATCAGGAAAGCGATCCATGCACTTGGACATTCCAAGTATGTTGGAATGTCTTGAAATTGTACTCAGTCATAGTCAACGACGCCCTGAACAAGAATCCGTTGAAAATATTTGCATATCGTTTAAGGAATATTTTTAAAGAATTTCTGAAAATCAGGAAAGCGATCCATGCACTTAGGCAGTGACTTAACTTTTTCTTCAAAAAAGACCCCAAAAGTATCTTGGAATGTCTTGAAATTGTACACAGTCATAGTCAAGCATGCCCTGAACAAGAATCCGTTGAATATATTTGCATATCTCTTGAAGAATATTTTTAATGAATTTTTGAAAATCCGGAAAGCGATCCATGCACTTGGACATTCCAAGTATGTTGGAATGTCTTGAAATTGTACTCAGTCATAGTCAACAACGCCCTGAACAAGAATCCGTTGAAAATATTTGCATATCGCTTAAGGAATATTTTTAATGAATTTTTGAAAATCAGGAAAGCGATCCATGCACTTAGGCAGTGACTTAACTTTTTTGTCAAAAAAGACCCCAAAAGTATCTTGGAATGTCTTGAAATTGTACACAGTCATAGTCAAGCATGCCCTGAACAAGAATCTGTTGAATATATTTGCATATCTCTTGAAGAATATTTTTAATGAATTTTTGAAAATCCGAAAAGCGATCCATGCACTTGGACATTCCAAGTATGTTGGAATGTCTTGAAATTGTACTCAGTCATAGTCAACGACGCCCTGAACAAGAATCAATTGAAAATATTTGCATATCTCTTAAGGAATATTTTTAATGAATTTTTGAATATGAGGAAAGTCTGTGCACTTAGGCAGTGACTTAACTTTTTATTCAAAAAAGACCCCAAAAGTATCTTGGAATGTCTTGAAATTGTACACAGTCATAGTCAAGCATGCCCTGAACAAGAATCCGTTGAATATATTTGCATATCTCTTGAAGAATATTTTTAATGAACTTTTGAAAATCAGGAAAGCGATCCATGCACTTGGACATTCCAAGTATGTTGGAATGTCTTGAAATTGTACTCAGTCATAGTCAACGACGCCCTGAACAAGAATCCGTTGAAAATATTTGCATATCGTTTAAGGAATATTTTTAAAGAATTTCTGAAAATCAGGAAAGCGATCCATGCACTTAGGCAGTGACTTAACTTTTTCTTCAAAAAAGACCCCAAAAGTATCTTGGAATGTCTTGAAATTGTACACAATCATAGTCAAGCATGCCCTGAACAAGAATCCGTTGAATATATTTGCATATCTCTTGAAGAATATTTTTCATGAATTTTTGAAAATCCGGAAAGCGATCCATGCACTTGGACATTCCAAGTATGTTGGAATGTCTTGAAATTGTACTCAGTCATAGTCAACAACGCCCTGAACAAGAATCCATTGAAAATATTTGCATATCTCTTAAGGAATATTTTTAATGAATTTTTGAAAATGAGGAAAGTCTGTGCACTTAGGCAGTGACTTAACTTTTTCTTCAAAAAAGACCCCAAAAGTATCTTGGAATGTCTTGAAATTGTACACAGTCATAGTCAAGCATGCCCTGAACAAGAATCCGTTGAATATATTTGCATATCTCTTGAAGAATATTTTTAATGAATTTTTGAAAATCCGGAAAGCGATCCATGCACTTGGACATTCCAAGTATGTTGGAATGTCTTGAAATTGTACTCAGTCATAGTCAACGACGCCCTGAACAAGAATCCGTTGAAAATATTTGCATATCGTTTAAGGAATATTTTTAAAGAATTTCTGAAAATCAGGAAAGCGATCCATGCACTTAGGCAGTGACTTAACTTTTTCTTCAAAAAAGACCCCAAAAGTATCTTGGAATGTCTTGAAATTGTACACAGTCATAGTCAAGCATGCCCTGAACAAGAATCCGTTGAATATATTTGCATATCTCTTGAAGAATATTTTTAATGAATTTTTGAAAATCCGGAAAGCGATCCATGCACTTGGACATTCCAAGTATGTTGGAATGTCTTGAAATTGTACTCAGTCATAGTCAACAACGCCCTGAACAAGAATCCGTTGAAAATATTTGCATATCGCTTAAGGAATATTTTTAATGAATTTTTGAAAATCAGGAAAGCGATCCATGCACTTAGGCAGTGACTTAACTTTTTTGTCAAAAAAGACCCCAAAAGTATCTTGGAATGTCTTGAAATTGTACACAGTCATAGTCAAGCATGCCCTGAACAAGAATCTGTTGAATATATTTGCATATCTCTTGAAGAATATTTTTAATGAATTTTTGAAAATCCGAAAAGCGATCCATGCACTTGGACATTCCAAGTATGTTGGAATGTCTTGAAATTGTACTCAGTCATAGTCAACGACGCCCTGAACAAGAATCAATTGAAAATATTTGCATATCTCTTAAGGAATATTTTTAATGAATTTTTGAAAATGAGGAAAGTCTGTGCACTTAGGCAGTGACTTAACTTTTTATTCAAAAAAGACCCCAAAAGTATCTTGGAATGTCTTGAAATTGTACACAGTCATAGTCAAGCATGCCCTGAACAAGAATCCGTTGAATATATTTGCATATCTCTTGAAGAATATTTTTAATGAACTTTTGAAAATCAGGAAAGCGATCCATGCACTTGGACATTCCAAGTATGTTGGAATGTCTTGAAATTGTACTCAGTCATAGTCAACGACGCCCTGAACAAGAATCCGTTGAAAATATTTGCATATCGTTTAAGGAATATTTTTAAAGAATTTCTGAAAATCAGGAAAGCGATCCATGCACTTAGGCAGTGACTTAACTTTTTCTTCAAAAAAGACCCCAAAAGTATCTTGGAATGTCTTGAAATTGTACACAATCATAGTCAAGCATGCCCTGAACAAGAATCCGTTGAATATATTTGCATATCTCTTGAAGAATATTTTTCATGAATTTTTGAAAATCCGGAAAGCGATCCATGCACTTGGACATTCCAAGTATGTTGGAATGTCTTGAAATTGTACTCAGTCATAGTCAACAACGCCCTGAACAAGAATCCATTGAAAATATTTGCATATCTCTTAAGGAATATTTTTAATGAATTTTTGAAAATGAGGAAAGTCTGTGCACTGAGGCAGTGACTTAACTTTTTCTTCAAAAAAGACCCCAAAAGTATCTTGGAATGTCTTGAAATTGTACACAGTCATAGTCAAGCATGCCCTGAACAAGAATCCGTTGAATATATTTGCATATCTCTTGAAGAATATTTTTAATGAACTTTTGAAAATCAGGAAAGCGATCCATGCACTTGGACATTCCAAGTATGTTGGAATGTCTTGAAATTGTACTCAGTCATAGTCAACGACGCCCTGAACAATAATCCGTTGAAAATATTTGCATATCGTTTAAGGAATATTTTTAAAGAATTTCTGAAAATCAGGAAAGCGATCCATGCACTTAGGCAGTGACTTAACTTTTTCGTCAAAAAAGACCCCAAAAGTATCTTGGAATGTCTTGAAATTGTACACAGTCATAGTCAAGCATGCCCTGAACAAGAATCCGTTGAATATATTTGCATATCTCTTGAAGAATATTTTTAATGAATTTTTGAAAATCCGGAAAGCGATCCATGCACTTGGACATTCCAAGTATGTTGGAATGTCTTGAAATTGTACACAGTCATAGTCAAGCATGCCCTGAACAAGAATCCGTTGAATATATTTGCATATCTCTTGAAGAATATTTTTAATGAACTTTTGAAAATCAGGAAAGCGATCCATGCACTTGGACATTCCAAGTATGTTGTAATGTCTTGAAATTGTACTCAGTCATAGTCAACGACGCCCTGAACAATAATCCGTTGAAAATATTTGCATATCGTTTAAGGAATATTTTTAAAGAATTTCTGAAAATCAGGAAAGCGATCCATGCACTTAGGCAGTGACTTAACTTTTTCTTCAAAAAAGACCCCAAAAGTATCTTGGAATGTCTTGAAATTGTACACAGTCATAGTCAAGCATGCCCTGAACAAGAATCCGTTGAATATATTTGCATATCTCTTGAAGAATATTTTTAATGAATTTTTGAAAATCCGAAAAGCGATCCATGCACTTGGACATTCCAAGTATGTTGGAATGTCTTGAAATTGTACTCAGTCATAGTCAACGACGCCCTGAACAAGAATCAATTGAAAATATTTGCATATCTCTTAAGGAATATTTTTAATGAATTTTTGAAAATGAGGAAAGTCTGTGCACTTAGGCAGTGACTTAACTTTTTATTCAAAAAAGACCCCAAAAGTATCTTGGAATGTCTTGAAATTGTACACAGTCATAGTCAAGCATGCCCTGAACAAGAATCCGTTGAATATATTTGCATATCTCTTGAAGAATATTTTTAATGAACTTTTGAAAATCAGGAAAGCGATCCATGCACTTGGACATTCCAAGTATGTTGGAATGTCTTGAAATTGTACTCAGTCATAGTCAACGACGCCCTGAACAAGAATCCGTTGAAAATATTTGCATATCGTTTAAGGAATATTTTTAAAGAATTTCTGAAAATCAGGAAAGCGATCCATGCACTTAGGCAGTGACTTAACTTTTTCTTCAAAAAAGACCCCAAAAGTATCTTGGAATGTCTTGAAATTGTACACAATCATAGTCAAGCATGCCCTGAACAAGAATCCGTTGAATATATTTGCATATCTCTTGAAGAATATTTTTCATGAATTTTTGAAAATCCGGAAAGCGATCCATGCACTTGGACATTCCAAGTATGTTGGAATGTCTTGAAATTGTACTCAGTCATAGTCAACAACGCCCTGAACAAGAATCCATTGAAAATATTTGCATATCTCTTAAGGAATATTTTTAATGAATTTTTGAAAATGAGGAAAGTCTGTGCACTTAGGCAGTGACTTAACTTTTTATTCAAAAAAGACCCCAAAAGTATCTTGGAATGTCTTGAAATTGTACACAGTCATAGTCAAGCATGCCCTGAACAAGAATCCGTTGAATATATTTGCATATCTCTTGAAGAATATTTTTAATGAACTTTTGAAAATCAGGAAAGCGATCCATGCACTTGGACATTCCAAGTATGTTGGAATGTCTTGAAATTGTACTCAGTCATAGTCAACGACGCCCTGAACAATAATCCGTTGAAAATATTTGCATATCGTTTAAGGAATATTTTTAAAGAATTTCTGAAAATCAGGAAAGCGATCCATGCACTTAGGCAGTGACTTAACTTTTTCGTCAAAAAAGACCCCAAAAGTATCTTGGAATGTCTTGAAATTGTACACAGTCATAGTCAAGCATGCCCTGAACAAGAATCCGTTGAATATATTTGCATATCTCTTGAAGAATATTTTTAATGAATTTTTGAAAATCCGGAAAGCGATCCATGCACTTGGACATTCCAAGTATGTTGGAATGTCTTGAAATTGTACTCAGTCATAGTCAACAACGCCCTGAACAAGAATCCATTGAAAATATTTGCATATCTCCTAAGGAATATTTTTAATGAATTTTTGAAAATGAGGAAAGTCTGTGCACTTAGGCAGTGACTTAACTTTTTATTCAAAAAAGACCCCAAAAGTATCTTGGAATGTCTTGAAATTGTACACAGTCATAGTCAAGCATGCCCTGAACAAGAATCCGTTGAATATATTTGCATATCTCTTGAAGAATATTTTTAATGAACTTTTGAAAATCAGGAAAGCGATCCATGCACTTGGACATTCCAAGTATGTTTGAATGTCTTGAAATTGTACTCAGTCATAGTCAACGACGCCCTGAACAAAAATCCGTTGAAAATATTTGCATATCGTTTAAGGAATATTTTTAAAGAATTTCTGAAAATCAGGAAAGCGATCCATGCACTTAGGCAGTGACTTAACTTTTTCTTCAAAAAAGACCCCAAAAGTATCTTGGAATGTCTTGAAATTGTACACAGTCATAGTCAAACATGCCCTGAACATGAATCCGTTGAATATATTTGCATATCTCTTGAAGAATATTTTTAATGAATTTTTGAAAATCCGGAAAGCGATCCATGCACTTGGACATTCCAAGTATGTTGGAATGTCTTGAAATTGTACTCAGTCATAGTCAACAACGCCCTGAACAAGAATCCGTTGAAAATATTTGCATATCGCTTAAGGAATATTTTTAATGAATTTTTGAAAATCAGGAAAGCGATCCATGCACTTAGGCAGTGACTTAACTTTTTTGTCAAAAAAGACCCCAAAAGTATCTTGGAATGTCTTGAAATTGTACTCAGTCATAGTCAACGACGCCCTGAACAAGAATCAATTGAAAATATTTGCATATCTCTTAAGGAATATTTTTAATGAATTTTTGAAAATGAGGAAAGTCTGTGCACTTAGGCAGTGACTTAACTTTTTATTCAAAAAAGACCCCAAAAGTATCTTGGAATGTCTTGAAATTGTACACAGTCATAGTCAAGCATGCCCTGAACAAGAATCCGTTGAATATATTTGCATATCTCTTGAAGAATATTTTTAATGAACTTTTGAAAATCAGGAAAGCGATCCATGCACTTGGACATTCCAAGTATGTTGGAATGTCTTGAAATTGTACTCAGTCATAGTCAACGACGCCCTGAACAAGAATCCGTTGAAAATATTTGCATATCGTTTAAGGAATATTTTTAAAGAATTTCTGAAAATCAGGAAAGCGATCCATGCACTTAGGCAGTGACTTAACTTTTTCTTCAAAAAAGACCCCAAAAGTATCTTGGAATGTCTTGAAATTGTACACAATCATAGTCAAGCATGCCCTGAACAAGAATCCGTTGAATATATTTGCATATCTCTTGAAGAATATTTTTCATGAATTTTTGAAAATCCGGAAAGCGATCCATGCACTTGGACATTCCAAGTATGTTGGAATGTCTTGAAATTGTACTCAGTCATAGTCAACAACGCCCTGAACAAGAATCCATTGAAAATATTTGCATATCTCTTAAGGAATATTTTTAATGAATTTTTGAAAATGAGGAAAGTCTGTGCACTTAGGCAGTGACTTAACTTTTTCTTCAAAAAAGACCCCAAAAGTATCTTGGAATGTCTTGAAATTGTACACAGTCATAGTCAAGCATGCCCTGAACAAGAATCCGTTGAATATATTTGCATATCTCTTGAAGAATATTTTAAATGAACTTTTGAAAATCAGGAAAGCGATCCATGCACTTGGACATTCCAAGTATGTTGGAATGTCTTGAAATTGTACTCAGTCATAGTCAACGACGCCCTGAACAATAATCCGTTGAAAATATTTGCATATCGTTTAAGGAATATTTTTAAAGAATTTCTGAAAATCAGGAAAGCGATCCATGCACTTAGGCAGTGACTTAACTTTTTCGTCAAAAAAGACCCCAAAAGTATCTTGGAATGTCTTGAAATTGTACACAGTCATAGTCAAGCATGCCCTGAACAAGAATCCGTTGAATATATTTGCATATCTCTTGAAGAATATTTTTAATGAACTTTTGAAAATCAGGAAAGCGATCCATGCACTTGGACATTCCAAGTATGTTGGAATGTTTTGAAATTGTACTCAGTCATAGTCAACGACGCCCTGAACAAGAATCCGTTGAAAATATTTGCATATCGCTTAAGGAATATTTTTAATGAATTTTTGAAAATCAGGAAAGCGATCCATGCACTTAGGCAGTGACTTAACTTTTTATTCAAAAAAGACCCCAAAAGTATCTTGGAATGTCTTGAAATTGTACACAGTCATAGTCAAGCATGCCCTGAACAAGAATCCGTTGAATATATTTGCATATCTCTTGAAGAATATTTTTAATGAAAATTTGAAAATCAGGAAAGCGATCCATGCACTTGGACATTCCAAGTATGTTGGAATGTCTTGGAATTGTACTTGGTCATAGTCAACGACGCCCTGAACAAGAATCCGTTGAATATATTTGCATATCGCTTAAGGAATATTTTTAATGAATTTTTGAAAATCAGGAAAGCGATCCATGCACTTAGGCAGTGACTTAACTTTTTATTCAAAAAGACCCCAAAAGTATCTTGGAATGTCTTGAAATTGTACACAGTCATAGTCAAGCATGCCCTGAACAAGAATCCGTTGAATATATTTGCATATCTCTTGAAGAATATTTTTAATGAATTTTTGAAAATCCGAAAAGCGATCCATGCACTTGGACATTCCAAGTATGTTGGAATGTCTTGAAATTGTACTCAGTCATAGTCAACGACGCCCTGAACAAGAATCAATTGAAAATATTTGCATATCTCTTAAGGAATATTTTTAATGAATTTTTGAAAATGAGGAAAGTCTGTGCACTTATGCAGTGACTTAACTTTTTATTCAAAAAAGACCCCAAAAATATCTTGGAATGTCTTGAAATTGTACACAGTCATAGTCAAGCATGCCCTGAACAAGAATCCGTTGAATATATTTGCATATCTCTTGAAGAATATTTTTAATGAATTTTTGAAAATCCGGAAAGCGATCCATGCACTTGGACATTCCAAGTATGTTGGAATGTCTTGAAATTGTACTCAGTCATAGTCAACGACGCCCTGAACAAGAATCAATTGAAAATATTTGCATATCTCTTAAGGAATATTTTTAATGAATTTTTGAAAATGAGGAAAGTCTGTGCACTTAGGCAGTGACTTAACTTTTTATTCAAAAAAGACCCCAAAAGCATCTTGGAATGTCTTGAAATTGTACACAGTCATAGTCAAGCATGCCCTGAACAAGAATCCGTTGAATATATTTGCATACCTCTTGAAGAATATTTTTAATGAACTTTTGAAAATCAGGAAAGCGATCCATGCACTTGGACATTCCAAGTATGTTGGAATGTCTTGAAATTGTACTCAGTCATAGTCAACGACGCCCTGAACAAGAATCCGTTGAAAATATTTGCATATCGCTTAAGGAATATTTTTAATGAATTTTTGAAAATCAGGAAAGCGATCCATGCACTTAGGCAGTGACTTAACTTTTTCGTCAAAAAAGACCCCAAAAGTATCTTGGAATGTCTTGAAATTGTACACAGTCATAGTCAAGCATGCCCTGAACAAGAATCCGTTGAATATATTTGCATATCTCTTGAAGAATATTTTTAATGAATTTTTGAAAATCCGGAAAGCGATCCATGCACTTGGACATTCCAAGTATGTTGGAATGTCTTGAAATTGTACTCAGTCATAGTCAACGACGCCCTGAACAAGAATCCGTTGAAAATATTTGCATATCGCTTAAGGAATATTTTTAATGAATTTTTGAAAATCAGGAAAGCGATCCATGCACTTGGACATTCCAAGTATGTTGGAATGTCTTGAAATTGTACTCAGTCATAGTCAACGACGCCCTGAACAAGAATCCGTTGAAAATATTTGCATATCGCTTAAGGAATATTTTTAATGAATTTTTGAAAATCAGGAAAGCGATCCATGCACTTAGGCAGTGACTTAACTTTTTTGTCAAAAAAGACCCCAAAAGTATCTTGGAATGTCTTGAAATTGTACACAGTCATAGTCAAGCATGCCCTGAACAAGAATCCGTTGAATATATTTGCATATCTCTTGAAGAATATTTTTAATGAATTTTTGAAAATCCGAAAAGCGATCCATGCACTTGGACATTCCAAGTATGTTGGAATGTCTTTAAATTGTACTCAGTCATAGTCAACGACGCCCTGAACAAGAATCAATTGAAAATATTTGCATATCTCTTAAGGAATATTTTTAATGAATTTTTGAAAATGAGGAAAGTCTGTGCACTTAGGCAGTGACTTAACTTTTTATTCAAAAAAGACCCCAAAAGTATCGTGGAATGTCTTGAAATTGTACACAGTCATAGTCAAGCATGCCCTGAACAAGAATCCGTTGAATATATTTGCATATCTCTTGAAGAATATTTTTAATGAAAATTTGAAAATCAGGAAAGCGATCCATGCACTTGGACATTCCAAGTATGTTGGAATGTCTTGAAATTGTACTCAGTCATAGTCAACGACGCCCTGAACAAGAATCCGTTGAAAATATTTGCATATCGTTTAAGGAATATTTTTAAAGAATTTCTGAAAATCAGGAAAGCGATCCATGCACTTAGGCAGTGACTTAACTTTTTCGTCAAAAAAGACCCCAAAAGTATCTTGGAATGTCTTGAAATTGTACACAGTCATAGTCAAGCATGCCCTGAACAAGAATCCGTTGAATATATTTGCATATCTCTTGAAGAATATTTTTAATGAATTTTTGAAAATCCGGAAAGCGATCCATGCACTTGGACATTCCAAGTATGTTGGAATGTCTTGAAATTGTACTCAGTCATAGTCAACGACGCCCTGAACAAGAATCCGTTGAAAATATTTGCATATCGCTTAAGGAATATTTTTAATGAATTTCTGAAAATCAGGAAAGCGATCCATGCACTTAGGCAGTGACTTAACTTTTTCGTCAAAAAAGACCCCAAAAGTATCTTGGAATGTCTTGAAATTGTACACAGTCATAGTCAAGAATGCCCTGAACAAGAATCCGTTGAATATATTTGCATATCTCTTGAAGAATATTTTTAATGAATTTTTGAAAATCCGGAAAGCGATCCATGCACTTGGACATTCCAAGTATGTTGGAATGTCTTGAAATTGTACTCGGTCATAGTCAACGACGCCCTGAACAAGAATCCATTGAAAATATTTGCATATCTCTTAAGGAATATTTTTAATGAATTTTTGAAAATGATGAAAGTCTGTGCACTTAGGCAGTGACTTAACTTTTAATTCAAAAAAGACCCCAAAGGTATCTTGGAATGTCTTGAAATTGTACACAGTCATAGTCAAGCATGCCCTGAACAAGAATCCGTTGAATATATTTGCATATCTCTTGAAGAATATTTTTAATGAACTTTTGAAAATCAGGAAAGCGATCCATGCACTTGGACATTCCAAGTATGTTGGAATGTCTTGAAATTGTACTCAGTCATAGTCAACGACGCCCTGAACAAGAATCCGTTGAAAATATTTGCATATCGCTTAAGGAATATTTTTAATGAATTTTTGAAAATCAGGAAAGCGATCCATGCACTTAGGCAGTGACTTAACTTTTTTGTCAAAAAAGACCCCAAAAGTATCTTGGAATGTCTTGAAATTGTACACAGTCATAGTCAAGCATGCCCTGAACAAGAATCCGTTGAATATATTTGCATATCTCTTGAAGAATATTTTTAATGAATTTTTGAAAATCCGGAAAAGCGATCCATGCACTTGGACATTCCAAGTATGTTGGAATGTCTTGAAATTGTACTCAGTCATAGTCAACAACGCCCTGAACAAGAATCCATTGAAAATATTTGCATATCTCTTAAGGAATATTTTTAATGAATTTTTGAAAATGAGGAAAGTCTGTGCACTTAGGCAGTGACTTAACTTTTTATTCAAAAAAGACCCAAAAAGTATCTTGGAATATCTTGAAATTGTACACAGTCATAGTCAAGCATGCCCTGAACAAGAATCCGTTGAATATATTTGCATATCTCTTGAAGAATATTTTTAATGAACTTTTGAAAATCAGGAAAGCGATCCATGCACTTGGACATTCCAAGTATGTTGGAATGTTTTGAAATTGTACTCAGTCATAGTCAACGACGCCCTGAACAAGAATCCGTTGAAAATATTTGCATATCGCTTAAGGAATATTTTTAATGAATTTTTGAAAATCAGGAAAGCGATCCATGCACTTAGGCAGTGACTTAACTTTTTATTCAAAAAAGACCCCAAAAGTATCTTGGAATGTCTTGAAATTGTACACAGTCATAGTCAAGCATGCCCTGAACAAGAATCCGTTGAATATATTTGCATATCTCTTGAAGAATATTTTTAATGAATTTTTGAAAATCCGAAAAGCGATCCATGCACTTGGACATTCCAAGTATGTTGGAATGTCTTGAAATTGTACTCAGTCATAGTCAACGACGCCCTGAACAAGAATCAATTGAAAATATTTGCATATCTCTTAAGGAATATTTTTAATGAATTTTTGAAAATGAGGAAAGTCTGTGCACTTCGGCAGTGACTTAACTTTTTATTCAAAAAAGACCCCAAAAGTATCTTGGAATGTCTTGAAATTGTACACAGTCATAGTCAAGCATGCCCTGAACAAGAATCCGTTGAATATATTTGCATATCTCTTGAAGAATATTTTTAATGAATTTTTGAAAATCCGAAAAGCGATCCATGCACTTGGACATTCCAAGTATGTTGGAATGTCTTGAAATTGTACTCAGTCATAGTCAACGACGCCCTGAACAAGAATCAATTGAAAATATTTGCATATCTCTTAAGGAATATTTTTAATGAATTTTTGAAAATGAGGAAAGTCTGTGCACTTCGGCAGTGACTTAACTTTTTATTCAAAAAAGACCCCAAAAGTTTCTTGGATTGTCTTGAAATTGTACACAGTCATAGTCAAGCATGCCCTGAACAAGAATCCGTTGAATATATTTGCATATCTCTTGAAGAATATTTTTAATGAACTTTTGAAAATCAGGAAAGCGATCCATGCACTTGGACATTCCAAGTATGTTGGAATGTCTTGAAATTGTACTCAGTCATAGTCAACGACGCCCTGAACAAGAATCCGTTGAAAATATTTGCATATCGCTTAAGGAATATTTTTAATGAATTTTTGAAAATCAGGAAAGCGATCCATGCACTTAGGCAGTGACTTAACTTTTTTGTCAAAAAAGACCCCAAAAGTATCTTGGAATGTCTTGAAATTGTACACAGTCATAGTCAAGCATGCCCTGAACAAGAATCCGTTGAATATATTTGCATATCTCTTGAAGAATATTTTTAATGAATTTTTGAAAATCCGGAAAGCGATCCATGCACTTGGACATTCCAAGTATGTTGGAATGTCTTGAAATTGTACTCAGTCATAGTCAACGACGCCCTGAACAAGAATCCGTTGAAAATATTTGCATATCGCTTAAGGAATATTTTTAATGAATTTTTGAAAATCAGGAAAGCGGTCCATGCACTTAGGCAGTGACTTAACTTTTTTGTCAAAAAAGACCCCAAAAGTATCTTGGAATGTCTTGAAATTGTACACAGTCATAGTCAAGCATGCCCTGAACAAGAATCCGTTGAATATATTTGCATATCTCTTGAAGAATATTTTTAATGAACTTTTGAAAATCAGGAAAGCGATCCATGCACTTGGACATTCCAAGTATGTTGGAATGTCTTGAAATTGTACTCAGTCATAGTCAACGACGCCCTGAACAAGAATCCGTTGAAAATATTTGCATATCGCTTAAGGAATATTTTTAATGAATTTTTAAAAATCAGGAAAGCGATCCATGCACTTAGGCAGTGACTTAACTTTTTCGTCAAAAAAGACCCCAAAAGTATCTTGGAATGTCTTGAAATTGTACACAGTCATAGTCAAGCATGCCCTGAACAAGAAACCGTTGAATATATTTGCATATCTCTTGAAGAATATTTTTAATGAACTTTTGAAAATCCGGAAAGCGATCCATGCACTTGGACATTCCAAGTATGTTGGAATGTCTTGAAATTGTACTCAGTCATAGTCAACGACGCCCTGAACAAGAATCCGTTGAAAATATTTGCATATCGCTTAAGGGATATTTTTAATGAATTTTTTAAAAAATCAGGAAAGCGATCCATGCACTTAGGCAGTGACTTAACTTTTTCGTCAAAAAAGACCCCAAAAGTATCTTGGAATGTCTTGAAATTGTACACAGTCATAGTCAAGCATGCCCTGAACAAGAATCCGTTGAATATATTTGCATATCTCTTGAAGAATATTTTTAATTAATTTTTGAAAATCCGAAAAGCGATCCATGCACTTGGACATTCCAAGTATGTTGGAATGTCTTGAAATTGTACTCAGTCATAGTCAACGACGCTCCGAACAAGAATCAATTGAAAATATTTGCATATCTCTTAAGGAATATTTTTAATGATTTTTGAAAATGAGGAAAGTCTGTGCACTTAGGCAGTGACTTAACTTTTTTGTCAAAAAAGACCCCAAAAGTATCTTGGAATGTCTTGAAATTGTACACAGTCATAGTCAAGCATGCCCTGAACAAGAACCTGTTGAATATATTTGCATATCTCTTGAATAATATTTTTAATGAATTTTTGAAAATCCGGAAAGCGATCCATGCACTTAGGCAGTGACTTAACTTTTTCGTCAAAAAAGACCCCAAAAGTATCTTGGAATGTCTTGAAATTGTACACAGTCATAGTCAAGCATGCCCTGAACAAGAAACCGTTGAATATATCTGCATATCTCTTGAAGAATATTTTTAATGAACTTTTGAAAATCCGGAAAGCGATCCATGCACTTGGACATTCCAAGTATGTTGGAATGTCTTGAAATTGTACTCAGTCATAGTCAACGACGCCCTGAACAAGAATCCGTTAAAAATATTTGCATATCTCTTAAGGAATATTTTTAATGAATTTTTGAAAATCAGGAAAGCGATCCATGCACTTAGGCAGTGACTTAACTTTTTCGTCAAAAAAGACCCCAAAAGTATCTTGGAATGTCTTGAAATTGTACACAGTCATAGTCAAGCATGCCCTGAACAAGAATCCGTTGAATATATTTGCATATCTCTTGAAGAATATTTTTAATGAACTTTTGAAAATCAGGAAAGCGATCCATGTACTTGGACATTCCAAGTATGTTGGAATGTCTTGAAATTGTACTCGGTCATAGTCAACGACTCCCTGAACAAGAATCCGTTGAAAATATTTGCATATCGCTTAAGGAATATTTTTAATGAATTTTTGAAAATCAGGAAAGCGATCCATGCACTTAGGCAGTGACTTAACTTTTTCGTCAAAAAAGACCCCAAAGGTATCTTGGAATGTCTTGAAATTGTACACAGTCATAGTCAAGCATGCCCTGAACAAGAATCCGTTGAATATATTTGCATATCTCTTGAAGAATATTTTTAATGAACTTTTGAAAATCAGGAAAGCGATCCATGCACTTGGACATTCCAAGTATGTTGGAATGTCTTGAAATTGTACTCAGTCATAGTCAACGACGCCCTGAACAAGAATCCGTTGAAAATATTTGCATATCGCTAAAGGAATATTTTTAATGAATTTTTGAAAATCAGGAAAGCGATCCATGCACTTAGGCAGTGACTTAACTTTTTTGTCAAAAAAGACCCCAAAAGTATCTTGGAATGTCTTGAAATTGTACACAGTCATAGTCAAGCATGCCCTGAACAAGAATCCGTTGAATATATTTGCATATCTCTTGAAGAATATTTTTAATGAATTTTTTGAAAATCCGGAAAGCGATCCATGCACTTGGACATTCCAAGTATGTTGGAATGTCTTGAAATTGTACTCGGTCATAGTCAACGACGCCCTGAACAAGAATCAATTGAAAATATTTGCATATCTCTTAAGGAATATTTTTAATGAATTTTTGAAAATGAGGAAAGTCTGTGCACTTAGGCAGTGACTTAACTTTTTATTCAAAAAAGACCCCAAAAGTATCTTGGAATGTCTTGAAATTGTACACAGTCATAGTCAAGCATGCCCTGAACAAGAATCCGTTGAATATATTTGCATATCTCTTGAGGAATATTTTTAATGAACTTTTGAAAATCAGGAAAGCGATCCATGCACTTGGACATTCCAAGTATGTTGGAATGTCTTGAAATTGTACTCAGTCATAGTCAACGACGCCCTGAACAAGAATCCGTTGAAAATATTTGCATATCGTTTAAGGAATATTTTTAAAGAATTTCTGAAAATCAGGAAAGCGATCCATGCACTTAGGCAGTGACTTAACTTTTTCGTCAAAAAAGACCCCAAAAGTATCTTGGAATGTCTTGAAATTGTACACAGTCATAGTCAAGAATGCCCTGAACAAGAATCCGTTGAATATATTTGCATATCTCTTGAAGAATATTTTTAATGAACTTTTGAAAATCAGGAAAGCGATCCATGCACTTGGACATTCCAAGTATGTTGGAATGTCTTGAAATTGTACTCGGTCATAGTCAACGACGCCCTGAACAAGAATCCGTTGAAAATATTTGCATATCGCTTAAGGAATATTTTTAATGAATTTTTGAAAATCAGGAAAGCGATCCATGCACTAAGGCAGTGACTTAACTTTTTTGTCAAAAAAGACCCCAAAAGTATCTTGGAATGTCTTGAAATTGTACACAGTCATAGTTAAGCATGCCCTGAACAAGAATCCGTTGAATATATTTGCATATCTCTTGAAGAATATTTTTAATGAATTTTTGAAAATCCGAAAAGCGATCCATGCACTTGGACATTCCAAGTATGTTGGAATGTCTTGAAATTGTACTCAGTCATAGTCAACGACGCCCTGAACAAGAATCAATTGAAAATATTTGCATATCTCTTAAGGAATATTTTTAATGAATTTTTGAAAATGAGGAAAGTCTGTGCACTTAGGCAGTGACTTAACTTTTTATTCAAAAAAGACCCCAAAAGTATCTTGGAATGTCTTGAAATTGTACACAGTCATAGTCAAGCATGCCCTGAACAAGAATCCGTTGAATATATTTGCATATCTCTTGAAGAATATTTTTAATGAACTTTTGAAAATCAGGAAAGCGATCTATGCACTTGGACATTCCAAGTATGTTGGAATGTCTTGAAATTGTACTCAGTCATAGTCAACGACGCCCTGAACAAGAATCCGTTGAAAATATTTGCATATTGCTTAAGGAATATTTTTAAAGAATTTCTGAAAATCAGGAAAGCGATCCATGCACTTAGGCAGTGACTTAACTTTTTCGTCAAAAAAGACCCCAAAAGTATCTTGGAATGTCTTGAAATTGTACACAGTCATAGTCAAGAATGCCCTGAACAAGAATCCGTTGAATATATTTGCATATCTCTTGAAGAATATTTTTAATGAATTTTTGAAAATCCGGAAAGCGATCCATGCACTTGGACATTCCAAGTATGTTGGAATGTCTTGAAATTGTACTCGGTCATAGTCAACGACGCCCTGAACAAGAATCCATTGAAAATATTTGCATATCTCTTAAGGAATATTTTTAATGAATTTTTGAAAATGATGAAAGTCTGTGCACTTAGGCAGTGACTTAACTTTTTATCCAAAAAAGACCCCAAAGGTATCTTGGAATGTCTTGAAATTGTACACAGTCATAGTCAAGCATGCCCTGAACAAGAATCCGTTGAATATATTTGCATATCTCTTGAAGAATATTTTTAATGAACTTTTGAAAATCAGGAAAGCGATCCATGCACTTGGACATTCCAAGTATGTTGGAATGTCTTGAAATTGTACTCAGTCATAGTCAACGACGCCCTGAACAAGAATCCGTTGAAAATATTTGCATATCGTTTAAAGAATATTTTTAAAGAATTTCTGAAAATCAGGAAAGCGATCCATGCACTTAGGCAGTGACTTAACTTTTTTGTCAAAAAAGACCCCAAAAGTATCTTGGAATGTCTTGAAATTGTACACAGTCATAGTCAAGAATGCCCTGAACAAGAATCCGTTGAATATTTTTGCATATCTCTTGAAGAATATTTTTAATGAATTTTTGAAAATCCGGAAAGCGATCCATGCACTTGGACATTCCAAGTATGTTGGAATGTCTTGAAATTGTACTCGGTCATAGTCAACGACGCCCTGAACAAGAATCCATTGAAAATATTTGCATATCTCTTAAGGAATATTTTTAATGAATTTTTGAAAATGATAAAAGTCTGTGCACTTAGGCAGTGACTTAACTTTTTATTCAAAAAAGACCCCAAAGTATCTTGGAATGTCTTGAAATTGTACACAGTCATAGTCAAGCATGCCCTGAACAAGAATCCGTTGAATATATTTGCATATCTCTTGAAGAATATTTTTAATGAACTTTTGAAAATCAGGAAAGCGATCCATGCACTTGGACATTCCAAGTATGTTGGAATGTCTTGAAATTGTACTCAGTCATAGTCAACGACGCCCTGAACAAGAATCCGTTGAAAATATTGGCATATCGCTTAAGGAATATTTTTAATGAATTTTTGAAAATCAGGAAAGCGATCCATGCACTTAGGCAGTGACTTAACTTTTTTGTCAAAAAAGACCCCAAAAGTATCTTGGAATGTCTTGAAATTGTACACAGTCATAGTCAAGCATGCCCTGAACAAGAATCCGTTGAATATATTTGCATATCTCTTGAAGAATATTTTTAATGAATTTTTGAAAATCCGAAAAGCGATCCATGCACTTGGACATTCCAAGTATGTTGGAATGTCTTTAAATTGTACTCAGTCATAGTCAACGACGCCCTGAACAAGAATCCGTTGAAAATATTGGCATATCGCTTAAGGAATATTTTTAATGAATTTTTGAAAATCAGGAAATCGATCCATGCACT